>NC_133823.1:1170250-1478000 GCF_047830755.1 Zonotrichia albicollis
TAAGGTCCTTTGCAGCAAATACACAGTTTCACTGTTCTGCTTGTTTCATCCTTTAGTATCCTGGCTGGTTTTTCAGATGGGTAAGACTTGTGCTAAGTTTCAGAGCAAAGTCTTTACCTAAATTCTTAGTGAGATGTGGCTTTGATTTCATATGTGTTCAGTTTTTCTTGAGGGCATCCTCAGTCTTGTGGAGTGTGTTTGAAACAAGGAAGTATGATGCTTTCTGTGCCACCTAGTGAATGAATGACAGTCACAAATGCAAATAGAATTGTTTGGGAACTTGAGAACTATCTCTGATACAACTTTTGCTGTTTTCCCTGGCTCCTTGTTGTACAACTTTGATGAAATAAGATGCCAAGTGTGTTAGAACTCAAGAGGAGGTGGAGGATACTACAGTGCAAATGACACTGCAGCTCACTAACACACTCCCAGCAAGTTCCCTCAGGACATCCACTGATTCTGCTTAGGCCATGGGATGGTTCATTATTCTCCATATTGCCTGTGAAATTGCCACCACCAAGCAGGTTATTGAATCTACTACAGACTTGTGGGTTTTGATCCCTTCAGTTGGCCTTAATATGTAGATCTCATTTTTTTTGCATGCAGAATGAAGCATCATAAAGAGTATCTGGTTCTCATTATAATTCTAAAGAGACAGTCAGATTTCATAACTATTCTGCATAGGCCAGAGCCTACTTCCCTTAATCATCTAAAAAATAGCACTTTGCTTCATGGCCAGGCCCAGACTGATTTAAAACTTGAGAAGTAAATTACTACTCAATAATCCAGTTGTATAAAAGTAAATGCAGAATGTTGTTACACTGGTTCATTATGTTGAAAGCATAGTGCATTATAATTTTTAATGGAATGTGAGTGTAATATATTCTAAATGCCTTCTTTAACACTTTGGGAGACAGCTGCATCTGTGGTCTCACCAACTGAGGGATTCCCACTGTCCACAGAATTTTGTTAGTAGCTAAATGTAAAATGTTAAGATTTCATTAATAGCAGGACCCTCGTCTATGCCAGTTACACAGTTGGAATGAGCAAGATTTCAGGTGAGGAGGAGTCACTAACCCATTTTTTGTCCTTTCATGTTAATTGGCTGCTCATTTCTGGGAACACAGATTGTGCTGCTTCTCCTTTACCTCATCCAATGTCAAATCCCCAAAGCAGCCCTGCCGGCGCAGAAGGGAGGGAGCCATATGGGGCAGGTTGCAATTGTTCCTTCAGGTCTGGATTTATTCCACTGTGAACAGATGGACAATGGCTGACATCCACTCATGGTTCTTGATAGGTTTCTTCTGCTGTTCATCTCTGGCTTCTTTTTCTCTTCGGCCACAACACAGACCATCCTGGAGATGGTCTGGTAACTCCCCCTGACTAGATGGAAAATAATATGTCTTGTTTCACGACAACAAGAAAATGCAGAGGATTTAATTTGACCCTGGGTTCTTATGTTTTTAGCACTTGTATGAAGAGGGTGAGAACAAGAAGAATATCCCTTAGTCACTTAATACAGATAACATCAGAAGAGAGAGGGTTTTTTTGTGTTCAGTGGCTTGAAGAGAATTTATTCTTCCATCCATTCAGCTCACTATAAGCTTCTTCACTTTGTATTTCCAGCATAGACCTAGTAGAGCTGTTCCAGTCTGAGAAAGGAGCAATGCACATTTGGCATTTCAAAAATGACTTTGAGTGTTTGACACAGCTGAACTTCTTGTTCATTAAGTGGAACTTTAATCTACTACTTTCATCCTTCACCTTCTTTCTAACAGTAGATGAAGGTCCTCTATTTTATTTCATGCTTGCAATGACTGCAATTTCTTAAAGATGAGGTGGTTCTCTTTAGTCAATTATTCTTTTTTTCCCATTTTCCCCTCAAAACCTGTAGCTTTTTCTCCAAAATGACTTTTCACATGAACCAGAAAGCATTAACTTCTTGCAGTGGGAAGTTGCACACAGGGGAAGTTATAACTAAAAAAAATAAGAAGCTGTAATTGAAATACGCAATTGCAAAATCAAAGGAGGCTGATCTCTCTGTGTGTTATATAAACAAATGCTCCTCAGGATCTAAGTGAAAGAATTAAGGAAATATTTAAATCCAAACAAAGTTTTCTTTCCAGGTTTTAAATAAATTGAATTGACTTAGTTTGATTATACATTTAAACAATCTATTTTAGGATAAAGGTTAAGTGTTGGGCCCTCTTTATCCAACCATTCTTTTCTTCTGACATAAATCTCTCCTAGGATCTCATAATAGCATCTGCAAGATTTACTGTTGACAAAAGTTAAGATATTCCATTGAAACATAATCTTGCATTTTGATTAAAAATGCATAAAGGTTTTAAATTTATGGCTTTAAAAACTGTTACAATGAATGACGTCTGTTTGATAACAAAGCAAAATCATGCATGAAAGAACCAGCACGCATGGCTGTGACAAACCAAAGAAAATCTGTAAGCACACAATAGCAGTATCTTTGTGTAATAAAATTGTCAAAGCTCACTCTACACTTCAGAAAACATTCAACACATATCTTAGAGGGTAAAACAGCAAAACTTCCTCTTTCGCTATCTTCAAAGTCCCATCTGCTAAAGATAGTGAGCCCTAATGCACTGAATTTGTGACAGCCCAGGGTCATGCCCTTATGGCTGCCCACTCTGAGGGGAATAAAACTCGTACTTAAATTATACATGTGGCTGTTAACAGATACACTTAAAACAATGTCTTTGCTGGGCAGCACATGTGCTCCTCCAGCTGACTCATGAGAAGCCAAGGAACAGTTTGAAAAATGCCATAATTCTTAGTGCAGGGCACAGAGGACACTCAGCTGTGTTCCACTGCTGGTGAAAGAAGAGAGTGCAGGAAGAGGATGGGGATTGTTGGGCTTTGTGAAAGATGCATTGTAGCCCTGTGAGCCAGGGTGTAAAAGTTGTGAAGATGACTGAGTGTGAGGTGACCCAGAGGCGAGCTGCTGGAGAAAGCAGGAAGCAGAATGTGTGGGGACAGCCAGAGGCTTGGCTGGAATCAGCTCTTGTGCTCCTGCATTTCCCCATGTCCAGTCCAGAACTAGGCCACTGACAGCCATGCAAGGGAGGGGGGCTGAATTTGGGAAAAAATGAGCTGCATTTTCTGAAGCAGAAAGAGCAATGCATTGTGTTCTGAAGGGAAACTTCAATTTTGCTTGAGTTATTTCATGTTCTTTTCCGTCCTGGGAGTGTGCATAGCTCATTCTGTGGAGCAGGTGCCTTGTGGAGCAGGGTGCAGGCACCTTGTGGCTGGGGACATGGGGTCAGACAAGCTCTGCCCTTCAGCTGGGCTGGCTGCTGCTGGTCCAGTCAGCATAGGCTGAGGATGCAGCCCGGGATGTTCTCCCAGGAAGCATGAACTAGGGATGGGTGTGCCAGGAGGAACCCGAGTCCCCTGGTACCTACAGTGTGTGTATTTGTTAGGTCTGTGTACAATCAGAAGAGGAAAAAGAGCAAGCATATGAATCCCTTCACGAAGTAGCGTAGAGAATACCAAACTGCAGTATTAATAACCTCCTGTTATTGAATCCTCCATCTGTTCATCATGCCAACTTATCCTCACTTAGAGCACTCCCCTTGTCATAATATTTTGCGCCACACTCCCCTCCCTCCCCGAAGCAGCAGTTCCAGTTTAGATCTAAACATTTGCCCAGTCATGTAACCCCACCGAGGACATGGTCCCAGTGCCTGGATCTGCTTATGTCTCTCTGTTAAAAAATGCAACTGAATTCTTAATTTCATTTTTGATTTTTTCCTTTTCCTCTAGTAATTTCTTTTTTCTGGAGATTTTCATATCCATATTGGTATTCACAGATATTTCTCTTGTGGTTTAAGCGTGTTTGACCCACTAATGTTCATTCCTGATACTTTGCCACATGGCAACTGAAGCAGTGAGGGAGAAAAAAAATAATTATTTTCTCCTTAGAGCTTTGATATGTATGTGTTTTTATATTTTGCTAACATCTATAAATGGCAATAAAGTGGTTAGCCACTTTAAAGTGATTAAACCCAAATTTATTTATACAAACCCCACATGAGGCGCTTGGCTAGATGCTGCCCTAGTGATGCACAGTGAGAATTTAGGGAAGCTGTTCTTTGAGGGATGGCTGAGACGTCTGTGCTGAGCCACAAAAGGCTTTCCCAGGAATACAGGAGGAAAATGAAGATAAATCAGAGGCTGCATAAACTTGTCCTGGGAGCTACCTCCCAATCCCGGTGGATAATCCCATGAAAGGGACACACTACCTGGGAAATGATGGGGGAAAACAGGTTTTTAGGGAGCTGGAGCCAAGCTGCTGAAGGCTGCCTGGTTATGCTAAATCCCTGAGTTGTGCCCTGAGCGGATTCCTGAAATCCACACAACTCAGAGGCTGAAACCACCCTTCATAACCTCTGGGTTCAAATATTCCCCTCATAGGCAAACCAATCCCAAAAAACTCCGGGGAAAAATCTACAGCCCTGTCCGTTCTCCCAGTGAACTGCTCTTGTTTGCTGCCCAGGAGTGTCTGTCTTTATCCGAGCGGGTCCGGGTCCCTGAGGGATGCCGGGGCCGGTTGCTGACAGGAAACGATCGTTTTATTTCTGGAAAAACCCAGAGAAGGGATGTTCGCTGCCGGGCTGGGCTGGGCTGGGCTGTGGGTGGGGACGGACGAGCGAACGGCCGCGGCCCCGCTTCCCGCCCGCGGCTGGCAAGGAAGAAGGGGCAGCTGTGCCAGTAGAGCGAAAGTTTCTGGGAGGGCTGGAGCGGAGCTCCGGGCGCTCTGGAGAAAAAAAGCCGCGGGGCAGGAGGCGGCGGGGCCATGGCGGCCGCCGCTCCCTCACCGCGCCCGGGCGGGGCCGCCGTCAGCCGACCCAGCGGCCGCGGGGGCGCCGCCACCGCTTTGGTTCGCGTCGGCCGCCGCCGCCGCTGTTGGGGCGGGGAGGGCCTGGCAGGCGCGGGGTGACCCCGAGGGACCGCGGCCACGTGGGCGCGATGGGAGCGTTCCCGTGGGGAAGAAATCGGCCTTGCATTCTTTGGCTTTGGGCAATTCGCTGCTCTTAGAATTTCTTAGAATATCTTTCTCTTAGAATTTTCACCGCTCGCGGCCGTGCCGACCCTGCGGAGACCGCGGGGTTCGTTCTGGGGCACTTCAGGGCGGATCGTGGGTGCTGCAGGAGGCACTGACCGTCACTGAGAGCAAAAATACAGCGCTATGGCTTGATTTGTTTTCATTCCTGTTAGTTCGTGAGGGAAGAGCCTTAGCCAGATCACAAATACAGCGAAACACCAGAAGTGCTGATGTTTGTGATGGCAAGAGCGGGCAGAAAGTGATGGGCAGAAGTTCCACCTGAACGTGCGGGGAACTTCTTTGCTTTCAGTGATTGCACACGGAATACATTGTCCGGAGAGGGTGTGGAGTCTCCTTCCCCGGAGATCTTCCAGACCCGTCTGGACTCAATCCTGAGTCGTGCGCTCGGGGAAAACCTTGTTTGAGCGGGGAGGTAGGATCCCGTGACCCGCTGTGGTCTCTTACAAAATGACCCATTCCGTGACTGTGTGAACGCAGCCGGCGTTAACTTTGCCGAAGTTTGAACAGAACAAAACAAAACAAAGCAGTGGCGACATCGCGTCCCAGGGCAGGTCCCGGTTTCGCTGCGCGCGGCCGAGCCAGGCTCGCCCGCCCCGCTGTCTCGTTCGTCTCGGCGCCCGCCTAGAACCAGGAGATCGAGCCTGGGGGGCGCGGCGGCGGCGGCGGCGGCAGCGGCCGCTCCCCCCCACGCCCCCCCTCCGCCCCACCCCGCCCCTCCCTCCCTCCCGCGGGGGCGGGCGGGCGCGCGTGCGCGCGGCGGCGGCGGGGACGCGCCCGGCGGCGGGGGCGCGCACCGAGGCGCCGCTCAGTTCGGGGGCGCCCACGGAGCGGCCGCCATATGCCGCGGCTGCCGCGGCGGCTCCGAGCGGCGCTGCCCCCCGGCATCCTCCTCGTCCTCACCGTCCTCCTCCTCCCCGCGGCGGGCGCGGACGGAGCGCGGCGCCTCCATGGGAAGTTCGCACCTCCTGAACAAGGGCTTGCCTCTAGGTAACCATCCGGCCTGCTCGCCGCGGTGCGGGGCGGGCGGGGAGCGGGGCGGAGGGGGGGACACACACGAGCGGCCGCCGCCGCCACCGCCGCGCTTTGTGTGCCCGTCACCGCCGCTCCGGGCCCCGCCGCGGGCTGCTGGGCGGCCGCAGCGCCGGCGCAACTTTGCCCGGTGGCTGCTTTTTGAGGTTGGGTGAAAACATAAAGGGAAATAAAAACCAGAGGCGGAGGGGCGGGGGTGCGAGTCGTCCCGAAGTACCGAACTGAAAGGGCGCTGAAGCGGCGCCCCGGAGGGCTCTGGGGTGCTGGGTCTGCCGGGCAGCTTTGGGGTGTTGGGTTCCCCACGGGAGCCTGGGGGTATTCAGTTCCCCAGGGCAGCTTTGGGGTGCTGGGGCTGCCAGCGGAGCTTTGGGGTGTTGGGTTCCCCCGTCTGTCGCTCGTGGGGTGAGCGGTGCCGGCTCCGAGCTGCGGGAAAGCTGGGCCGGTGTTTGGATAAACAGGAAGTTTAAAAGCGGCGTTTTATTGCTGTAAAAAAGTGCTTGAGGCCTGCCTGGTGGGATGGTTTTGGCAGAGCTGCGGACGGGTTGTGTGGCAGAGGTAAGGCTCTTCACCCTAAATCTCAATTTCTCTGTTTCTTCCTTTCCCTTACTTTTATTTTTTTTTTAAAGCATGTGTTTATGGTGTTGTTTTTAAGGTAACATGAATAATGTGCGCAGGGTGATGCCTCCAGAATTGCCGGGCATAAATTGTCATGTTAATCTGGAGGTGATTTTTTTTTTCTTGCCCCCAGACATAAGGAGACAGAATGTCGATTCTGTTTATAAACATTATCATTTTGTAAGCAAATGTTACCAAAAGAAGGCTACAAAGCACAGAATCAGCCTGTTTACAGTGTAGATATGAGTCAGACTGCTATGCTGCTTTGTTTTCCTCTAAAAATTAAATTCAAAAGTCAGGATTTAAGTCATAGAACCGAGCTGGACAGAATAATGGTAGAAAATGTTGTTAGCAGTGCTGTTTTTTTTTTTTTTAAATTTCCCCTGTTGTAAGTTAAATTGATCAATTTCACAGTGTTTTAGTACAAATTCACATATTTCAGTAAGTGTTGTCCTTATGAGGAGGACTGTTTGCTTTTAGGCCACATTAGAGCAACTAAAGATAATCATCCCTTTAGCCTCATTGAGAATAATGAGGCCTAATAAACTGAAGTGAGTGTGTACTTTCTTTTCCAGTAAATTAAAATTAACTGTCATATTTGTGATGTGTGTACGTGTTTCAAGAGCATTGCACTGATTCCTCCTCCAGGGTCTTAAAACATGTAAATATTCTTACTTAGTATTCGAGCCCCTTGGCAAATAGCCTGGTGCCCTTATTAAAATATTTTAAATCTCATTATTCTGTCCCACTAGGACGGGAGCAAGAAAATATTAAGAAAAATAAGGCATTCTTTAATAATTTTATATTGAGTTTGCATTAATACTTTGAAAATCTCTTTCTTTTGTAATAAAAAAGGGTTAAAAAGCTGAGTATAAATTAGACTGCCAGCAGAAAGATAATTGTCCAGTGCATCTCTTTGTTCTGTGCTCTTATCTGTTTTATCTATTTTTAGCTGTGCGTTGGTGAAGCAGGCGTGTAAAATTAGCAGCCCAAACTGCTAACTTTAGTGCCTTTTGTAATGTTGCTCTTTATTGACCCCCAAAGGCAGCAGGATTTCAATATTGGAATTCCTTAATGTTTGACAGATAGCATCCTCTTCAGTTTATTATTATGTCAGCCCTCCCCAGAGTGAGGTAGTGACAGAATATTTTGCCCATTGGCAATTCATTGGAGTATTTCAAGCCACAAGGAAACAAACAGCCCTCTCTCTGCCCCCCACCTGCCTCTTTTCCAGCCTGGACAAGAACTGGGTGTTTATGAGGTGGCTGCAATTGATAAGCAGATAAGAGAAAGTGGGGGAGTTAAATTGTTCCCTCATTTTTGTCATTGTTTGTATAGAATAATACTTGGGATATTAATTTAGCTTCTCTGTGTTTGTTTGATGGCATTGAGGGGGTAAATTGATGCAGAGTCAGGGGTGTGTTCTCTGTCCCTCTGTAAACACCCCCCAAATAACAGAGATTCGGTGTTTCTCCATCAGGGAATGTGTTATTCCATTACTGAACTGGCAGATAAAATAGTAATAATCCCGAGATATGCTGTAGTCGTGCTCAGTAGAGAAGTTTAGTCAATGAAGCTGCTATTCTGAAATGAAACTCCTCCAGTCACCTTTGTGAATTTTGCATTAGAGTGTTGTCATACGTAGTTAAGGAGTAGCTGGAGCATGCAGCTCTGAGCACACAGTACACTACGTGTAGAAATGTAAATATTGTACATGCTGTGATACTCTGTCATCCCGTGGAGTTCTGGTAGCATGATAAAACAAATTCCAGGTGCCCTTATGCTTGTCAGCTTGGTTACCTCTTGCCTCGTCCTTCTGCATCATAAAGATAAAATAGTGTCTGCCCTTTGTGAGAAATGTGTGCTCCTTCAATTTATCAATCTCTCCGTTTCTGAGAGCCATTGTTTTATTTGCAGTGCAAACCGAGTGGGTTGCAGCTCTTAGCCAAAGTGTGATCCCAGAGATTGGGATTGGGCTGCACACTGTGAGTGCTATCGTGCACACACAGCAGTGCACTTGCCAGCCTTTTGAAACATAAAGTCAATCCCTCGTTATTAAATAGGAACATCTACTGCAGATCACTGGCTAGGCTGGGCCATCCCTGTTGGGGAGAAAACTGACATTCTCCCAGAGTATTTTGCATAGATACTGTAAATATGCAAAAAAAAAAGTTAAAAAGCCTATTTTACTAGAAAGCAGCTTGAACAGCAGTGAGTGTGTACAAAGGCATAGATTTTAATGTGTTTGTAGCAAAGATGCTGAAAAGCAACATGATCCTTAATTCTCTTATCTGAAATACAGCGGTATTTCACATAAGAGAATTAAAATTTGAAACGGTGCTGATGTTTTGGACTAAAAGTTCTTGTTGCCGTTTTGTTTTGACGCATGTCCCGTGCATTTGTAATTACTGTATTTGCTGAAGCTTATGCGGAGCGCTGGGCTGCCGGTGTGTGAGAGCTGCCTTTGAGAGCAGCAGTCAGGGCTTTGCCTCCCGAGGCAGCTGGAGCACTGATGAGGTGATACCCAGCATGTGTCAGGCTTTCACATCCCAGAGCCTCCTCTGAGGCTCCCTCACCTCCTGCCCCCATCAGTATTTATTTAGTGTCAGAGTAGGGATGAAGTTACACTTTTAATACATGTCCTAAAATTTAAGGTGTGGATAAAAGCTGTAGTACAGAGCCCTTTAGCCTTAGTTGCTCAGCTGCACGTGCTTTCTCACTCCAGACAGAAGCAATGGATTTACAGCTCAGGAAAACAAATCCCCAGCTGTAGTTTTGGGTCTCTTTCTCCCCTGTTGCCTCAAGAGCAAAGAGGATGATTCATTTTAGTCTATGAATTGATCAGGAGGAAAACATGCGTTGCAGATAAATCTAAAATTAACATTTCCTGCTGAAATGTAACCCTTTGCTCCCTCACCAGTGTTCCTGTGGGAGAGCTGGAGAAACTCAGCAGCGCTTCCAGTTGTGGTTTAGGGTCTCTGAGCTGTGACTGGGACAGGATCTTTTCCAGCCCAGGTTAGGAGCTGTGATCAGGACAGGATCTGTTCCAGTCCAGGTTAGGAGCTGTGATCAGGACAGGATCTTTTCCAGTTTAGGTTGGGAGCTGTGATCAGGACAGGATCTTTTCCAATCCAGGTTAGGAGCTGTGGTTAGGACAGGATCTTTTCCAGTCCAGGTTGGGAGCTGTGACTGGGACAGGATCTTTTCCAGTCCAGGTTAGGAGCTGTGATCAGGACAGGATCTTTTCCAATCCAGGTTAGGAGCTGTGGTTAGGACAGGATCTTTTCCAGTCCAGGTTAGGAGCTGTGATCAGGACAGGATCTTTGCCAGTCCAGGTTAGGAGCTGTGATCAGGACAGGATCTTTGCCAGTCCAGGTTGGGAGCTGTGATCAGGACAGGATCTTTTCCAGTCCAGGTTAGAAGCTGTGTCTGGGACAGGATCCTGTTCCAGTCCAGGTTAGGAGCTGTGATCAGGACAGGATCTTTCCCAGTGCACAGCAGTCCTCAGCCCATCTCCCCAAATGATTAACATGATCAGGAGTGTTTTGGGAATCTGGCAGCATCTGAGTGTTGGCTGTGTGAAACTGGTGTGTGGCCTTGTGTGGTGGTGCTGTGAGCAGGGGAGATGGAGTAGGAATCCCAAATCATTCATGACACAAAAAAGGTGCTGAGAGTCCCCAGATTAGACTTGGTTTTGGTGCCTTTGGTGTTCAGCTTTGGTTTGGTGGTTGAAGCGGGCAGAAACTTCAGATGGTTTTTGAACATGACCCAGACTCTCTGGTTCCTCGAGGAACAGAGACAGTCCCTGGGCTCCTGTCATTTGTGCCACCCAGTAGCTGCAGTCTGTGGTGTGTCAGGATGGGAGGGTCTGCTCTGCACACCCCAGCCCTGCCCTCAGGCTCTGCCTGCTGCAAACAGCCCGGGGGTGCCGGCCTGCCTTAACCTGGGTCTTTACCCTATGGGTGCTCCAGCAGTAATGAAATAATAATTTAAAAAAAAGTAATCACAAGGTAAAATAAACGCCAAATTTAAAAAAAAATTGCTCAAAAAAACCTTTCCTGAAAAACATCTGTGCCGTAGATGAATAGGTTAATTGTTTTTTGATGTGCAGCAAAAAAGTGTTTGTGTTTGCTATAGCAGAATGAGAAATTAATTTTTGAGGAAGATTATCAATTAGCTTGTTCTCTCTTCTGGAATATTTTTGTCACTTCATTTCAAACATATCATGTTTCCTATATTATTATTCTATTTACTAATTATCCAGTTTGTTTCTAATCAACATAATTGAAAATTGACATGGTTTGATTTTTTTTTTCTTTGAATTAAATGTAGCTAATACAATAGCATGTTTCATGCTGGTATTTATTTTGGATGACTTTTGCTTATCCTTGCGTTTTCATCTTTTTTTTAATACCTGCATTTTTCAAGGGGCTTTCAGAGGAACTTCTTTGCAGTATACCTTCCAGGGTAGTCAGCCAGAAGGGATCCTATGCAGAAAGCAAAAAAAGCTGGCCCTAGGGACTGGGGACAATTGTTCAGCTAATTCTCTGATTCTGAAGTTGAGGTATTAATAGAAAGCTTTCATTTCTGTTGCATATGAAGCCTTTGTTGTTTCAGTATTAAAGCAGGAGGCAATGTGATTATATAATTTTGCTTTATGTGAGGTATTTCAAGGCATGTTTTAATAGTTGTATTTACAGGTCAGTGGATGTCCCTTATCGTGCCTAAACCACCCTTGAGCGAGGTGTGTCACCAGCAGCAAAGTTACATAAGTCTGCAGTGCAAGTTGTTCATGCTTTCTGCCTGTGTGCCAGAGCTCCCCACGTTACCCCTCCTCTCCTTTTGCTCTATTTAGGGGAGCTCTGATGCCAACTCACACAAAAAAAAAAAAAAAGGAAGGAAGCAGGGAAACATTTCTTACTTGACTTGAGTCACAGTTCCAGATTGCTGTGTGCAGTCCAGCTCTGTATTGTTGGATGTGCTCTAATGGTCTTCCTGAACAGCACCGGTGTTTTAGACAGATTCCATCTTCTGCTGTGGGACACGGGCACACCCTGTGATGGGAGGGGTGGGAGTTGTGTCCTGCAGGATGTGCTGAAAGCTCTAATAGCAATGAGTTCTCACACTGCCGTGCAGAACATGACAAGGGCACAACTTGTGCTGCCTTTCAGAGCAGGCGTTGCTTTGGCTCCTTCTGTGCTTGGCTCACGTGGGGCCTCCTGAGACAAGGAGTGTGTGCACTGGGGAAGGCACCGTGGGCAGCCCAGGGTTGTGCACATGTACCTGAATGTGTCTGGGCTTGTGCAGAAGGGACTAGGCCTTACCCACGGCTTGTTGGACAGTCAGGGCAGGGTCTGACCACAGCAGGTAGTGATTTAGGAACACTGAGCTCTTGGGGCAGCACAGGAGAGCTGTCCTGCTTTCGGTTTTGCCTCTGGGAGCTGGGCTCGCTGCTGTTGCTGCTGCCATGTGGCAGATTGTTCTTCTCTCCCACCCTCCAAACACGATCAATAGGAAAATGAGCCCGTGCCTGCCATGTGATGGCAGCAGGAGTGGCAAGTGGGAGTCTCTGAGGCTGTCCCTGCTGCATTCCCACCAAGCTGGGTTCTGTCCCTGCTGCATTGGGTTCTATCCCTGCTGCATTGGGTTCTGTCCCTGCTGCATTCCCACCGTGCTGGGTTCTGTCCCTGCTGCATTGGGTTCTGTCCCTGCTGCATTGGGTTCTGTCCCTGCTGCATTGGGTTCTGTCCCTGCTGCATTCCCACCAGGCTGGGTTCTGTCCCTGCTGCATTCCCACCGAGCTGGGTTCTGTCCCTGCTGCATTGGGTTCTGTCCCTGCTGCATTGGGTTCTGTCCCTGCTGCATTCTCACCGAGCCGGGTTCTGTCCCTGCTGCATTGGGTTCTGTCCCTGCTGCATTCCCACCAGGCTGGGTTCTGTCCTTGCTGCATTGGGTTCTGTCCCTGCTGCATTCCCACCAGGCTGGGTTCTCTCCTCTGGCACTCCTCTGCCCACCGTGTCCTGGCCAGGCAGGGAATGGCCCGGGGCCTGTCCTGCAGCCAGGCAGGGAATGGCCGGGGGCTGTCCTGCAGCCAGGCAGGGAATGGCCGGGGGCTGTCCTGCAGCGTGCTCAGACAGTGCCCTGGCCAGGCAGAGCTCAGAAAAGAGCCAGGAGAGAAGCAGCACTGCAGGGGATTTTCATCATCTGCTGCTACACATAGATCTTTTCACTCTGCAAAATGTCATCATAGCACTTGGGTGAGTCAGAAGTTGGGAGAATGAGCCAGAAAGGAGCTGTACCAGGATGTGTGTGCTCTCCATTGGATTGGGCTGATGTGCAGGAGGGTTTGTAGGAAGAGAGAACTGCCCCAGGCAGCTCTTAGTCAGCCTTACAGTCAGCAAGAGGTGCTGCTGGGGGCTGACAGACGGTGATGACTGTGCCATTGATGCAGATCCCTGTGCCTTTAATTTATGATTGCAAAGTTTCCATCGGCTTCTGTGGTATTTTTACCTGAATATGGATTCTCAGAATTAGCCTTCTATTTTAAGCCAAACAGTCCAAAACTGATGTTGCTTTTTGCATATTTGCAGCACTCTCAATCCTGCAAGGAAAATGTATGGCTTAGCAGAAACGGTGGTGTGGAGCAGTTCATCAGAATTCCCAGATGAGTCAAATTTCATTAGATGGTTGCAGCCAGTTTGTCTCTTGCTGAGTGCGTAGCTTCAGTCTTTGCAGAGTCATGCAGGACAAAAGTGTTCAGCAGAGATAACCACAAGCCGGTCTCCAAACTCTTAAACTGATGCTTAAATATTTTTTCACTTTAATGTGTTGTACCAGATATGTTAAACTGTTTATTTTCAACCGGGTAATGAGCGTTTTCACATTTGTGGTCTACCAACCATCTTAATGTGTGTCTGGTGCTTCAGTGAGCAGCATTAATGTGTATCACAGCCTTTCTCATGTCGTTGATTTTCCCATTCATATAATCAGGGTTCCTGAGAAGTGATCTTGAGTAATTCAGTATTCTGTGTGTGTGTTCCCATGCTGACTGGAACTGGGCAGCTAATTCCATTTTAACACATTATTTTTTGACTAAGAAGGTCATTAAGGTGCTGATCAAAGCCAGTGCAGCATTTTAGGTTTCATTTTGTGTCCCCACCAAATTCTCTCCTGCATACTTTGTCTGCTTACTGTGTCTGCATACTGTCTATGCTGGTTGTTTTTTCTCAGCCTGTCCTGTGCCAGGATTATTGTCTTTCATTTCTGCTACCAGCAGAAAGTCTTGTCTTGTTCATTTTGGTTGGCTTGTGTTAGCTTTCAGGATCCTTTAAGATAAAAAGTATGCAATATCAATTTTTAATACCTCCATAAACTAGTTACTTGCACCTAAAGCACTTACTACCTTCACTCTCAATCAAGATTTGCAGTGAATACTGCAGTTTCTTTATCCCATGAATTCTGTCAAATTTTCATTATTTTTTTCAGCTCCTGTGAGACTCTCCAAGCTGATTTGAATTGTGTTGAATTCCCAGAGTTCTCAGTGTGGAACCTTCTCTTGTTACCCTAAAACTAAAGTGCCCTGCTTTAGATGAACTAAACTTCATCTGCCCTGCCTGATACCTGTGGTCAGCAGCTCAACCACCACAGCACTGCTCCTTTGTGAGCTTTAAACTCAGCACCACCAGGCAGCACATTTTTATTTTGCAGTTTTATGAACAGAAGCAGCGTCTAAAACGACCTTTTATCTGTGTAGAGCTCAATGTATTTTAGCCACGCCAGTCTAGATAAAAAGAATGTCTTGCATTTTTGAAAAGCTTGTGGGAGGAGGCCCACAATAGAGGCTCCATTGTGCTGTCAGTACTGAGCGTACAGGAAATCACAAATTAGCTATGACTATGAGAGTATTGCAGGGGAGTTTGAAGTTTACTTCATTCCTATAGTATTGTATGGTTTTGAAAGGTTTCACAGTACATTGCCTTTTGGGTCTGCTTATGTGTGTTGTTTGTATTTGGCAGACTTGTGTTCAAGGCTTTGTCTTACCATGTCTTTGTTTCATGTGTTTTGAATCCAGATGATTTTCCTTCTTACTGTAAATAGAGAGGTGTGCAAATATTCTTGGCATTTGTCTTGTGACCACCCTGCAGCCATCTAAAATTTAAAACCAGCATTGTGTATTCAGCAGTGAGAACCATCTCCTTAGAGAAAGAAACAGAAGAGGTTTTTAGTAGGAATTAGGAGAGCAGCAAGCTGCAGGCACAACTTTTCCTGTCTTAACAGATTTGGATCCTGCAGGACATGGAATTATTCAGCTGCTGGTGGGTATTGATGGGAGCTGGAGCAGGCTCACAGATCGACAGGATTCTGGCTGCATGCTGCCCACTCAGCCTGAGTTATTGCAGGATAACACTTCTGCCAAAGTGGCGTTCAAAGATTGGTTTGTTTCCTTACTTGCAGTTGAGGAACGAGTTCTGCCACTCAGTTGAAAGACTCAGGATTATGGGAACTCTCCAAAATCATGAGTCTGATTTTCTTAGTCCTCTGAATTAAGAAAGTACAAAAGACTGTCTTGCGTGGAGCCAGTAATTGAGAACTTGAAGTACTGTGAATATTGCAGTTTTTCATTGATTTTCATAACTTTGCTACCATCTTCCATCTGAAGTGTTTTTAAGTCTGTTAGATTCTGTTAGTGATTTTTCTGAGCTTTGTGGCTTTGCTTAAAAAAAAATTTAAAAAATATGTTAACAAATACAGAAATACAAACTATTATCTTATACCCACAGTCAGAGAAAAAAAAGCTTCCAGGAAATTGAAAATTAAATTTGGGTTTTTTTGCTGTTCTGGGGATATTCTTTCATAGAAATGATGAATATTCTGAAGTATTTACACAATTCCAGCAGCTATTGAAGTGCCCTAAAGATTTATTGGTGGAAGGGGATTTTTCTTTTTTGTTCAGGAAAAAATGATGTCAAAATCATCTACTTCTCTCTCAGAGTTTCAAAGAGAATTAATAAGAATTAGTTCTCATTTTAGAAGACTAATTCTAAAAAGAATATTAAACAGTGGTTGTTTTTATAAATAGTAAATAACCTCACCTGTTACAACTAAGATGTGTTTGATCACAGGAGTGCATAGTGAAAGGAGTGAATAAGCCATATAATACCTGGGAAACAGCTTGCATTTACTTAAGAATGATTTTAAATCGAGTTAGTTAAGGCAGTGCAAGCCTGTTTGAACTCTTTTTTAAGTAAGTAAAGTGGGACTGAGTGTACTAAGCTTATTTCACATTTGCATTGAGATATTTAGGAATCAGGAAAACCAAATTACTTTGTACTTTGCAATGACATTGTTAGACATGTGTGTTCTAGTTTTGAAGCACACTTGAGCATAAATACAGCTGCTTTGTGTGGGATTTGTGCCTCTATAAAAGGCATCACTGAAGGACCTGTGTTAGGAATTTCATGTCCTACATGAGAACTGAATCACTTTCCTGAAGTTTTTGTTTGTTTGGGGTCGCTTTTGGTTGTTTTTTTGATTTTTGTTTGTTTCTCTTTTTTTGTTGTTGTTGTTGTTGTAAAAGAAGTTAAGAAGTTTCTGGTTACTAAAAATCTTAGTTGACTACTGAAGTCAAATGTAGGTACTGACTTTCAGGGCAAATGTGGTCTAATTATTGCCAGGGCAATTGGAAGAGAAAGGGGAGCAGAGATGGCAGTGGTGGCAGATGTCCCAAGCTGCTGTGGAATGTTCCAGATGCTCATGGTGGTTCTGTCACATTTGTGAGAAGCCTCAGAAGTGACCTGGGATAATTCACTTGATTTTTCTGTGCCCCATCCCACCCTGCATCCTGTGCATGCAAATGGTGAGCTTACCTGGGAAAGCGCTCTGGGATCTGTTGGAAATGGCACCACATTAGAGTAGGATTCTTTACTTAATGATGCTCTTGAGGAGATGCTTGGTCAATCTTTTTGTGTTTTGTTTTACCACACAGAAGTAGTTTGGGAGGCAGTGAGCTTTCATTTGTGAGCTGGCTTAAGGTAAATGCACTTATTAAAAACACAACCTGTGGCTTGACTGAACACAATGCTGTGCAAAACACTCCACTGTGACTGAAGGGCCTGCTTTCTCCAAATTAAAAATGTCATTTCCACCATTAAAGCTCTTCCTCTTCAAAGAGCAAAAACCCCTCCTGTAAATTTGAATGGGGAAGTTGTGTTTTGCCAATTAGCTTGACAGGACACTCATGCAAATGAACCAGCAGAGTTCTGGTGAGTGAGGAGGCTGCAGCTCCATGTGGTGGGCACTGGAACATGGGGATGGTGTGTACCCTGGGTACCCTTGCTCCTGCTGGGGTGCCAAGCAGAGACATGATTGGGAGCTATTTTTACTCACCAGTTGAACTTTGGAAGAGAAGAAGTAAGGGATAATTTCTTTCAGTTTGAGTTTGCACATTGTACCACTTATTAAAAACTTCAAGATGACTGTGAAGTAAAGACAGCTACTTGAAGTGCCAGATGGAAAAGAGCAAGAAACATGCCTTCTGTTTAAAACAGAAAGGGGATTTTTGCTCATTTTTTGTTGGGGTCTTGTCAAGTCCAGAGTTACTGTGCTTTGGTTCTCTGCAGTTCCATTTAATACTTTACACCTACAATGATAAGGTTTGGACTGGATAGTGGGAAACATTTCTTCACAGAAAAGGTTGTCAAGCATTTAAACAAGTGGTGGAGGCACTGTCCCTGGAGATGCTTAACAGACCTGTAGATGTGGCACTTGGGACATTGTTCAGTGCTGTGTCAGGTTGCACTTCATGATCTTGGAGGTATTTTCCAGTCTAAATGATTCTTCTATGTTGCAGTTTCTGTCGTGGTTCCCATGCAGATATGAGCTGCATAGCAAGGTGCATTTATCTCTCTTTACCTGTACGACAGAATGCAGGGTTCAGACAGCTACTGGTCACACATTGCCAGCTCAGCTTCACAGCATCAGGCTGCATTCCTGAAATTGGGATGGCACTTTTTTTAGTTCCTGCTCTCATTGTCTGGCAAGTGCTCTTATGGACATTGCAAACATTTCTGCTATTCTAGAAATGTACCTGCTTTCAGCAAAGCTGCTGTGGTTTGAGTAATGCAGTGCTGGCTGTTTGATTTGGCTCTGAGACCCCTCAATTCCTTCTTTTGCACAGCAGTCCATCATCTTACTACGACCATTTTATATGGATTTAGTTCAAGGCCTATGTTAGCTTATACATAACTTGGAATAATTGTAAAATGTGAAAAATGTCAAGTATTTTTCAGTTGACTAAAATTTTAAAAGGGTGTTTTTTCTGCCAGCATCTGGAAGTTAGCCAGGTAAAAGCTAACATTCCCACAATACCTTTTCTGTGGGATAATGGGCAAGTTCAGGGCAGCATTCTTTCTTTCAGTTATATAAACAGACAGTGCTGGCCAAGGCTAAGAAGTGCTGCCGAACATGAAATTGTTGCTGGTTGCCCTTCCAGTTGTTGCTGTTGAAAATGATTTATTTTTTTCTTTATTTCATTATTGTTCATCTCTTCATATTTAAATAACATGGAGTCTTCTGCTCTGTTGCCTTTTAAGATCTCGCTCAAGGCAGTGCTGTGTGAGAAATCCATGCACTCTGTGGATGATTTCATCCATGCTAGTGAAACGATGTCATCAGTATAAAACTGACTTTCAGAAGGCTCCAAAAAATAGAAAGGTGTTTGTAGAACAGAAGAGATTCTTTGACAATAGATAAAAAGAGGTGAAGGTGTGAGAAGCTGAAGTGACCTTTCATCTTGCTCAGCTTTGTCACTCCTAGTCCTTCCAAAACATAGCAGGAGTTAATTGTGAGGGCAGCGTGGAGCTCGAGTGCAGGTACTGTCAGCAGCCCCAGCACAGGCCGCTTTCAGCTGCTGCTGCTGTTTTGTGACTTCTGTAACAGTGCACATTGATTGGGATTTATTAAAATACATTTCTCCCTGTTGGAATTCGTATCTTTGTACTTCAGGAGTTCCTGAAGAGTTGGCAGGCCACAAAGGTAATTGTGATGTACATGACTTAACATATGGAGTTTAATCACTTGGGAAAGTCAGTGTCTTGGGCCTGTGTGTAGATTTTTCTTTTTATTATTTTTTTCTATAAGGATCCCACACAGGAATTTACTATATAAGCCTAAAAGCAGTAGTTTTAGGCGTTATACATGTTTATACATGAAGCAAGGTGCAGAAATCCTGGCCCCTCCACACAGCTGAATTGTCATTTTTCAGCTTGTACAAGAGCAGCAGAAATGCAGTCAGTGGGCTATGGCCAGCCTTAGGGAAAGTTTGGAGAAATTTAGTGAGACCTAAAAAATTTCAGGGATGCCGAATGCTTGCTGTATAGTTTTCTGAGCTGTGATGGGAGCATGGGTTTTATTAAAAAAAATCTTGGTGACTTAAAAACTTTTCAGCTTAGATCTTTTCTACTAGAATAGATATACTTACTGCCCTTAAAGGGCAAAGCTTTTCCTAGAAAAATCAATGCCTGTTTAAAAGGGCAGCAAGCAACACACGTCTAAAAATTCAGTTCTTAGTAAATTCTGAACAGACAGAAGAAGAAAGTCTGTGAAACCCTTAATCTTTCATGCTATCTGGATAGGCTGGAACGTGGCTGTATAATTATTTTCTTTCATCCACTGATGTCATTGAAGTCCCTATGCAGACTGAGGCTCGTAAATGAAGCTAAAGTTCATTTTCTGTGAACTTGCATTTTTCCATGCAGTGTTTAGGCCCATTGTCATGTAACAACCCCTGTGTTCGCAGAAATATGAAGTCAGTTGGGTGGATACAAGCACTTGTAATTTTCTATTCTCTACTTATGCAGAAGGCGACAAAACAGTAAAATTCAAATGGACTGAAATGCATTAGTGGTGGTTTTTCCAACTCCCAGTTCTGCAACCATAATTTTTATCTGTTTTAAACCTCTAATGACTTTTAATATGTTTTTAAGTGCTAAATAGGAAGAAAAGCACTGTTGCCTGATAAAATAAAGATGTACTTAGAAACAGCAATTTATTGTCCTGCCTTCAGTTTGTATTCATTTAGAACACAGGGTTTATGGACCTTTTAGTTGGGGTTATTTATTTCTTGAGGTTTAAAGAACATATACTCAAAGAGCTGGTTTTATTGAATGTAAATGTCAGTATCTTGGAGCTGGTTATATTTAGATCAGCAGCATTTTTGTCAATTCAGTATTTCTAAGTTTCCTTGCTTAAATTTTAAGTAGAAATTGGCATGTGTGGGCTGTATATCCCATGATTTTATTGATGAACTTTATGAACTTCTTGTTTGGTGTAATACTGTTGGTGGTAGCGCAGTTTTATCAGCTGTGAAGCTGAATTTTGCTCATACACATGGAAAAATGTAATTACATCAGATAAATACACACACATGGCCGTGTGAGCCGGTGTGTGCAGATCCATATCTGCTCATTTCTCACCATTTTGCAATGAACGCTCAGGTAGCAGCAGCCCTGCTGGCTGATTGCAGGACCCCAGCTCTGGCACTGAGGTGCAAAGCGAGGCCTCAAGGACAAAAAATAAAATCCTAATGAAAGATGGGCGCTGAAAGGAGCTTGGTGCTTTCATAAGAATTGTACAAATGTTCCCTCCTTCTTAATAGAAGTGTTCTGGATCCTGTTTTTCTTCACTAGAGACTGACAGCTTTTACAAGTATTGTAATGATGAAGTGCCATTAGCTGCACACCATTCATGTCTTAAATTGCAATTTAATTGTTGTGTTCTTTGCTATTCTTGTCAAATAGTTGGGTATGGTCAGAATCTTGATTTCCAGCACTTCTCCTTGCTCTTTATTTTCTTGTTTTGTAGGTTATTCATTTTTTTGTTGAATTATATGTCTTTCTGTTATCAGTTGGCATGGAAACAGGGCTCCTTTATAGGCCAGTTGCTTTTAGCATTAATTTGCAGGTACTTGTTTTTGAATGTGAAAATGGAAACTATTTATGTTCCTCATATTCCCCATCATTAATACATGCATGCTTTCCAATGCAATGTAAATTATCTTGCCTTCTGTCTTACAGGGAAAAATGTGCTCTTAAAGGAAGAAAAAAAAATACTGCATCATGTGCACTGTGTTAGACTGTACTTCATATAAGGGTTTTTATATGTCAAACTTGGCAGAATCAGTGAGACAAAGACTAACACCCAAACTTAGTTTAAGCTCAGAAAGTACCCAACACTTAATAAGACAAAATGACACCACCTAATTTTCATTTTGTTAATGTATTTATTGACATTGGTCTTTATTTTTTTATTATTATTGGCAGAGTTTCCTGTTTGCTTTAAGAGTTCACTGCATTTCACTAGGAAAAAAGTTAAGCAATTTGCTTTGATCAGGACTGACAAAAGTAAGGGAATAATTTCATTAATATTTTGTGATTTTAGTCAGTGGAGTTTGAAGTTCCTGAAATACCTCGATACTGGCAAAAGTCACATTCTGGGGCTCTTTTATAGTTATTGCAGCCCTATTCGTGTGCTGTGATGGTGTCCTGCAGCAGCTGCTGCTTGGAGAAAACCAGCTCTGTCACACATACTCACAGAGAGTGGTTAGGCTGTTAGTGTTTGCTCACATTTCCAGAGATTTGGAGCTGTCTAAATAAGTACTCTTCTAACTATTGGGAACTGCCTAATTTCAGATCTGCTGCAAGCAGTTGCAGAATTTCTGTTTCCAGTGTAGTTGCTTTCAAGTTCTTTAGGATGAGATTTGATCTCATTCCTACCAGCTTCAGACCTTTGTCGGAAGAGCTTTGTACAGACTGGATATGCAGAATAAAAATAAGATTTGAATTCATGCACTTTGGCTCATTCTTCTCCATCCTGTTCCAGGCTTCAGACACTTTGTTTCACTAACCATTTATTAGGGAGTGTGCAAAACAAATAAATTCAATTGGTACTGTTCATAACTCCATTCTACATGTTTAATAAACAGTCAGTTCATCTGGCCTGTTTGGGTGTAGTCCTGAACTGCTTTTGCTTTATTCTGTGAGTTAAAGTACGCACTGTTCCATTTCAAAGCCATAAGTCTGTGCAGCTTTTAACAAATTTCAGTTGAAGCACTACAGACCTGCAGGTTAGAAGTATTTTGTTCATGCCACTTGTCCTATCTTACAAGTGTCATGGCATTACTCAGCAACCACATTGTTCATTCCCTCTGGACAGTATAAAAAATACCACTGTAAAACAAAGCCTACCAATCCCTCTAGGTGCAATCCCCTTATTTTTGCATTTCATATTTTCTTTAGATAACTTTGGTGGAAAAGAAAGATTTAGATTCATGCCAAACCCTTCTACCAAAACTGTTCTTGCAGTTACTTGCCAGTGGTTTTCTTGGAGTTGGGTACAGCAGATGAAGGATTTTCATTCGCTTCATCCCTGTTCTGAATTGTAATGGTTCTGGCGTAGATTGAACTCTTCTTTCATATTCTTCCTGGAACCAAACTTTCAGTGACCAGCACAGCCTCTTACACATTCTTCATTCTTTAACCAGATGTTGAGTGTGGCTGGTGTCCCTTCTCAAATTCATCTATCCAGAGCTGGGTAGACTACTCACTGAAATCCCATATGGTGGAAAGTTCTTCCACATTCTGCTGTGGGTCCTGTCAGACCTCACAGAGAATTAAGCTACTAGTTATGTTGTCCTTTAAATATTTTTAACATAAAAGTTTCATTATCTTTATGGGAACCATTTAACATAAGCTTTAAGGGATGTATAGCTCTGATTAAATTGAGGATTCTATCTCAGCCTGAGGGTCACATTTCACAATGCATTGTGATGGTGTAGCCTTCATGAGGAAGTAAGGCTAATTCATTATTCAAAAAACAAAGAGCACAGGTGGAGTTTCTTCTTAAAGCATTAACTTCATTGACCAGCACCTGTTTGATCACTGGTTGAGTGTACCTTCCTTTAATCTGGTTTATAGTGCAGAGGAAATAAATGACTCTCACCTGGGCTACTCATGGATGTACAATTTTCATCACAAAGAGTTATTTTTCACATTTCATTTGTTATTCTCAGCACTTGTTTTTCATCTTCCTTTTGTAACTGAGTTGACAGTCCCAACCCAGAGGAACAGAATGAATTAAAAGATTGATGAAAATGTTTTAAAAGCTACAGTTTGTTCTGAAATAATTGTTGTGCTGTCAAAATACCTGCTAAGCAAAAGGAGCATGGCTGTAACCAAAGTTAGGGAGCAGAAGTAGTAAGTGCTGGTTTTTTACTTTTGCAGTGATTTAGCTGCACAAATTTGGTTTGCTTTATATCCAGAAAATAGGGAAAATAACGTGTTATGAATACCTGTTACTCTGCATCAATCCCAAGTTCAAGGATTCGAGCTTCGTGTTCTTCTGTGATGTTCTGGAAAACAGTCATAATGGTTTCTTGGTTTCTGGGAGTTATCTGATAGCTGTTGTATTGCACTGAGTAAGCTCTCAGCTGTCATTTTCTCCCAGTTTTTCAGAAATCACAGTCAGTAGGCAGCAGTTAAACTCGTTTTCCAGCATCTTTCCCTATGCCTTGTCCACTTTCTGAGCAACCAGATGAGTTTCCTGTTTACTTTGCATGAACTCAGTGATGATTATCTTTGATAAAATTCAAAGTAATGTGTTTCCTGTTGGCTTGCAGAAATAGCGTTCCTGCAGCCTTTCAGCATGCTGCTGTTTATCCTGCTACTGCCATCCCTCCTGTTTCTGGTTTCAAAAACCTAGAAAAATCAGAGTAAGCTTTCTTATTTTGGGATTTTTTGTCTACATCCGATCGAATGGAACCCAGACCAATTTAATTGCTTCTCCAACTGTTGTCAGTCTGTATTTTGTTTCAGAAGAGGTCCATTTTTTATAATTGCCTGTTTCTCACCGAGTGTGTCCCTGCAGAAGTCTGGGCGAGGGGGAGATGGCATTTGTGTGACGCACAGATGTGCCGTGGGCACGTTTTGGAAATGTCTCTGCCTGCACATTGGCGGCCACACGAGCTGCAGCGAGTTTGTTTTTGTGCTAAACCACACAGGCTAGAATCAAACTATCAACTGTCATGTTCGCTGTATTGACAGAGAAATGTGGTGGTGAATGCATTTTCCAAAATACAAGTGCTTGATCACACCAAAAATCCAGAGTCAGAGAGAGAACGTGGCCAGAGATCCATGTCGAGAGTGATGAGTGCCCTTTCGCCTTAGCATTCCCTAACTCTTAATAATGGATTCAGTAATTCCTTTTATAATCCTTCCCCTGTTACTGATGGTTTTTAGCACTGGTAAATGTTTTATGCAATTTACGGAGACAGAACATGATTTGTGCCCTGAAAAATTTATTATTATCTGCAAAGCATTTTAGTGCATGTGAGTGGACCCTTTTCAAGTTGAAAATGGTTAAACTGCAGAGACTAAAAGAAACTATAAGCCCTAGTAAAAAAAATGCAAATATAGGTCATTTTTAACCACTTCTGACTTTTCACCATCAGAAAGATCTTTAAATGTTCAAAAACCTTCCCTAAAGCCCTTCAGTATGTGGTATGTGTGGGAAGAAATATTTTGCTTCTCTCATCAAGTCATGGAAATAGCTCCCAATTTGAACTGTTTTTCTGTGCAGCTTTAACTGTGATGTTGAGACCAGAGCCTTTGTAATTGAAACTCAGATTTGTACTTAAAGAACAGCTCGGTAGAACAGCTCTCTTACATCATTGCTTTGGTTATATTATGATTAAATGTAACATGATCACATAAACCCGGCTTTTGCCTTAAACTGCCTGTTTTATTTGGCACTTGGACTGTTGTTACTGGCTGGTTCTCAGTGAGCTTGTCATTTTTTATACATCCTGTTTGCTTACCTTCAAAATGAGTATCTTTTCAGAAAAAGCTATTTATTTAACTTTGATTATTTAAGCCGCAGAGGACCCTGGATGGGAGGTGCACGATTTTGATTTCACTATAGTCCAAATTTTCTCAGTTTTACTGCTACACTGTTCTGTAGTTTGTAATCATCATCAGCCATTTTCATAATATTGGCAGAGAACAGCAGAGGTCAGGGGCTGTGGGAGGAACCAGAAAGGGAGAGAAAAAAGCTTTAAGGAGCCCTTTGCAAAGGTTCAGTGTTTGTCAGAGTTGCTTTGGTTTTCAGAAGAACATAATGGAGTGTAACTGGAGGGATTTTATTATCCCTATTTACCAGAATCCTTACTACTGTGTTGAATTGTCCTGTTTTAAATATGCTCATTTTAGCAGTCTGGACTATGTATTTGTGTGTATATATATATGTATTTTTGTTTTTTAAAGTTTTTACCTGTCTGCCTTAAAGTTTCCAGCTTTCCTCCCTTCTCCCATCCCTAAACAAGTCACAGTATTTTTTGTTGTTGTGGTTGTTGTTTCACTGTAAAGATTGCTGACACACAGCATCATGATGTTCAGCTGAGAGGATAATGTATCACATTTGATGCTTTCCCAAAATAAAAAAAAAAAAGTAAAGGAGTTACAAAGAACTTGGCCAGTGTTCAATATGTAAAACATTTCCATACTGTTATTTTTAGTGTCATCTGAGCGTGTTCTCCTGACCTTAAGAAAGAAATAAACCTTGTGAAAATGATTTGGTTATCCAAGGCCCCACACTTGCTTATCTTCAGACTTTTTGATAAGGAAAATAAGGAGTGTCTCAGGTAATAGTTTAACGTTCTTGGGTCAAAGTACAGTTGTGCTGTTGGACAAATTGCTTTTGGTGTTTGGGATCAGAATAAAGGAAGCCTTTGATGTTGGCTCCACTTGGATTATTTGGTTTCTTTCTCAGAGACAGACTCCTGTACAGCATCTAAAATATGAGAAAAGCACAGAGAGCATGGCCATTAATACAGGCTACATTCAGAAATTTTATGTTGTAATAAATTCTTGGCAGTGTCTTTAAAACATAATGTGAAATTAATACTCTGAAAGCAGTTGTAATGACAAAGCTAAAAAGTGGTGTTTTCTCTCAAAGAATATTTCCAGCTCAGGCAGTGCTGTAAAGCAAAACAAACAAAAACCCAAACCTGCTGGAATAAAATAACTTGCTAGAAGAGTTACATTATTGGGTGAGAGGAAAAAAATTCATTCTCTTCTTTTTTCCTTCATAGTTCAAATGCATATGTCATGGGCACATCAAGACTCGTTCCTTGAGGGAATTACATTTTAAATTAACACTGTGTGGCTGTTGAACTTTTATCAAAACTAGCCCAGATGCTAGTTCTGATAACTTGATTTAAAATGGAAAGGCATGGTTGCATGCTGTCTATTGAGCACATGGCAGAGGAGTGAGGATGAGGGCCACTGATGCACTCCAGTGCAGCACAACCCTCCCTGCCAACCTGGTCTGGGGTTATTTATCCTCAGGACTGCTCTGAAAATCTCCAGGACCACTTCTTCCGTGGAAAGTGTTTCAGTAAGTCTTGGCATGGTCTGTATTGTTACTGGAAAGGCTCAGGGAGTTAATCATTCTGCTCCTGGTGCAATTGTTGAAACAGATTGTTTTTCCAGTTTCTGCCAGCAGGAATTTTCTGCCTTTTTTTTTTTTTAAGTCACACCCACCCACCAATAAAATTTATGATCTGAAATGTAAGCCCAGTTGTGTTTCAAAGCAGGCTTTGGGAGCTTGTTAGGGTGGGTTAGGCTCCAGCTGCCATAATCAGGCAGCCCCACGGTCACTGTGCAGGGGAAGGGGAAGGGGAGGTGTGTTCTGACACACACCCAGCATGTGGGGCTGTGTGGGGGTGTCTGCAGTGCAGGCTCAGCTCGTGCCTTCACCCCATCCAAAACTGGAGGCTGATGGCCATGGCTGTGGGCAGATGTGGCTGCTGAGAGTTACAGTTCTCCACTTTGTTGGGTCTGAATGTGCAGGTCCCATCCCCAGGTTCGCTGCAGTGATTCCTGTAAGTGACCAAGCAGATTGTTGTGGCTTTTGCCACAGTGTGTGTGCACTGTAAAACCTGTGGGCTAGCTAACAGGAGCTGGCAGCCTGAGCCAGCATTTCTCACAAGCTGAGATTGATGTGAGTGAACTCAGCTAGCACAGCTCCACTGTTGCCAATTTATTTATCCTCCCCCTTCTTTCACTTATTACTTAATAAAGCTGGAAATATTTGAAACAGATAAACACTCAGTGTGCACAGGCACTGAGATGTTGCACATCCAAGGAGAGCTCAGTCCTTGATGATGTTTTGCCTTTCTCTGGAGTTTGCTTTCATGTATCTGTTACTTCAAAACAGCACTGCTGCAACGCTGCTTTTTATGTGTGTTTTATTGCAGATACTTAGACTTTCTGTGTTTGGTACTTGATATAGTTGTTACTGAATATTGTCATTTGTTTTGCTTTTTAAATGATGGTGGGAAATTAAAACATTTTACCATAGTACATAGTGCTTGTTTATTTTACATTAAATAGGTGTGATTCATACTGTTTTCAGTCTTATTTTGAAAAGTATTAGTTAAGATTAGGCATATCTTTACAGCATACTCCAAATATGTAATTTGAGTAATTTTTTGACAGATGTGAAATCCTTCCAGTCTTCACACTGATGTTTGAAGTACATGTGTAATATAAAATGTTGCCAGATTATTTTGTTTCTCCTTAACAGAACATTATTTCTGATCAAAGGCTTTCAAGATGTGCCTTGTGGGATGTTTGGTTTTTTGTACCCTGACAGGCACTTAGGATTTTGTGTGCACACTGACAGATATTAGATAAATAAGAACAAAATTACTAGTTAAAAAAAAAAAAAACCAAACAAAAACCACTGGTTAGGGATCACTATCAAAAACCACAGCTAAACCCCATGTCCTCATGACTGTCAGAATAATACCCTGAGAATGGTGAGCTTACCTGCAGTGTGAGTATGGAACAGGAGTGAGGAATCATCATTCGGGTTCTATAGCAGCAGGGAAATGCAGAATGTTCTGAACAGAAGTCATTGGCTGTTTAGTTTTGATTGTACCAAAAGGGCAAATCAAGCAAGAGAGCTGTCTCACATCCTGTGTGCTGGGGTGATTGCCTGGTGCCAGGCAGTGAAATACTGGAGTGAAATGTGCAGAGATGCACCCATGGATGGGCTGTGATTGCAGTGCTGGTGTTGGTGACATTCGGTGGCAGGAGGGAGCTGGGAGTGTCTGCCCAGCTCTGGGTGCTTTTCACCCTCGCAGTTAACGGGAGGGTGCAGCTGGGTGTGGCTGCTCCGCTCATCACTGCCTCAGCACAGCACAGGAAACCACTTGGGTTTTTCTTGGTCTCTGCAAATTGAAAAGAAAAGAAGGAAGATGACTTGTTCAGGTCAATAAAAAGCATAGATAGCAGCAGAATTCCTCCACTGTGTGCTTCCAGTAGTGCCAGTGTGCTCAGCATGAACCCCAGGGGCTGCACACCAGCTGTCAGTGCAGCTTCTGCTCACCTGGCTCTTGCGTGTGCGCTGTGAAGTCCATCTTGTACTTTCAAAAGCAGTTTGGGATTGTTCCTCTCCATTTTAATGTGCCTTGCAGGTTCCTAAATTCTTAAGAAATACACTTAGAAGTATTACATGAGAGGAGAAAAGAAGGAAATTAAATTTATTCTGCTGCATAATTCAGTCTTCTGAGGGTGGCTGTCACTGTTTTGTCCCTTGTTGTGTTCTTTATTTTAAAGTATTCTCCCCTGTGCCTCCCTCCAATCCTGCATCCCAAATCATAGGAAATTGCATCCTGCTCATCTTGAAGGCACCAGCAAAAAGTGTTGGCTCAGATTCTGGTGGAATCATGAAATTTTTGTGTTGCATATTCAGCATCTAAATATGCTGAATATCACAATACTGAAGGATGATAAATGTTCTTTTTTTTTTTCTTGCATCCTTTTCTCTGATCCTTGTACCCGAGTTGTATTTTAAACTCCTAATTGACTGCTCTTAGAGTTTTGCTATACCTTGAATCTCAATATCTTGAACTTGAGTTCATGGTGCACAAAACAATGAGCCTGCCAAAACAGTCCAAGATGTAAAAATGCATGATAGGTCAGAAACCTTAAAATATGGTTTTTAAGTATGGGGTTTCTGGGAATTTTAATGGTGCATATTGGCAAATGTAATTCATAACAGCTTCTGTGTTCATGTTATGAGGAGGATATTTTTTGTTTGTTTTGACAATTCATTCTTTCCTTGAATTAATATTAGCATTTATTTTTGAAAATAATGCAAATTTTTGTGAGGGTTTATGGTAAATAAGTGACAGCTCTCACTGAATTTACACCTAGGTAAGAATATAAAATAAAGGTAAATGCCAAAGGGGTTAGTCTCATTGTACATGTGCAAGACTATAAATTAGTTGAATGTCCAACCTGTCATTTTCAGGTCTTGTTTCAGTAAATATTGATGAGGTTTTTCAGTAGTTTGCATTTTGTAAAAAAAGTAAATCACTTTGATGTTTTACAATGTATAAAGGAAGTTTTTTACCACAAATTCTTTGAAAGGGAGGATATTGTCAAGGGATTTTTCTTCCTTATTTAATCTTTGCACTTGTAAGAATCCCCAGTGACAGGAAAGCTCTCTTGCCAGGCTGCTCTCCTCCATTTCATGTTCTTGTTGGTTTATGATTATAGGGTTATTGATAAGTGTTGTGCTTTTTGGCATTGATGTATTTTTCAGAAAAAAAGAGTTGAAGCATTTGTTTTGAAAAAAGAAAAACACATTTAAAGAATTACATGGACTTTGCAAACAGATTTAAAGAAATGAAAGGTAGGTCAAGTTTTGGGCCTACAAATCTGACAGTGTCCTTTACTTTTAACATGTGTGCCTCATGTGAGACACTCCTCACCCTAATGATGTCAAGTTAATCAGCAGTAGAAAAATGTGAAAATGACATTGTTATTAATTTTGATAGGTTTGCATTGTAGTACATTTTCTGATGTCAGTAGACCATGGCAGCCTACTTTGAGATCTCTGGTATTTGGGCAGAGTGATTGCTTCAGTTACTGTCAGTTTGTCCCATAAAAGGCTGTCTTTATGAAAAGTTTAAACACATTTTAACAGCCTGGATTCAGTCAGGGAGAGCTTTCTTGCCCTGCAGTCCTGAGTGTGCCGGTGGCATTGGCTTCTTGCCCTTGTTTGGTAGCACAGGCAATGCTTGAGGAGCAGGAGATGCTGGGTGGGTTTGGAGGGAGGAGGACACTGCCCTGCTTGGAAGGAAATACATCCTGTGCTGAGGTTGGGCTGGTCACCTTTGAGTGCCCCTGCTCTCAGAGGTGTGGAGGGGAAAGAATTCACAGCCCTTCCCCTCTTGTTTGTTGCAGAGCTGCAGGGTGAGCTCGTTAATGCCCTTGTTTCTGGGACCCACAGTCAGTTGTGCTCAAGGCTGGCCTCCTCTCAGGTTCTGCAGCTGAAAACTGGTTTTTCAATTCCCAGGTTTATTTCCATAAGAGCTGGACTAGAATAAGGTTTTGATGGGTTTTTTCCAGGCTGCAGCTGTGCAGAGGCACTGTGCTGTGAGCCACATGTGAATAGCTGCTGCCTGAGGGCAGCTGCTCTGGCTGTCTCTGCACCTTATACCTGGAATTAATTTAGAGAAAACCCAGCAGCCACTGGCACAGTAGCTGGTGCTGGGTAAGAGCTTCCCCACCAGATTTGTTCCACATGGGGGCAGGGCAGAGACCCCAGACTAACAGCTGGACTGGAGCTGTTGGGAGAGTGTTAGGTTTGTTCTTTAATACATTTAGATAACCTTAAGGGCCTGACTTACACCCAGCTAATCCATCAAGTTCAGAGTTAAGGCTTCTCACTCCATCTGTGGTACCCACCGGAGTGCTTGGCAGGGGGATTTTGGGGGTCCCACGCTGTCCCTGGATCCCTGCCCAGCCAGGCAAGGCCGTGGCCATGGCAGTGGTGCCCCCATGCAGGCAGGGGTATGTGCAGCACACCTGCTGTCCTGAGCAAGTGCAGTGTGTGTCAATGCTCCACTGCTGTCCCTGCAGTGTTCCTGCAGTGGCAGCACAGCAGGCGTGCTGGGAAGCCAGCAGCCACAGGGGGAAGGGTACAGATGCAGTGAGAAGCTTTAATTTTGAGTTTCCTGCCTTCTGTGAGCACGAGTCAGACCCTTAACGTTGTTTTAATGTATTGTTTGTGTTTAATTTTTAGTAAAAATTTGAACGCCATCCAGGCTGCAGAGGTTGCAGTGGATAAGAAGTATAAAAGCTTTGGTTCAAGATTACAGGAGGCTGCAAGAAAAATTAAAGACATGGAAATGAGGATGGAATGACAGGCTGCTATTTTGCCTCAGAATACTGAAGATTGTAAAGCATTGAGAAATCGAATTCATGATCCTGGAAATCAAGCTCAGATTAAGAAATGTCAGGTTGGTAGGGGTTCCTGAAAGTCTTGAGTTAGGATAAACTAAGATTGTTTTCCCATAACAAAGGTTATAGGATGTGGGGGTGGTGGTATAATTTGTGTTATCTGTGTAATGTGAAGTGCTATACCATAATACTTTTAAATAAGCCAGCTAAGTGAAATTATTTTTTAAATCAGTTTTACATTTGTCATGTTGAATGTCACTTCTGACCACTTTGCAGTTACTTCTCTCTGGCACAGAGCTGCATTATTCACTGTAAATGCAGGCATGGAAAACACTGCTCTTAAATCCACACTGCTCTTAAATCCACATTGCTCCTAAATCCACATTGCTTTCTGCTGCCTCTTCGAGGTCTCCTGGAAAGCCAGAGGCACAGTGCAGTGTGACATTCCCAGATAAAATCCAGGCAGAATGTATCCAAATGCTGGAAGAGGAACCTTTGTGTTCCAAAGGTTCTGATTTTCAGTGAATCCATGTCTTCCCAAATGAGACCTTTAAGTAGGAACTGCCACTGGGATGAAGTTCCTGGAAGTTAACTGAAGTGGGAATCAGTGCCTGCCCTTCAGGGGCAGGAGATTTGGGCACAAAGATTGTGCAACAGGAAGTCTGTGCTGAAGTTCAGAAAGGGTTTTAGCAAGCAAAGGTTTGTAGGGTTTTTGTGGTCAAGGTCACTGGATGTGTTTGAGTTCTGGGGATTCTTAACCAAGCCTTGAAATGTCTCAGGGGGGGTTTCTCCTTCTGGGGCTTTTCTGACTCAGTTCCTGTGCTCTGGGGCTTGCCCTGGCATTCCCCTTAGCGCCAGTGTTGCACAAGTACCTTGGTTCAAATCTCAGATATACTGGTGTGAGGGGAAAACCAGACCACACCTTCATGTGCTTTAGAGAAATCGTGATCTGAAAGGGCTCTGTGTAGTGCTGTAACATTTCATGATTTTTTGAGCTAGCCCTGGTCAGAAAAGTGTTTCTTTGAAGTGAGAGTTTTTAATGTCACCTACTTTCTAAAGTTTGGACTCTGTGCTCTGACAGAGGTGCTTTAGTTGTACCTCTGAGGGAATCACCTGTGCCATATTTTTCCTCATTCATCTGCAACAAATTTAGTATCGAAGTTCTTAGCTTTTAAAATTTTATTTTAGCTAGCATTCAGACTTGTTATTGAATTTCTGGCTTTGCTGTACTGACAGGATCATGACATTTCAGTTGTTGAGTAAGCACAGTCACTCTAAGCAAAATGAAGAGGTCTTGCAATGTCATTTTTGCATTTGTTTCTAGACATAAGTGCATTTTAATAATGCTGTTATATATACTGTTTTTTAAAAAATGTGAGCAAGTCTATAACATGCTTTATCCTAGGATTATTTAAGTATATTTAATGTGGAGTTTTGTAATTAAATCCCCATTAAAGGATAGAATTGTTCCATTAATACCTTAAGTATTTTTATGTTGTATATTCTAGTGTTTGTCTCCTGTACCCCATTACTGGTATGTAGTTTATTTACTAAAAATGTCCATATGAGGGTTATGTGGCCATTTTCGGTTCAAACAAGTATCAATAATAAGCTATCAGGCTGCACAGTTTTTAAAAATTATGTATTAATGTCTCCCATTTAGTTTTGGTGGCTCATTATTAGTGAAATAACATGTACCAGAAGCATTTCTAAGCTCACCTATCATAGCACAGGCTAGGAGTGTTTGTGCAACAGTGTAATTGCCATAACAAACTTTGGTTCCCATCTGAAAAATGGTGAGAGCACTGCAGAGTCAGTCAGGCCATGCTGTCATCAGGGCGGGGAGGGGCTGGAAGCAGAACAGAAAAGAGTCAGACACTTGTATGGCTGGGATTCTACTGATTTTCCATCCACTTGAAGTGCAGATACCAGTCTTCCAGGACTTGCTTTCTGACACAGGCTGAGACTTAAGATGCAGGGATTGCTTGGAGAAGTTAACTGGGGCACCTCAGTCGTTTGCATTGCTGTTGGACCAACTTGGATTAACAAGAAAATAAGCAATGTTTTAAAATTGACACTGCAACAAAAATATCTGTTGAAATTTGCATACAAGAAATAACTAGCCTGATTCACTTTGCAGTGCTTAAAACTTCTTATTTTAAAAGAGGAAAAAATGTACTTTATTCTTCATTTTGTTTTTCATTATCTCTTCAGGAAGTCTCTTTTTCCACCCATGCCTAACTACTTTCTGTAAATGCAATGGTTTAATATTATTCCCTTGAGTACTTCTATGTATTTATAGCATTTGTATTGTTAAAGAGATGCTCTCTAAATATCTTACGGATTATTTTTCATTTCTAGACTCTGTAAGGAGGATGTAAGTTAAATCTTCAGTTTGGACTGATTGTCCTTCTCCCAGATACTTGACATTAATTTCTTTGTCACTCCACAGTGTTCAGAGTGTGACATTGATTTAGGGAGGGACATTTTTTCCTGTTTTGTAAGAGTTTTCAGTGGTGGATTAAGCATGACGTGTTTGACCAAGCTATATAGAACTGTTTGGTGAAACTTTTTAAGTCTAAGCAGACCTACATAGGTCAGCAATTTTGCCTCTAAACTTGGACACTGGATCCTCAGTAAATGGAAAATTTTGCTGCTGTAGGCTTTTTAAAGTTAAATTTTAGTCTCAGCAGAATCATCATTATATATGTAAATTGAATACTCAAATCCTCACTGAGTTGCTTATTATATTCCATAAGCTCCACTCTTCTTGCAAGCCTGGGCAAGATATTTCTCACTCTTTCTAGAGCTCACAAAGGTGTGGAATCCAGTCAGAACCTAAAGGTTGAACAAGGTTGCAGAGACACTGATTAGTACAGTGAGATGTGTCTTTAAAAAACAAGTATACTCTTCCCTCAGTGATTTTGTCCATGTTTCAAAGTTCAGCCTTCTGAACCTCCATGGAATTTCTTCGTAATGTCGTCTGTACTTGGTTAATGGCTGAGTATAAACTTGTTCCTGTTTTATTAGCTTCAGTCCTTGAAATCTTTTTCTGCCACCAGAACAAAGCAGAGTGGCTGTAAGCTATTTGTACTGCCATTGGCATGGCCTGACTAACAAGGTTTTGTGTTTGTGTGCAGGCATTCGACCTCCGATCATGAACGGGCCCATGCACCCGCGCCCCTTGGTAGCGCTGCTGGACGGCAGGGACTGCACGGTAGAAATGCCTATTCTGAAGGACGTAGCCACTGTGGCGTTTTGTGATGCTCAGTCTACACAAGAAATTCATGAAAAGGTAAAGTGTAAGAGGGGCAGCTGAGGTGTTGTAGGAAATGCAAGTGTTACAGTGATTTGGAGCAGTGTGTGTCAGCTGTGGTGAGTTACTGCAGTGTTTGTGGTGAGCTGTGCTTTGGTGGATTGGGTGTTGTCCCTCTGCTTCCCTACTGAATTAAATTCATGGACAGAGCTACTTCTGGGCAAAATGCTACCTTGAAATGCTCCTTGGAAACATTTCTGCTGCTCAGCTTTTTCCTGGAAAGACAGATCACAAGTATTGGATTGTCTGTGCGGGTAACTTTGGTTTCTCTGTTTAGCCAAGGAATTGTGCAGGTTGGGTTAAGCAGCCTTGTGCACTGAGAAATGTCACTGGAAGGAAGTTTCAAAACAAATACTAACGCAAAATTTGCGTGGAAAATGTGGTGAATGTTAACCTAACTTGAGAACACGTGCAAGGAATTGAAAAATTCTCAGTCTTCATTCATAATGGATCTGCAGAGATAATGCTTGTTGAGATTTTTAATGAAATAAAACTGTATAAATTAAGTTCAAAGAAAATATATATTTTTTTTAATTTAGAGGAAACTCAAGCTTTTTTTCCCAATTCCTTTTCATTTTATTATATATCAAGAATTAAAATGTGATATGATGCTTTTTTTCTGTGTATTTCCTTTTAATCATGTTGAGAAGTTGCTTTTGTTTTACTGTTTTCCTCTCTCACACCGCTGTTAGGAGTTAATACATGGATTCCATTTAAAAAACTAAATGGCACATGAAGAATAAGTAATAGAAATGCTGTTCTATTAGTAGCTAAGAGCAGTCTGCTCTGAACACTGTACCATTGGCTACTCCACCACCTGGATAGTTTTATGATTTGCTTACTAAAATCAACAACTCTGGTGCATCAAAAGTGGGTAATTCCTGTGTGCCATGAGTGCCTTGCAAAAAACCAGTGGATATTTTCTGTTAGCAGTGGTGTGTAATAAATGAACTTTTCACATCCTGAGATTGTGTCTCTCTCAAATTGCAGGTTTGGAAAAGTATTTGAATAACTGATGAGTGACATAGGTAATCTGTTGCTGATCTTTACAAAACTGTTGAATTGAGGGGATTATACTAAAGCTTGCTTCTTTTGATTTTTATGATACAGAAATAATTAATTCTCAATGATCTCAGTAATACATCAGGAAAAAATACTTTCACTACCTATCACTACAATGCCATAATGCAGATTTTCACTTGCCTAAAGGATGAGACAGTCCTAAAACATTTGGACCTGTGAGGTAATAAATTTCTACAACAAAAGTCACAAACCAGAATTCATTATCATACTGTTGTTTTCCTTTAACATGGGCAGAAAGAGCAGTTTTATGGAGTGTTAAGCACTGTTCGCTTATGTGGGAAAAGTGTTCACTGTTCATCTGCAGTGGAAAATGACTACTTTTCACCTATCTTTAGAGGAATACTTGTATTTATTTATTATTTGGGAATGGTGCTTTGCTAAATACAAAATTGTTTTCACAAAAGATTTTAAAATTAAGAGTTGCATCTTTAAAGCAGGATCAAAACTGTTCATGTATTTCTGATTTCACATTTGTGGCCATACTAATGATGTTGCCCTGTTAGCTGAAATACAGGTTTTGATAATATGGATACTGAATCCATAGGCTAGCAGATACAGATCTATTTAATGTGAAGTTGCAGGGAGTATGCCAGAGGCTGGGAATTTAGGATGGGGTCAGAAGGGTGATGGACACTGTTTGATGCTCTGAGGTGGGTGACTGTGATGGGATGGGGGAAGGATGAGAACCGAGAATGAGAGGGAGGGAAGGAGTGAAAGGCAGCAGAAAGATCTCTGGGAAAGTTGGAACCCACGTTCACTCAGCTTGCACGGTGTGGAGCCTTGATCACAGCGGTGTGAGCAGTCAGAGCTTGAGAAATGAACATTTTGGAACCTGCAGAAGCGATTTCTGCTGGTCAGGGGAGTTTCAGGGACAAGACCTGCTTTAAAATACTGTGATTTCAGTTTTTCAAGGAAACAGAGTAGAAAGGAGAATTTATGGCTTGTGAGACAGCAAAGTACAAGCCAAGTAGTTTTTCGTGGAGGAGCAAGCAGGCTGAGGGATTTTAACACAAAAAGAAAGGTGGAAAAGAAGCAAGGATTTCAGTGCCATTTCTGTGCAGGGTCAGGAGCAGAATTTTAGCAAATACCTCTCTGGGTGTGCTCTTTCAAGAAAATTTTCTCCAGCTGGGTAACCGAGTTGCAGTTCTGTAGCAACTCCCTTCTGCCAAGAGTTCATTTGCCAATCACTTCTTATGGCTGAGGAGATTAAACAATGGAAAATAAGTAGCAAGTTGTAAAGTTGCAAATTAGTAATTACATGTAGTAGAACTGTGCTTCAGCTCAGGTCAAAGCGTTTGTTCCCCATTCCACTGCTTTGGAAAACAACCTGGATGGTGAAGATACATTTCCCTCCTTCTGAAAAATCAGGCTGCCAGTGCTTAAATGAATACTGACATTTACTGAGAGTGACCCAATGTTTTGAAATAACTTTGTAGTTAGGGTCATTTATTATGCTCCTTCAGAAATTTACTCATGTCTAAGGTTTGACTGGTATTTGGTTTCACTCCTTGTTTCCCATTCTCCCTAGAAAAAGCCGTTTATTTTTGAGCCAGGGCTGCAATAGATGTTTTTATCCCTTAACCCCTGAGTTCTGTTTTATTGTAGATGTTGCATGTGGCTGTGTGAAGTTGAGCATTACCTTTGTCAAACTCTTATCATGGCAAAACTGGGAGTTCGGGACATTACATCCTATCAGAAAACTTCTGTCATTTAGGGTAAAAATATTTAAGATTTCAGTGTTCAAATTTCTTACTGGAGATTGCATTACTGTCTATAAAAGTTACTCACTGCTGTTAAATTGGCTTTTATTTTACAATTAATGATGTGTAAATAAGTTCTCTCAGTAACTAAGACTGCTTCCAAGTGTACACAGTGTTTTGGTTTGTTCTGCCAAAAATACAGTTGTTCATCCAAAAAAATTATTTAAAAACACTTAGCTTGCTTCCATCCTCATTCCAGGTCAACTTTCTTTTTTCCCTACCTCATGCTCCGTTGTCTGTTTGCCTCTTTTTCCCAATCCCTCTTAGTTTCAGTGCCATTCACAGTTTGCTGCTTTTCCTGGCTCCTTGGCAGCCTACCCAGCACTCTGATTCCTGCAATATTGCTGCTCTTTTCCACTTCTGTACCTTCAGAGGCATAACAGACTCAAGCATACCCTCGAGGTCTTTGTGTTGCCCAGGATTTTTTTGAGTTCATGTTCTTTGCTTTTTGGGCTTCCTGCCCTTTGCTGTGTGCTCTGTAACATGGAAGTGCTGTGTGGATCAAGAGGGATAAATACAAACAATCTGTGAGGGCTGGTGATAGGCATTTCAACCAAGGAGAGAGAAAACAGTGATTCTTGCAAACCCAGATGAAAAGACAGGAAGCACAACTGATTAGGAATGGTCTTTAAAACAAAATGTACAGGCTGGAAAGAAGTCAAGTTTATTTGTGGCTGAGTACATTTTTCCATTTTCTTTTTTCTGTAATTATATACTTTGCTACATCTTGTTGCAAATCAGGTAGAAGAAAAAAGTGTGTGGTTGACTGGGTTTTCAGCTTCAAGCATTTACCCAGCTGACCAGAACATTGATGGAAGCAGTGAGGAGTCCTTGGAGCAGTGTGTTGGGTAAACCCTGGCCTTAGCAGAGATTGGGGTACAGTGTGTCAGATCCTCTGACTCCTGTTTTCTGAGCCCAACATGGAATAATTTTCAAAAGGATACTGCATTTCCATATTTGTAGTTCTAAGTTTAAAAAACTTTAAATCTGAACTTCCTGTTTAACAGAACTTGAAATTTTTCAGTCACGCTTTGACATAGGAATTAAATATCGAAACAATTCTAGTGATGGCAGTTTTATCAAGGACCATTTCAAAGAGGAGCTGAAAAGTGTCAAATGTTTGGAAACTGATGCAGACAAATTCAGGATGGTGCTGTTGTTCAGCTCTTTGATTTGTCCCTGTTACAGCAATGGTTAAGTGAGATAATTTTTCAAGCTTCCAATTCTTTGTTTAGCAGTAAAGCTTGTGTTTACACCATCAGTGCTGTTTATATTCATGATGCAGATGAAGCATTTAAGTTTTCCATCGGATTTAAATTCTCAAAGAACCCAGATTGAAAGGAAGCAGCCTTGTTCTAAACAATAAGGTCTGGTTGGGAGTAAATGTCACCTTGGGGCTGATCCAAAACCTTGTAAATGTCCCAAAACCGAATGAGCTTTGGATCAGACTCCTTGTGAGAGACTTGGGAAAAAACTGGCTGGAGTTGTCACCAGTGACTTCCATAACTCCATAATATCCTTTGGTGTGGATGTTCAGTCCATATATGTACTTGACCTGAATTCAGCCTTATGAATAGACACAATGCAGCCCTATTAATAGACAAACTAACACACAGAACTCCTGTTAAAGATTTTTCATTGAAGCCTTTTATTCAGTGAAAATGTTTTCAGAGTCTATATTCTCAAATTGACTTCTGTCATTAAAGCTGCATGTAATGGTCAGTAAATCCTGCCTTGGAAAGACTGGCTTCAATATAGTATTTAAAAGGAAGTTGTGTGTAGACTATACAGGTTATTTATGCAGTTGTGTGTATGCATTTGTATGTATATATATTTTTAATGTTAATTTTTAGAAGACTAGAAATACACTATCATATATATATGTCACATGTGTATATATATGTAGTTTATTTAGTGTATGGATATATAGGCTTTTAGAGAGTGTGTTTTCAGGAGCCTGCAAGTAAGTTTTGTTTATGTTTGTGTAAAATATTTATACTTGTATTTATGGACAGCATAAACTCAAGTATTAATGTTTAGGGTCCTCACTAGAGAGTATCCTGGCTGAGTAAAGTTTATATGAAATAAGTGGGTTACTGACAGCACCATGGATCGTAGGAACCTAACAGGGAGCTGAGAGCTTGTAAAGAGAAGCAAGAACTTGTAAAAAGCAATACAATATAACAGAGCTTTGGAGAGCCACTAAATACCACTTGAGCACACTGGCTTTTCCTTTCAGCTTTAGTGGTGCTGGTTTCACATGGATCCTTTGCAGTGCTGTAGGGAGGATTTGAGAGCAGCTCTGAGTCTCTGCAGCCTTCCCCATGTGACAGACTATTGGTTACAAATTCAACAGGCAGCTGCTTTTTGCAAGTTAAATAAGGCAAGGCTTACTCCGTTTTGGTGAAGTACATTTGTTCCACCCAAATGTGCAAAATATTTCAAGTCTGTTGGTGAGACTGGAACATAATTTTTTTAGAGATGACACATGTAATTTCAAGTCCAAGAAATGCAACACTTTGTAGTTTCTAGAACTGGATTAAATACAGCACTTTCTAGTGATGATTTTTGTTTTTAAGATGAAGAGTTTGTCATATTCATCTTGTAATTTATAATTTGTTTTTGTCTCTGCACTGAAGTAGTTTGGCATTTCATCTGCTGTGTTATGTTTCTGTGCTCTGGATTTGATCCATGAGTGTCTGGGATCAGCCTCTCATAGTCAAATCTAGAAGTGCCTTGAGATGCTCCAAGAAAAGGCCTTGCTGTTTAGTTCTTAGCATGTGATTTTTGTAAAAGTAAGCAAGATGCTCAGAGTTCTTCCCCAAATAATGAGATGTGTTTGTCACAGTGGTGACTGTGTGATGTTTGTCATGATGGCTAAAGAAGGAGGAGAAAATGTAGATGGGGAAAACATTTAGAAGGATTTAAACCTTGGATAATCAGTACTCGGGATTTGTAAAATTCTTGGAAATAGAAGTGTCTCCTGCTACTGTCACCTGTTCCCTGAGAGCCTTGGTGGCCTGGCATGTTGTGAAAGCAGAGCAGTCACGTTGAGCTGGAAGAACAGCAGAAAGACCTGTCCAGGCTGCTGTGATGGGAAAAGCTGTCAGCCATGGAATAGGGAATGAAAAGGCTTTCAGCCCTGAGCTCTGCCTTCAGCTGGAAGGAAGTGTGAAGGCACAGAAATCAGGCAGGTGAGCTCCAGAGTAATTGGGTAACAGAAGGAGCCCAGCTCATGTCCCCGTTTCAGCCTTGGCCTCGGATCCTCTCTTCCCAGAGGGCTCAGCAGGAATGGCTGCTGGAGGAGCACAGCTGACTCTGCTCGTTTTCTCTCTGGTTTTTCCATTGCCTTTCCTTGCAAGAAATCATCAGAGAGCGTGGTCTGACTGCCACATCCTCAGGCTGGTCTGGAATTTCTGCCTTGCCTGCTATCTCGCTCACAAGTTTGATCTCCATGTAAAAAAATTGTTCTTGAATTCGTTAAAACTTATGTTCATTATGGAAAATGATGGAGAAAAATTACTTATTCTTCCTGATTTTCTCAATGCATCCATCCCTTTTGTTAAATCATCAGTGAATTACTTCTGTGCACAGTTATTTTTTTGTAAAGATCATTTAATTTTGTGGAATTGTTGATATTTATGCTGGATATCAGTTTCATGTGTTATATTTTACTCATTGAAAGACTTGTCAGGCTTCTTGTGTGCATATAATATATGTAATGACTGATAACATAATTTATGCAAATAATTCCAAAATACAGAAACTTTCACTGTTTTTTTAAATCTAAGTGGCATTGTCAGCATTCACCAATGCTGGATGTTCCTAACTTTAGATTTTCTGCTATTATTTTCTGCTTTTTTGGCATATTTCTATCACATGTCCAGTAGCAAAAAGCAGTAACATAATTAAATTATCAAATTAATGTGATAAAACACACTTGCAGGGTATTACAATTTTAGCAGTGGATTTCCTCGCTAACTAGCCCATAATCCTAGGAGAGGCTCAGTCACTAAAAAGAAATTCTGAGAGATTTGTCACTTGCATTTGCTTGTTCCATATCCCATGTGATGGGTAAATAACTGCCTGTGGAAATGGCTAGTGTCAGCATTAAGCTACAGCTAGGAAATATTTTCCCTTTTATTGAACACATTCCCAAGCTTTCCAGTACTTTTTTGTCTCCTCCTGGTGCCAAGCCATAACGTAGATGGGCCCAAAAACTGTGTCATAATGGGTCCACACCAGTGCTCTTGGAGTCCAAATGTCAGTCTAGACTGGCTGGGTTAGTACAATGTGCATGGTTATGGAATGACAATCTGCCTCCCCACGTGAATCGCTGATTGTGAGGCACAAATGTGTGAGGCAGTTGTGCTTTGGCCCTGCTGGGTGCAGTGCTGGCTGCAGTGGCAGCCCCAGAGCACCCACCCTGGGGCTGTTCCAGCCTGGGACAGGCTCTGGCTGCCTCAGGGCTGTGTCCCTGGATTCTGAGCTTCGGGTTGTGCTTATCTGACACAGCATGGTTTGTGCTGCGGCACAGCACCCACAGCCACCTCGGGAGGGGTGGGGAGAGTAAGGGACACAGCACAGAGCAGGGACACGGCTTCTTGGAGATACCCTGGCTATCTGAGCTTACCTTGAGGCTTGGAGCAGCAGGGGCTGCAACTGAATTTGAAGAAATTTCCACACACTGAGGCTGGGAGATCTTGAACAATTGTATTTCAGCCTCTAGTGGGAGCAGAAATAACCTGAGGGCATTTAGGTGGGCTTTCCTTTCCTGAGAGGGTCTGGTTCTTGTGTAGGGTACCTCGGGCTTGGTCCATGCCAGCTGTAATGTCACTGGAAAAGCAAACCCAAAACTGTGTTGGGTTTTTATTAGCCCTGTGTAACAGCTCAAGGTAACACATCCTGTGAGTGCAGTCCTTCTGATTGGGAGCTGCTGCACGTAATCTCCAAAGGACTTGTTTGCACCATTAAAATCAAGGAGTTTTGTGTGTGTGTAATCATTTTATAAGATCTGAGCCTACAGCTGGTCTTTGAATTATGTTGTAGATGAATTTTAGAAGGATGTGTAATTTGTAATTTTTTTTGCAGTTCTTACTAGTAAATGCAAATTTTGCTCAAAGGAATCTTGTCTTTATCTGAGTTAGAACTGAAGTTCTCAGTCCAGAAACAATGTTGAAATAGCATAAATAATTTTGTGAAGTATTCAGTAATAAGTGCTTTTCTTTCATTTTTTATGGAGTTTGATTTTATTTTCTTTTAATTTTTTCTTTATGTATTTTTAAACACTGTTGCAGATCCTTGGTTGCAGCAATTGTAATCCTCTGTGTGCAAGACTCTGCTTTGCTGCAATGGTTTTTTTAAAAATTATGTATGTTGATTATTTTTACTGATCTTGCATTGCGCTAGGAAATGCTCATATGAGCAGAAATAATTCAGGTGACAGAATCTGTGCATGTACCAGACCCAAAAGCCTGAACAAGAAATTGAGAGCCTCTGCAGAACTTTTATGTGAAGTGTGTCATAGGAATCCCTTGAATTCATTGCAGCTGGCTTAGCTGCTGAAATGACGTGTGCATGTTTTGTGTCTTGTAGAGCCATTGGGATATTAGCTAGAGCGTTGAAGGTGCAAGCACAGGGAAGTGTTTTGAAGAAGTAAAATCGTGCAATTTGCAGATAAAGAGAAAAATACTCTCTGCTGTGTGAAAAATAAATTGCTATCACCTGTGTGGGGTGCAGTGTCACTGCTGGGTAGCAGAATTCAAAACTGCTGGGGCAGGTCTGGCTCCATTCTCCACACCCCTTCTCCCTCTGCTTACTCCACACCTCTTGGTTTGAAGTGCTGTTGTGTAGGTTGGATGCACTTTAACATCATTTAATTTGTAAATTTGACTCTTTTATTTTTGCTTTTTTGGTGCTCTCACAAGTTTGGGGTTTTTTTTCTGCAGCAATTTTGCTTTCGTGCAATTTCTCATTTCTCAGAGGCTTTGGATTTTCCTGGATAATGTCAAGTTTGGCATCTCAGTTAATACCAATTTATGTGACATCCAGTTTTCTGTCAGTGAGAGCTTATTTGCAGTGTCAGTGAACTGAGGGGCAAACACTTTTGGTTGTGTGTGTGAGTGAGCACTTTCAGTCTGTGTTGTGGAAGGGGTTTGTGATCACTGGATGTTTTCTGGTCAGGTATCCAGTGGTTTAGCAGGGCAGTGGTGCCTGTATAGAGACTCTGCTCTGTGACTCCATTCAGGGCTGAATCTCAGCTGCCTGAGCATGAAATCCTCACTGTTTGTGGAGATATTTAGAAAAGCAACCTTTAAAAAAACCCCTGAATCTGTATTTAATGCTTTTACTGTCTTCTATACTTGAGAATATGTGTATGAGATTAAGCTGAGATTCTGTGAAAGCAAAGAAAACCAATTGTTTTTTCTTCATTTAATTTCTAGGTACTAAATGAAGCAGTGGGTGCCCTGATGTATCACACTATAACTTTAACTCGAGAAGACCTGGAGAAATTTAAAGCACTTCGAATAATTGTCCGAATTGGCAGTGGTTTTGATAATATTGACATCAAATCTGCTGGAGATTTAGGTATGGCTATTACAGACTTTATTTTGCATCTTATACTTGCCTCTAGAAATCTGATAGCATCTAAATCTTTGTATTAATGTGTTCTGTGGATTTTATACTAGTATCATATGTAAGCTGTATAATTTTCCCATCAGAGTATAAAACTCATTATGGAGATACTAGCATTAGTTAATTAAGTGATAATATTAACAGCTTTGTGGCAGGATGACAATCTGCCTGCTCAATATAAACCCAAGGAGAAAGGCCATATTTTTTCATCTCTTTCTTTTTTACCCAAATTGTATATTTTAACTACTTCTGCTGTAATCTAATTACAAAATATAATTCCATCATTTTGGCATACTACTTCTGTTTGAATAAAAAATGAGATCATTATCAACTGTCTGAGACTTATTTATGATGCATGAGATTTAGTACTAAACCAGTCCATAAAACAGAAATACCAGTTTTATAGGAGAATCAGTTGTTGCTTCTTCAGAATAAATTCAGCTACTGGAACTTTGAAGAGATGGTGCTTGATGTTTGACTGTAAGAAAAGCAACTATCTCATCTGTACTTTTCTTACTTTAGGTTAAACTATCTCCTGTCTGTAATCTAAAGGTCAGGTCAGACCACTTGGAGTAAAGATTTTCTTTTCCAAGATTGTGGAGACCGATGTGTTTCCCATTCTGCTCTGGAAAGATCTTGGAAACATTTATTTCAGTGCTTATTATATATGCTATTATATATATATATTACTATATATGCTATTATATATGCTTTATTTCAGTTGCAGTGCTTAGTCCTTAGTAGCCCCAGTGATGTAGTGAGGAGCTGTAGTGTGCCCTGTTTATCAGCTAATGGTGAAAGAATATTCACCTGTGGTAATGGTGGCAGAGCCTCAACCACTCCTTGCTGAGTTCTAGAAAGGCCAGGAGAGGGCTGGAAGGGGGCAAGGCTGTGTTTTGCTGCTTTAACTGGTGCCACAGTCAGATATGAGTTGTGAGCCTCAGAAAACCTGTGTGTGTGGAGAGAGTGGCCTGGGGTGAAATCCTAGATCAAAAGCCAAAATGTAGGTGCAGATCAAAGGCTCAGACCAGTCAGGAGCCCAGTTTGTGGAGAAAATCCCTGATAAGAGGAAGATCTTGGAAGGTTTGCTGGCTGGCTGTTCTGCAGGTCTCTATGCTGGCTTGTAACCCAGGTTACAACCTAAATGCAGCCACATAATTCTTCAGGCTAGAGGACACAGCAGATTTGGGAAATTCTTGTTCATATGAAATGCTAAATGGCCACCTTCCTTATTACTCAGTTCCTGTCTTGTGTTAGACTGAGTTATAAAGTTGAGGGTCCAACCTGGTTGTGTATCCTTTAATTTAAAAATATTGTTGTCCACTCTGTCAAAAGCCAGTAAATGGTGGGAAGATTCCAGTAAAATCTCTGATTTTCATATTGAGTTTGGGTGAAATGGCTGGGATGAAACATTACTGAGACAAAGAGCCTTCCATTTGTTGAGCTGGTGTAAGTACTGCAAATCCTAAGGAGGTAATGTGAGAGTGATTTGCTCTTTATAAAAGGCTTTGATTTGCTTTTGAAATGTAGATTTAGACCAGAGTCCAATGTATTCCTGAACTTCTGTAGTAACTTCTTATTTTTCGTAGAGCTGGCACATGGGGTTGTTACCAGCTTTTCATATTTAGCATTATTTTATGTTGGCACTTTTAATCTTCTTACAAAGCATGAAAATATGTGTTTCTTGGATAAAACACGCTTTTTCTGCACTTTATTAGTAGTTGACTAGAAAATACATAAAAGTTGTGGGTGTAGCTGGATGCCAGGGAAGTGGGAGCCCAGGTAATGCCTGTGAACACCTGCATTTTTCAGCATTGAACCTGTGCACAAAATCACTGAAAGCAGTGGGAAAGGGAAGGGAGCATTGATCAGTGGATATGAGATGAGAGTGTGCTGTCTTTTCCCATGTGAAATGTCTCTTCATTTCCTTGCCTCTCTCTTGCTGCTTTTTGTGGTTTGCTATGTCTCTGCCTTTCAAAAATGAGTGCTTTTAGAGTTGAAGAAAAATTGAGAAAAATAAATTCCTGCTGTTCAGGAGAGAATTTATCTGACTTTTGTTCCCTCAGCTTCCTAAGGAAACCTATTAGGGAAGAAGGTATATTGCTCTTCTTCCCAAATACATAATATAATTCTTTAAGCTCCTTTTAAAACATAATTTTGTTGATGGCAGCTATTAGGAGGCACATTTATTTAATTTACGTTGCCATCTAAAACCTGCATTGTTGCTCCATGAAAAAGACTTTTTTTGTATAAACAAATGCAAGTGTTTAATGTGAGGTACTTAGAGGGATGTTATTATTCAGTCTTTCACCTCTCCCTCCCAGTCAAGCTTTTTTCCCCATTTTAGAAATGGTGAATTTCCTTCTACCATTGATGTTAGCAGGATGCCAAGGTGAATATTCCAGCAAATGATGCTGGTATATCTTCTTGTAAGTCTTAAGGGCAGTGACTCAGCAGGCAGGCTTATCTCTGCAGCAGAGGAAAGAAACACAGTTCTGTAAGTTCCTTGTGCAGGTTTTTAGGGATGTAGAGAAAGCTATAAAAAGTACTGGGCAGCAGAATAAAGGCATTTGAATGTAAAACATAGATAAATATAGCATGAGCTTATTATTTGTCATATTACTATTGGTGCTGTTTTTGAAGAGAATGTTTATTCTTCTTCTTTGCTTCTAAGATATTCTGGTATTAGCTGAGAACTTGCTGAATATCTAGTTATGTAAAATCCCAAACAGTAAAAACAGTTCTTAGGTGTTTTTAGGATACAAAACACTTTTTTTCTTCTCCACCATGAAATTATACTGCGTGCTGTTTGTTGTCTCAGTCAGCAGAACTGAGACACAAACATTTGTGGGAGCTGGTGATTAGAGAGAGAACATGCAGTACATGGAAAGACTGAAGAGAGACAAGTCCAAAAGGACACAAAGTTTTTCAAGCATTTTGCTTAACTGCTGTGTATTGAGTACTAGAAGGTAAAAAGCAGAATGGGATAACTTGCATGTAATTACAATCACTTGTTGCTTCTGTTTTTGAAGTAAAATAGGCGTATTGTGAGTCTTGAATCAATAATCCGCCTTCCACACTTTTCTGTGGCTGTAACAGTTTAGGCTGCGTGATGTTATGCTCGTTTCAGGTGGTGACTTTTCAGCTGTTAGGAACATGGAGTTATTTGTCATTACCTTTGCATGCCATGGAGAAGCAGATTTTGCATTTTCCTACTGATGATTAGATGGGTTCCCTTTAATGTGGGGGACCAAGAAAGGACTGGGGTCTGGTTTGTTGTAATTCTAAAAATCTCTGTGCAATGTGTAACAGATTGTCCTTCCCTGTACCATGATTACCTACACATGATGTGGAATTACTAACAGTCATCCTGTGAAGGCTTTATAAATTATTTTATCCTTTTTTAATTCGCACAGATAGGTTTTGGGAAGGTATTTGTCCAGTGGTGGAAGGCTAACTCACAATTAAACCTAAACTCTGATCATTGACCACACTGTTGAGAGCAAGGCAGGTTTCTCTTGGTTATTCAAAGCACCAAGCTCAGTGGAAATGTAAAATGCTTACCATGTTCTAAACTATCAGATATCTTCAGTGCTTTCCTTATGTGATTCAGTGCCTTAGTTTGCAATAAATAAAAGCATGATAATTAGTAATAAAAAAATCAGAGAAATAAGTTGGCACATAGTTGTCAACTATTATGTCAGGTACTCTGCCTGCCATTACAGTCAGAAGCTCAGTATTTGTGCAAGACATGTTGAAATAGGTGTTGACTTCAAAGATCGTGCTGCTGTATTGCTGTTAAATGGAAGAAATGCACTTTGCTTGGCAACTGGCCTCGTGTCCTTGCTGCCCGCAGGGATCGCCGTGTGCAACGTGCCAGCCGCCTCCGTGGAGGAGACCGCGGATTCCACCATGTGCCACATCCTGAACCTGTACCGCAGAACCACCTGGCTGCACCAGGCGCTGCGCGAGGGCACGCGCGTGCAGAGCGTGGAGCAGATCCGCGAGGTGGCCTCGGGCGCCGCGCGCATCCGCGGGGAGACGCTGGGCATCATCGGCCTGGGTACGTCCTCCTCACCCTGCTTCCCTTGCTTACAAACAGTGAAGGGTGGAGCTGGACAAATGGAGCGTTTGTTCACTCCATGGCTGTCCGGTTTTCGGCTGTTTGGAGGGCCTGGAAGGGCCCGGGGTGGCCTTGGGGCAGCCCGCGTATCAAAGGACGAGAAGAGGCTTCAGTTCTTCTTTCGGTTTTTATGTTTATTAATTGTTTATCTAAAAGATTTTCTTTCGGCCCAACAGAGCTCTGCTCAGCAGCCAGCCATGAGCACACTGTGCTGCCCTCCAGACAGTCACCTATCTTTATACCCATTGTTACGTGTACAATATTTATCATTTTTCCCCAATACCTTTTATTCTTATTGTCCGGTGCACTTTCAGTAATGACCAATCCCAAAGTGCCACCATCACCACAGAAGATGGAGGAGAAGAAGAAGGACAGGACACACCCCAATTCCTCCATCTTACTTCTCTAAACCCCCCTGTACATAAATCCTAAACCCTGTGTCTCACCCTCTAATTAACTAATCCCTTCACCATTCACCCCGGTGAAACCCTCCTGTCCTCATACAGGTGTCGTCTCCTGTGTAGGATCAAAGTCCAGCCACCAGACACTTCTGGAACATTCCAGGACTCCCGAGCCCCCCTCGGTGACACCTCAGTCCTGAGGTGCTGAGATCCCACACATGGCAAGCATTCAGTCCTGTAGATTATAGAACTCAAATGGTCGCCCTTTTCCTCAGAAAACTTATTGTAATGTTCTCTCATTTCTCTGAGTTTCTGTATGTCGTTCTGTAGAGGGATAGAATATAAGAAAATAACGATAGTCTAGAAAGTAATCTTACCCCTAAGGAGTTGCAGCTGGGCCAGTTATCAGAGATTAGGAACAGGCCTGACTTTACCAGGCCACAGCTGTAAGCAGTGAGAAGAAGAGTGTATAACAGAGAGGGGTGGCTGGTTTAGAAGGGAACTGGAGTCAGCTGGGTGCTTTGTGAAAGAGTGAGAGTGAATGCTTGGAGGAGCTGCCCATGAGAAGCAATAGGAAGATATGAAACTTTTGCAATAAGGAGACAGCAGTATGGAACCCCTGCAATAAGATGGCAGCATCTTTCTGTTGCCATATTGCCTACTTGTAAGAGGAGACACTATCGCTTCCCTTTTCCAGGACAAGAATCCTCCTACTTCAGCCCTGTTACATGTGTGTTTTATCCCTTATCCATTTTCATATCTGGTTTTGTTTGGACTTTTTTCCTTTTTCAGTTTTTTACATAACTAAAAAGTCTTTGCTTCAGTAACACCCTGCAGAGCAGTTCTTGTGTGCATTTGATTGAGGTGGATGTGAAATTGTATTTCAACTCTAATGAGAGGAAGAATATATGCAAGAAATTTTGAAATGTTTCCAGACCTAATAAAATCACCTACTTACCTCTCTGAGCGACCCTGAATGTTTTTCAGCATCCAACAGATGGACAGGCTTGCTAGAGATGAATTAATTACTGTCTGTTGCAGAAGTAGAGAAGAAAAACAAGCAAGTCAGTTTCTATATAAAAATTATTCAGTCATGTGCTTGTCTTACACAGATCTGCTAGACTGTGGATGTAATTGCTGTGCTATTCATCCACAGGAATTAGTAATATGATTTTGACAACAAAGCATCATGTTTAAATGACTGCTCCAGTTACACATTGCTGTCAAGTAACTCCAGCCTCAAACTCTTACTTTAGGAAGCTGAAAATAGCCTGGTGTTACATAGTGCTCATTTAAAGGACCATGCAGTCCACCAGAACCATCTTCACAACCAAAGAATTGCCTTTAAAATACGATTTTCAAGAAGTTAGTCATGACATGAAGCTGCTTTCTCAAATCTGTACTAATGTAATTATGCATCTCATTGAAACACACAATGATTATTGTGCTCACAGTCACAGCATCTGTACCTAAGTCATGGACAGTTGCCTGCAGTGTTTCCAAAATGGAAATGCATCCTGGTTTTTGAAACTGAAGCTTTGGCTCACATGCAGTGTGCATGTTTGCTGGAGATATCTGTACTGCTGTAATTCAGTTTGGTGTTTTTACTGAACAGATTCAGACTTGAGATTAGAAAGTGAAACTCTTTCATCATTGACTTCCTTAAGTGAGTTTTGCTGGTTTTGTTCTCAATGACTGAAAAGTGTAGAGGAATAAATGGGTAATCAGATTGCCAGTATGCCTATAAAGCTTTACAAAATGCTAGGTTTTAGTTTTAAAAAGCAAGCCTTTTGTGTGCATGTTACACTAAAAAGGCTAGTAAAAGCTGATTTTTAAGGGCATGCTTCTGTTGTAGGTTTTGAGCAGTCATTATCTCTAGCCTTGTGTTGTTCCTATCTCCTACCATAGAATATTCAAAGAATACTAAATTGTAAAGTCATTTCTGAAAACTTCCCCTCTTCCTTCTTGTGCATGTGTGTGAGTAGGCACAACACTTTGAGTCAGACCTGTTCTAACAAACTCCTCTGAATCTATGTATAAATGAAGAGTAAAAATGTAGACTTAGAAGATGTACCAGAATTTCTGTGTGAGCACTTCAGGCACTTAGGCTGTGATGTGCACCCTTTTCTAGTCCAGCTCACTGCTAGAGGTTAGCTGTCGGGTTTCAGACTCAAACATGCCTTTACAACCAGAGACTGGTGTCCTTGGGTGGTGTTTCTTCACTAGTGGCCTCTCCCTGCATCTGGAGTTTTGCCTCAGTTTATTATTTAGGCATGTCAGTGTCAGAAGTGATGATCCACCCAGATGCTATGAAGTGGATGTATTTCACCCAAAATAAACAGTTCTCATCATCTGTTGCTCAGCCTTTCCTCTGTGTCGTGTCTCAGTTTCTGTCCTTTGTCCTCAACGTGTGTCTGAGATCATCTCCTCTCAGCCACAACTGTGTTTGTCTGTTCTTGTCTTCAAACTTGTGCTCTCTCCAGCAGTGGGTTGCTTCAATTTATCACTGCTGCTGCAGCAGCTAACTGCAGACCTTCTCAACATCTGCTCCTGGGCTTTACTCTTTGCCAGAGAGGAGCACCCTGGCTGCTGCCTATCTCTGTGCTGGGGAATGGCTGTGTCTCCAAGTTTCAGCTGCTCACTTCCTTATCCACTGATCTAGCCAAGTTTCGTGACTCACTTGCCTTCCTTCCATCACCCACTCTCTCTCCCTCCTCTCATGCATATTCCTGCTTTGACACTTGCTCTGTCCTGCTTAATCCTATTACTCTGTGTTCCTCCTTTAAAGTTAACCCATCTCTCATCCTCTGCTTGTATTGAGCTTGAAGATAAGCAGGGACTCAACAGCACAATGCCTCCTTCATGTGCTTGTTGGAGCCCATTTGTCATTGTTGTGTTGTTTGGTTAGCCCCTGAGCTCCTCAGGGCACAGCCCTTGCCTCTTGCTGTCTTTGTGAAGTGGCTGACTCTTTGAGCTTTACATAAATAATAATATCACATCATTTAACAGCTGTCTGTCACTTTTCATCTTTATTACTGTCCAGTGTCCTACATTTTAAGTGTTGCATCACAAGTGTGGATAATTAGCCCTGCATTTAAAAAAAGACCAAGGAAAAGCTACTTTTTCACCTTGTATCTAGAAATATAGGGGTTTGTAAGTTTTTTAAGGAGGAATATTTATCAGCAGCAGCACGTAAGTACTTGGCTGAATAGACATCTGGCCCTGGCTCTGCTCTAATGATAATTTTACAGCAGTGAAGTTGCACTCCCTTTCCCTTCCTTCTCAGTGAGAAATGCTGATGACTAATGCATTTCCTCACCCAAGAAAGGTGAAATTCTTTGAATGTCATCACTCAGTTTGTCTTTCCTCACCTGCTCTGTTCTCTCAGCAGTCCCACTGCCCTGCCTAGATGCTTGGCCAAATTACTAACCTGTGTTATTAGTAAATAAGGCTTAAGAGTTGGGTGGTATTACTCTGCAGTAAATGCTCCACTCTTAGCAGTCCTACTGGCTCTCTTAATGTGCTCAGCAGGAAGTGTAGCAGAACAGCTCTCTCCACATTTCAGAGTTCTCCAACAAGGAGGAAATATTACCCATTCCACTGCTGTTGCACAGGCAGGGAACAGCTGCTAAGTGAAAGCACTTTTTCTTCCCATGCAAGTCTGCAGGCAGGTCAACATCATCATTTCCATGGTCCCAGGGTCATTTTATAGAACTCTGCAATACCAGCAGAGGATGATGAGTGTGCACTGGCCAGGCCTGAGCAGGGTCCTTGAGCTGCAGCTGCTGCACTGTCACACTCAGGTCAGGTCAGTGGCACCTGGAAATTGGGGGATTTGGGTTGAATGGATGAGGCTGTAACAGGAGATCTTCTGAAATGATGAATGGACCTTGCTAGAACTTTGATTTCCTTGAAAATACACTCCTGCTGCTTTCTGCTTTTTTTGCAATTGTATGCAACTTTCATATTCTGCATTTTTCTCACACTGCCAACTAATAAATTAAGGTTTTAAGCTTAAGATTTTGCTCTCCCTGGAAGCAGCCATGAATATTCATAACAATTTGATATGCTCTTACCATAGAGGTGTCCCAGAGGTGGGATGCTTTGTGTGCCGTATTGTCCTCAGTGTGTTGAGGTAGGTTTTGGACCACCTCTCATGCCCAGGAGAGTCTTATATAATAGAGGGTTTTCAGGAAAGGAAAAAAGGTCATAGTTTTGTGGTTGTTCTTTATGTCAGACAGCAGTTTAAAAAGAAATTGGCAAATTCCTTATGTCCAGTTGTGTAATGACTAAGACTAAATATGAATTGTCAATTGCAGAGTTGTATCCCATGAAATATTGGTAATAGGATAATTCTGCTTAGAAATACAGATGTGATTCCCTGGTGTTTCTGAAGGAAACTTCTGTGCCCATTGAAGAAGGCTTTGGTTTATTGGCCTGGGTGGGGTGAATGAAGTGTGGCTTTGACTGGAGAGGCTGTTGTAAGAGATTTTGCTGTTGTGAATCCCCTCAGGTATTAGTGTTGTAAAGAGTGTAAAAAAAAAGAACAGATGACAGAATGTTGCTTGTGAAAATGAATGGAGCTGGAGTAACAGTTATATGCTTTGTTAAAAAAAAAAAGAAAAATATTTACAGTTGTGTGACTGATTCCTTGAGCTGTGAACATGCCAAAATTTGGAAACAATACAGTGTTTGTGTTGAAAATTTTCTAATTCAAATTTATTAAAACAGCCTGGAAAGCAAACAAATAACATGCATGCAAGTGTTGAAATGAAAGATTTTGAGGAGGATTCTAACCTGATGTCCCCAAAGAAAAGCAGACAGCCCCTGTCAGATTGATGTACTGTTTAATATTCCAAGCACATCTGTCACTAAGCACTGCAGAATTGCTGTGTTCACATTAAGTGATCAGCAAAAACCTTCCTTCCTGTGGCTTCTGAAGTTTATTCAAAGAGAAACTGAAAAGCAGAGGGAAATCCCTTCAAGCACAGTTGGAAAGAGATGGGATTTCCCTGGGTTGATTTGATGCTTTTTTTGAACAAACTGAGACATTACAAAGGAAAATTTGTTGACTTTTTTTGGGTTTGTTTTTCAGATTAGGCATTGTTGTTATGGTGTGTCGTGCGACGCTTTTGAAACATCTTTATCCAACATTTGCAGTACTCCAGTGTGAATATCTGGTCTGTAAAGTTCTAACTTGGAAAGTGTGTTAGTTGTCACTCTTCAAAATGCCTGTAACTCATCAGATGTGCTCAGAGGGGTTTTCCCTCTCTGTTTTCCTGGTAGTGTGTCAAAGGGAAGTACACACCTCCTGGTACTGTGGTGTGGAGTCTTGCCCATACAGCTCTGAAATCTGACAGTAAGGGAAGTGAACAAAAAAGCAAAGTTCAGTGTCAATTCCAAGTGGGACTGCAGTCCTCTTAGCTAGATGCCATATGACCAACTTTATTTATTTATTATTCAGGTAGCTGAATAGAATGTATTTTAAAGCCTTAGACAACAGGATTCTTGTAGGCATTTTAGTGCTGGAAGGATGTTCCTCAAAATGAAAAAAAATACCAGAAAGGAGATTCCATGTGTTGAGAATGGTTGTGCTTCAGATTAAACAAATTATCTGTTATTGCACCCATTTTTGAGGATTAATTTTACAGCTTTTTATTAAAGCCAGCTGGTTTGACATGGGTACGGATAAGCCCTTGGCAGGATGTGCTCACAGGCAGTGGTGTTTGCCATAACCAGGCCCAGCAGGCGAGCCTTGCATTACAGATTATTGCAGATTACGTGACATCTTCTGGCCTTCCACATATGTGGTGACAAAAGGTGCAAGTGTCAGACAGCCCAGATGTGCCATTTCGGAGTGGGATGGGGAGACGCCTCCCTTTGCTGCCCTTGCTGTACCAAGTGTTAGGGTTGGGTACAAGGCTCCCACTGGGCAGGAGAGGCCACTGACACCCAGCAGCTGCCTCACATGTGCTCTCCCGGCGTGGCCGTGTCGTTGCAGGGCGTGTTGGGCAGGCAGTGGCCCTGCGTGCCAAGGCCTTTGGCTTCAGTGTGATTTTCTATGACCCGTACCTGTCGGACGGCATGGAGCGCGCCCTGGGGCTGCAGCGCGTCAGCACTCTGCAGGACCTGCTGTTCCACAGCGACTGTGTCACCCTGCACTGCAACCTCAACGAGCACAATCACCATCTCATTAACGACTTCACCATAAAGCAGGTAATCACCTCGCTGGGTGCCCCACGCCGGGGCTGCTGGCCAGCTCTGTACAGCGTTTATTGCCGTAAATAGGTAGATTCTCATTGGATAGAAATATTTCTCTTCTGCTGCTCTAAGATCAAACAGGTCTATAATTGATTAGGAACTAGCTGGTTGTTTATGTATTGTTGTTTTTACTGTCTTTTTGGCTCAGTAACATTGCATTTGTGGAAATAATTTGCTCTTCTAAATATCACTGAGATTTAATGAAGTGGCATTGATGTAAAAGCACTTTTTCTGTGTCTTGCAGTAGCTACTTCCTCTACATGTGTATTTTCAGGTAGCAATTCTGCCTTTCACCGTTGTCCCTCAGTTTGAGTTCCTTTGATGCAATTTAAGGATTATGACTAAATGGCTCCCCCCTGTGCTCAGTCCTGATGCTCATAGAGCACTTCATGGATAGAGCTCATTTACAGCATTGCATTATTGGGAAAAATAATGTTTCTTGGAATTAGTACTAACTTCTCCAATATTTGTGTATTGGTAATACACAAAATAATAAAATAATTTCAAAATCTGGGTGTAGTAACTGCTCCATTGTTGAAAAATTTGATAATAGAAGCCAAACATTTAATGAAAAGGTTTGACTCCAGCTTTAGTGTGGGTAACAGCCAGAAGTAAAACTCTGAGACATAAGAATGGAGTCAACGTAAAGAAACCCTAAGATAGCACAGTTGATTTGGCTGGTCTTTATATATAATGGGTTTATATGTTGGTAACAATGACAGTAGACTATTTTGCAGTAAAATCATTGCTTGTCGTCTGAAGAATAGTTTGTACCCACTATTCTTGAACTTTAGAACTTCAGAACTTACTGAGCATGTTCCACAGTCATGTAGGATCATGGCACAAAACTGACAGTACAACACACTTCTTGATTTGAGAGTTTAGGGATTTTGCAAATCCATCACAACATAGAATCAGGATTTGGAATTTAAAACTCTAAAAAATTAAAAAGCTTAAAATGAAACCAAAGAAACCAGAGCTCTGTCACCCTGCCTTGAATATTGTCTTCTGTTGTATGGCTGGGTACATTCAGTGGTTATTACATAGTGAGATGTCTTTTCAAGCAGACATCAAACCAGACAGCATCACACTGAATTCCATGGGACCACTGAGCATTGGTCACTTTATTACACAGCAGTTGTGAACTTTGGGCCAACTCACCACAGGAAGTTTTTGAGTGGAGGCAGAGAAATGTGTTGAGCTTTGGAGAAGGCACAGCACATTAATCAGAGAAACAAACAAAGGAAAACATGTTAAAACTGAGGAATGCCATCTGAAATGAAATGCCTGTTTAAACTCTGCACTGGAAAGTATCTTAAGTAAGCATTTATCTTCCTATTTGTTATCCTTCATGATCAAAGCAAGGATTAATTAAAGTGTTAGATGATAGTTCTTGCTTTGGGTAGGAGTTTGGGTGAGGCAGTCTGGATAGTGAAGTGGATGTGAAACCCATGAAATTATAACCCTCTGACTGCATAGTTTGTGTAGAGCATATTCTGATTTAGGCTGACAGGTGTTGGAGTTGGCCTAGAATTTCTAGAGAGCATTGCATACCCTTTTTGTCCAATACTGCATGCTCATGTCATAACCAGCTTTTAAACAAAGTACTGAGAAGTGTGGTACATCCCATTTCACAGAAATCTCACCCTGAACTTTGTGGAGTCTGAACTGACATACACTTCAAGTGTCTTTGAAAATTTGGTGTCTGTCTTCTCTTAAGTAACTTTTCTGGTGAATTTATCTTTATTCTGTAAGGCCATCCTGCTTGTCCTTGGAGTCCCAGAGTAGCTCAGAGCAGTGTTTCAATGAACTTGTGCTCTGAAGAGACTGAGGTCATCTTTAGTTATACAGATTGGAGAAAAAACTGCGGTTTAAACACAACACTTTCATAAAGCAGCTCTGCAGGTTCAGTGTAGGTGAATTTACCAGACGTCAGCAGTTCCAGCTGTGAAGCTCTTTCAAGCTTCCACCCATTGTTAAGGATCATCTCCAGCTGCATCCACCCTGACAGTTTATCATGAGTCACATAATTCATTCCCTCTAGAATGCATTTATGCAGTCATGTTCTGTTTGATTGGAAAGTGTCTTAGTGCTAGTTCTGGAGTTTTGTCCTAAAACTCAAGCAAGGTTGTTGGACAGATTGGACAGAAGATTTTAGCAGGGTTCACTTTAAGTAAAATATTCGTGTCCTTCAGAGGGCCTGTAAATACACCAAGCTGCACTTACAGCTGCAGTTAGCAGTTTGCCCAGAAATGGGCAGGGTGTGTGAGCTCCCAGGAACCTTTATTGAGTCTGCACAGCTGTGAGGGGCTCTTGGGTGAGCCCTCCTGTGCTGACCAGGAACTGGAGAGGCACTGATGGTTCCCATAAGGAATCTCTTGTTACCAGAGCAGCTTAAGATCCTGCCCCAGTTTTTGTGCTGTTCTGATTCCCAAATTAATTACATAAAGCTGAGAGAAGCATCCTTGAGTTCTGCCCCTGTTACTGCAGTTGGGTTTGGCTGTGTGGATGGATCTCCTGTAGGCCCAGGAGCCTGCAGATGGAGAGAGGCAGGGCCATGTTAAACCTTGAGAGCTGGCCAGTAAAATATGGTGAGTTCTTTCTTTATAAAACACTGCAGGCATGTGCATATTAATATTCTGTATGACCTCATTAAAAAAAACAACCACAACTGACGTATTCAAACCTCCTTGTTGTTGGTGAAATTGGCATTTTGAATCAATATTTGAGGGTAAGGATCCATTTACCTAAGGTTTAGTTTGATGTGTAGGTTTCATGAAGCTGAGTTGGTGTCAGAATGTTGGGGTTTGCTTATTTTTATGTTGAGAGATGGAGTCGGTACAAAATGAGATTTCCATTATTCATCTTCTCCATGGTTCCTGCCCTTCATGTGCTTTCCTTCATGCACAGAGGTGTTGAGACATCTGTCAAAGATGAAATACCAGGGTGGCTGGAAGCCGGATGTTGTAATTTATGTTTATTTCAGTGCCATTTCTCTTATTTAAACTGCCACTTTGTTTTCAAGTTGTGGATGTATTATGGTGTAAATTGTTGTAGTTCTCCCCATACTGATGGTAGTGTCATCTGCAATGCTAATCTGCACAATGCACAGCACAGCTTCTCTCCTGGGCACACGGCGTTCTCAACCAAATTCATTTTCATGCCTTTTAATTGAATAATAGAAGGATTCTTTAGACCTTTATTTGAAAAGTCTCACAGGGGAGGAGGAAGCTGAAGTAACAAAAATAAATAATGCATACATCTACTGTGTTTTGGCAACTAAAGGGAAAAGTGTTTGAAAATCCAAAAGCATTGATTTTTCTGAAAAATTCATGTAGGCTTTTATTTGTGTGAAAGTTGAAAGCCACAAAATATGAATTTGTTTAAGAATGTGCTGTAGTTTCTGTCTCATGCAATTTCACAGTGAAATAAAAAGGCATAAAATGATCTGTCACTTTCATATGCACAGTTGTACCTTTTGATCATGTTACTGCACAATATCTGAAACAAGGCTTCTATTAAAAGACACTACTTACAAGAAACAAAAGGTTATTAAGTGCTGTGAAATAGCATTTTATGTTAGAAGCATCACATTTGATGGTACTTTCCAGTGGAAAGGGAAGACAACTGTTACAGTTTAAACCAGCTGAATAGCCTTTGTTGTAATGGATGCTTCTTTTGAGTAAAAAAATAATGCCACAACGGTTTTATTTCATTTATTTTTATTTCATCATTCTTGTTTTTAACTTTCCCTAGATGAGACAAGGGGCTTTCCTGGTCAACACAGCTCGAGGTGGGTTAGTAGACGAAAAAGCACTTGCACAGGCCCTGAAGGAAGGAAGGATACGAGGGGCAGCCTTAGATGTACATGAGTCAGAACCATTCAGGTGCTTTTCCTTTTCTTTTCTTTTTCTTTTGTTCACTTTCTTATTTTTAAGTCTTGGTGCATGATACAATCAACAGCAACAAGTAAATTGAGTTTTCTGTTTTATTTGGTAGCTAAATATTCCTTAGCAAAGCAACATGAATCTGTGCAGCACTGGATTAATGCAAATGTAGATAGAGTTGGTGTGTGTGGTTAGAAGTAAAAAAAGTGACATCCAAGATGTAATTCCTTAAAAAGAAAACTAAAACAAAGCCAGTGGGTTTATCTAGTAGAAATAGCAGGAACCTGAGTTCAAATCCTGGCCATGGCTTTGAGGAGAGTGCCCCTCTGCCACTGATGCAGCTTGGAGGCAAATAATGCCTGAACAGGCCCTTTGAAAGGCAAAGAGTTGAGATGTGGTGTGGGAAGTGCTTTATGACACCTTTCTGAAGGAAAATGTATTTGTCCAGATTGCCTCTGCAGGAAAGCCATAAGTGTGTGAGAGGTTGCAAAAAAAGGTTCAGGAAGGCTGTCAGAGTGCAGGTTTTATTTTGTCTTACCCTTTACAAGGGGAGTTGTCACTCTGCTGTCAGCAGCAGGGCTGGTAGCTCAGGCCTGAGTTTCTGAATGACTCAGTCCAGTGTTCCAGGCAGAAATGCACCACTCCCCTCAGTGGCGTTGGCATTGAGATATCAGCACTCCTCATCAAAATGAGCCTGTTTCTTATGTCCTTGAGGCTTGAGCACAGACTGCTGTGGCTTAGTCCTTGCATGTGACAAGCCTTTTTCAGGCTGGGCAGGGAAAATTGTTATTTTTAACTTCAACAATTCACATAAGTTTTTGAAGAAGAACAGATTCAGGGCAGGTTGGAAAGACTGGAGAGAGGACAGTATCTCTCATTCCAGCTTGAGGGGGAAATAAAATCTTTGAAAAAATAGAATAATATCCTTTTTGTCAGAAATTTTATATCTGCTGAGTGAGGCATGATGCCACATGACAAAAACTTAATTTTCTGTATGCATACCCTGGATTCATTTACTCCCCAAGGTAGTCATTGCAGTGCAGTGGTGCTGTGCAAAGCCAGTGTAGCAGCTCAGGGGATTTGCAGCTCCAACCATTCTTCCCAGTTGCTGTCTGGGATGTGCACAAGCAGCCCAGTGCCCCTCTAGGAACCCCAATTCCTGTGTGGAGATGCCATGTGCAGAGATGCAGCTGCAGGATTACAGCCACAGTTTCCTTTGGCTGCAGTGCTGCATGTCTATCCGATTGCAGCACGCGCTCTTTATTCAAGAGTTTTGCCAGATATTTTGATGTTTATTGAACTACAGATGAAATCTATCCTTTTATGAATTATGACCAACCCTGAAAGCACGCTTTTGTCTTAAAATATTTGCTCTCCTGTTACAGTTGACTGCAAGATTATTAAAACTGGAAATGACTAGGAGGAGCAAGTTTCCATTATTTTCAGTTTCTCTACTTTGTATCTGTGATAACACTTTTACACAGATTCATTGCTTTCCCTAAAAAACAATCTGTAAATTTCCTTCTTTCTGTGGAGTTTCTATAAAGGGATGGGAAAGAAAAAACAGCTAAAAATTAAAAAAAAAACCAACTTGAATTATGCAAAAAGCATTGAGGCTGCTGATGGACACACCTCTGATTTGGAAATAATTGTAAGATTTTTTTCTTTAAATGATTAGATGTCATACTGACAGAAAGAGAAGGGCTTTGTTAGTTAATGCAATAAAAGTAAAATTGTGATGACCTAGGCAAATGGAATGACATCCTAAATTAATTTGGGTTTTCCCTTATGCATTTCTGCCCCAGAACTGGAGTGGCAGTGACTGTAGTTACAGTAAGTGCATTGGACAGAAGCTAATGTTGCTGCTATACTTAAGTTCCACCCTTTGAGTCTATGAAGTGATTGTTGCTTATTTATACCCTAAATAATACATTAAATTAACAGAACCGTAAACAAGCACAATAAGGAATAGAAATGCAGTTATTTTGTGTTGTAGAAATTAATCTGTGTATGTACAAATCCATCAGGATTCCTCACCTTGCTTTTCCCCTTGCCCCCCAATATTTTTTTGTCATTTGATCTTGTTTTAAATTTTCATTTAGCTTTAGTCAGGGCCCCTTGAAGGATGCACCAAACCTGATCTGTACCCCACATGCAGCCTGGTACAGTGAGCAAGCCTCCATTGAGATGCGGGAGGAAGCGGCGCGAGAGATCCGGAGGGCGATCACAGGTACTGGCTCACACTGCTCTTGTCATTAGCTCCCTCACTGTGTGGTTCTTGCTAAGAAACCTATTTCTTCAGTCTTGAGAGATGCCTAAAAGCAGCAGCCTTGGGTTTTGTTTCTAATACTTGGAACACAGAAATCAGCAAATGCTCACTAAGTCTATTCTCAGAATTGGAACAAGTAATTTTGGAGGTTCTTTGCAATTATATAGGGAAGGCAGGCATTGCAGAATAAGTCCTTTTTTCATGTACAGGCAATGTATTTATATGTGGAAAATCATCTGCTTTTTTCTTTGTTGCATATAACTATTACCCATTGATGGATTTGACTGCAAGTCCTCCTGGTATTGCTGGAATCTTCCTTAGCTTTTCCTAGACACTCCTTTATACTTGTCATGAGCAGTTCTCTGTGTAAAGTTTTCAGTATTTTGTTGGGAAGTTATTCTATTTTAGATGTTCCCCTCTTTAAAGCCCTACTAAAGAAGTCTGGCATTTTAAAGGGCAGAGTGTCTTTGTTATATAACTGCCATGTAATTGTAAACTGCTCACATAAGAGAAAACAGCTACGTCTCAAACATGCACTGCTAATAAATAAAATGAGAGGACTGAGCCATTTGGCATGGGTTTGAATCCCTTGTAGCCTAAAATAAAAGGAAGGATTTTCATACTGGAAAATGATTCATTAAGCACTAATGCTTTCCCTTTAGCTGGACTTTGCTGTGTCCCCCTTGGCGATGGCGGCTGAATGCTCTGCAGACATGCAGGGCCATCTGTGTCACCTTGAGAGCAGTTCAGTGCCAGCACATTGCTCTGTTCCACAAAGAGCACTGGCAGTAGCCTTCCCTCTGCCTTGTGCCTGGAGAGGCCAGGCAATTTAGTTTCATTTATAGCCTGTGCAGAAAGAAGATTCTCTTCTGGATGCTAATTAAAGACACCTCTTAAACTCCTGAGCTGAATTGTCCTTTCCTGGATGATTTCACTCTGTTTTAGAGGTGACCTGAGGAGCCTGACCATCCTTTTCCTGGAATTGGTGCTTGTGGCTGTGCTCCAGAACTCCAGTGCTGCATTTGTTTGTTTGTCAGGGTGTTCAGTAGCTGTTGCCTGCTCCCAGACAGCTCTGGGAGAGATTGCACAAACCAGCATCCAATACCTGTGATTGATGTGCAAACCAGCATTAATAGGCTATTGTCTGAAAGTAGAGAAGAGCCAGCTATCCAGAGCTAGTTTTATGTTAAATTTGTGCAGTAGCCCAGGCATATGTGCCTGGAAAGGCAGACACAGTTCCTTCAAGTGTGATGGTGCTCTCAGCGATCTGGATCATTGATTTGTATCGAAGCTGTCAGCACTTCAGTGTTTGCATATGGTTTTTAGTAAGATCAAACTGAGACCAGCATTAAGGAGGTGAGAATGACATTGAATTGCAGTGAAACAAATGTAGGAAAGATACAGGAAATGTGGGATAAAGCTGGATATATGAAAACCATAGGGGAGCACAAAGAAGAGAGGGTGTAGAGAGGGAGAATAATTGGAAAAAGGTGTGAAGTGTAGGAATGAAGGCTATGACTACCATCTGACAATAAAAATGTTGTGATTTTGCTGTTGCTTAAAAGTCAGTGATGTTGTGATGTGTAAAACAGAAATAATCAGCAGAGATTAAATACCTTGAAATATATTTTTAAACTCTGAAGCATTCCAAGTATGAACTAAGGAGGACCACTGGAATGGATGTAAGAGATAGGGCAAGCATGGCAAGTGAAAAGATATTTAGAAGTTTAAAATAAATTAAAAAATACTTACTGGGTTTAGAGGGGAGACTAGTAGAACATGCCTACAGAAGTTAGCAAAATGAAGAACAAGGTGGGCAAAGAGGAAGACAGGATAAACATTAGAAGAAGAAAGGTACTGTTTAAATTCGTGGACAGTTCTGGCAAAAGTTTAGATGGATGTATATTTTAGCTACATTTTGAAGATGATTTCTCGGTGGTTCACCTGTAATGGGTTATGTAGCTCACCTTGTTCAGGGCTGAGCTGAAGGCCCTTTCAGGTTGTGCCCAAGAGATGTGCCAGGTTCAGGGACATCCGCTGAAGGCTTGGAGTAACCCTATTTGATGGGATCCACTGCACAAAAAGCAGTTCTGTGAAAAGGCTTTTTTACAGCCCCATTGTGGCCAGGCTGATGGGTAGGAATTGCAGGCAGAGATGGTGAAGTCCTTGATCAGATTTCCAGTAGGAAGCTGGAGACAAAAGGCTGAGTTCTTCAATGGTGGAGCATGGTCAGTTTTTGTGAGGGTTTCTGGAGTCCCACTGCCAGCAGTGGCAGGGGTGGACTCAAAATTACCCCTTTCTGCCCCTCTGTGCAAATGCACTGTAAGATTGAACTTCAGTGAAGACACATTAAAACAGATGCCAGAAAAAACACATGCTCCAGTTGATCTCTCTCCATTTAAAATAGGTGGGAACTTTCCTATTGCTATGAAGAAAATCTGTGTTGGATCTGCTCATGTCATTTGCAGCAGGGCTGAAGATAGTTCTGCAGATGACAGTCACACGCTTGTCCAGTGCTGAATTGAGGATTCAGGTTCACAGATTCTCCAGTCTTAAAACTTCAGTTGTACTTCAGAGGTTAAGGAAGAGTTTAATGAAGTGAAGAAAGGAAATTCTGGTGTATTTTCATTTTATGTAGGAATGAAAGGCATGGCTGAGGATTGATACACTGCAGTAAATAAAAGTGAAGAGCAATTTAGATAAAGAAGGGGAAGTTCAGGAGGACAAGGAATAAGTGCTGATCATTCCATTCAGAATTCTATATTTTTCATAAAGTGTTTTTAGTTGCTGTTGCAGGTGGAAGGAAAAGGAGGAAAGTGATGTTAAGGACAGAAAGCAGGGGGCTAGATTACTGAGTCTGATTGGTAGCTGTGCTCTATATCCTAATTACAGCTTCTTGGAAAGATAACTCCTACTGATTTTGGTTCTCCTGAGACCCTGTATAGAAGAGATAAAGAGAGACAGGAAAATCAAAATTAAGCAGAGCATTTCAGCCATTATTGCCTAAGTCCCAGGCAAAAGGCTACAGCAAGGATCAGAAACAAGCTCTTAGTGTCATTTTATGTATTGATTTAAATACACAAATATTTGTAAGTATTTTTTTAACATAGACATACTAAGAGTATGAGGCACACAATTTTAATACATTTTTATTTCCTCTTCCTTGCTTCATCTTAGGTCGTATTCCAGACAGCCTGAAAAACTGTGTTAACAAAGATCACTTGACTGCAGCTACACATTGGGCCAGTATGGACCCTGGAGTTGTTCATCCAGAGCTTAATGGTGCTGCATACAGGTAAGTGTGCTGGAGAGGTAGAGGAAATACCTCCATAATTCAGTGTAGGTATTCAAGAATAGATAAAAGAGTTTCCTATTAATGATTGAAGTGCTTTTGCATTACCAGCACCAGCTGTATTGGTTTTGTAATCGTTGTGTTCAGGAGAATAATCCTGTTTTGCTAGTTGATACCAGTCATGCTGTGTCTGGCTATAAATGCTCTTACAGCCTTTTTTCTGTTGGGTTAGTGTGTGAGCAATATTTGTATATTCAAGGAAAACAATTCTGGTCTTCTCCAGTGTTGCAGTGGAAGTGTTTTGTTTTTTTTCTGAAGGTAATGATGCAGCTGTAGGTTACAGAAAGACTTTCAGTAATAAACTTGCATTGTTTTGTGGCCTCCAGACACAAGAGAGAGCAAGTAACCCAGTATTGAAAGCAGTGCAACAGCCTGTGGTGATTATGAAAATATGTTTAAAATAGCTTTTTCTAAATTATATGTTTAATTTTTAAGCAGAAGCATTTGAGAGACTTGATCTATGTATTCTCAGTCAACTGTGAAAGCAGGTCTTAATAATTAATAGAAAGGGGCAATTTTTTACATCTAATATGCACATTCCTGAGTTACTTTGTTTGCTCCAGAGTCATTCTCTGTCCCTTTACCCCTAGCAGCTATTCTAGCAGCAGATTCTTCCTAGTAGCCAGCTTCACAGAGTTTTTATTTATGAAAAACACCTGCAGTTTTTGTGTTTTCCACTCTGCTATTTACACATAAGTAGGATGAAGGTGGCAGAAAGCTCCAAGTGCCAGATTCCCTCAGTGCCTTGAGCAAAGGGGCAGTGTAGTCCTGTCACTATTTTGTCGTAGCTCACTCTCCTAATCCTCATCCTTCCACTGTCCTTCCTCAGGCACCCACTTTACCTTTGCTGTTGTTTAGGAGGACTCCCCATACTTTCAGTAGAGGGGGATCCTGATTTTGTTATCCTGTCCCAGTGACTTGGAGCAGTCTCATCAGAAAGGGGTGGAGGGGTGGCAGGGATGAGTGTCACCCCCTCTGTCACCCCCTCTGTCACCCCCTCTGCCACATCAGGAGCCACAAGTGCACCAAGGGAAAAGAATCCCTTGGATTTGGTGATCACAGCACTTGATGTTGATTTCTGGCAGTGTGCCCATAGCCCTAAATATCCAAGAAGGGTGGTTTTATTTGTTGAAATGAGAAGCTCAAGCACACATGTTCTCCTCCACACAGCATCTGGTTTCAGGGACTGCAGTTTGGGGTAGTGAGGACATGGCTGAATGTAATTGGGGCTTAAAGGCAGGTGTTGCTGGACAGGAGGTAATAACTCCAACCCTGTCATGGCAGTTGAGAACAGGGGTCCATGCCCAAATAAAATGCAGCTTTTTGTTCTCATTTTGGGGGTCACAAGTCCAGCAGCAGCAGGCTTTGCAGCCAGAAATTAATTTTAACTTAGGAATGTTTGGGGGAGTTAATGATTTACAAGGTAAAGACCATATGTATTCAATTTAAGCAGGGTAAACACAGAACTGAGTGGCCTTTTAAGACATTGTTTCAGTCCATTTTTTTGATAAAGAAAATTTATTGTAAAATTCTGATTTCATTATTTTCAAATGCAAAATAAAAGTAATTTTAGGAATTTTATGGCAGGAGTTAATAGTTACACAATAAATGTTAAAAGCTTTTTGGAAGGGCAGTAGAATAATGTTAGAATGTGGGTAAAGGCAGTTACTACTGTGTGAAGTGTAAAATATGCATCACTTGAAGCCCAGGTTTTATGGAGGAATTGGTTTCAATAGCAGTGTTTGCTGATGCTTAATTCCTACCTGGATTAAGTACAGCATTTGAACTGATTGTTCAAACCAAGTTTTTCCATCTTCTCTTTGCAATCCAAGATGATGTTGAATTGAGTTCTGGAGTCTTTCACAGACAGTACAATGTTTCAGATGTGCTAATAACTGTATCATACTCATGTAATTGCATTAGAAGATAAGACCTGGGATAATAATTGATATGTTAAAAAATGCAGATATCTCTTTTGGTGAATTAAAACTAAGGAGGTTGTTTTATTTTGGATATATAATTCACTTGTATTTTGATGTAAGACAGAAATCTCAAATTACAGATATTATCACAAGCTAAGAACACTGAGCATTGGTCAGCAGATTGTAATCTAGATCATCTGAATATCATCATATTCTGGGGAAAACAAAACCATTTGCTGTGTGAAATGCAAGACACCCTATCAACACTAAAGGTCATGCAAACAGGAGCTGTCCCATGGGTAAAGATCAACAATACTCCTGAGAAGGAATTGTTTGTAGTGGTCAGGCATAGCATACCCTGATCTGGTGTTATCACTGTGTATTTGTTACCGAGCTGTGAAATAACTCCCTGCCACGTCCTGTCACAGGCACAGAGAAATTCAGCAGCCAGGAGCAGTGGTTGTACCATTTATAGACATTTCCACACATCTTCCTGCCTCCTAGCAGGTGGAGGATAAGGCTGGATATGGCTCTGAGCATGGCAGGGAGTTGGAACAAGTTGATCTTAAAGTCCCTTTTATCCCAAACCATTCCATGATTCTGTGAATATTTAAGTACTGAAGAGGTACTTGGATGGGCATGGCTGGATGTTGGTAATTCAGGAGTTAATTCAGGTTGAGGTGCTTCACTGGTGATTTCCACATTCAGTGCATGATAACAGAGTGCACTTAAAAATTGCAACTCTTCTAGGACAGACTCAGTTTCTTTAACAGAGCTTGATATAGTGAATTCAAGGTGCTTCTGCCATTTGAAAGATAGGTGAGAGTAAAGTAGAAATTAAAATTGAAGAAGTATAACTGATTGCTCACTTCTGCTTTCACAAAAATTTAGTTCAGTGGACATTCTACCTGGAAAACATTTCAGCTTACTGCTGCCAGAGGAGGAACATAGAGGGGAACTTATGAAGTGCTGGAGAGGATGTATTTGCTGGTTGAGAATAGAAAAAATGGAAAGACTGGAAAAGCAATAAATAGCAGAAAAAGGGAAAGTTCTATAGAATACATATGCTCACGGATAGAGGCTGGAATTTCTGTGCACTTTCAGAGATAGGATTTGAGCAACACTGATGATTAAAAAGGGACAAAAATTACAGAAAGAGGATTGCAAAGCAGGGTTAGGAGTGGTCAAGTTCAGTGCAGTTTCTGTGGAGCAGGATGGTGTCTGTCTATTGGCTGCTGCCACTGTGTGACTTTAGGACAAGAAAAACAATCACAGGGCCTCTGGATGTTACTCAAAGTCTATAGGAAACCTGTCCCTGAGGTGAGGTGCTGGCAGGTGGGATCCTGGTGGTTATGGCTTGGTGTCCATGGGAATGTCCTTATACTCAGCAAGGATGTTTGGAGTCAGTAGAATTACAGATGTGCAGTTTGAAATGTTTAATGTGCTCGTAGGGTAACTCTTAGTGCTCCTGATCCAGCACTGTCCGTTTTCACAAGGGGAGGCTCTGGCTTTTCTTCCTGAGGAAAACACAGTTGCAGAAGTTGCTCTCTCCTTGACTTTTTTCCAGCTTTGGTGTGTTGATACTGAGGGAATATGTTGTTAGAAAGTAGAGATTGTGTTGAAAACAGCTGCAGTGTTGGACTTGTAAATGGAAATTTGTGTTGTGTTGTGTGTCTTGCACAGCACCTAGAATAACAGAAAAGCTGTTGCAAAATTAAATTTAGGTAAAACAATACTGTCTGACAGTTTTCATAGGCATTGAAGCAAATTTGATTAATAAGATTCAAATGGAGTTACTGAAACAAGCAACTAATTCCATTAGCAAGTGCAAATGAATTCCAGGGAGCCTCTGTGGAGAGGGAATTAGCGCAGGACGCCCTGTGAATGTGTGCAGAGTTGGGAGCAGAGTTTGCTGGCCTGCAGGAGGTGGGATCAGTCCCAGATGCAGTGCTGGGTGTGCAGGAGGCTTTGCCAGGATCACCAGGGCAGTGTGTGCTGTCCCTGTTGTGCCCTGTCAGCCCTGCTGGGCCCCTCTGGCTCTGTGTTCCCAAAAGTGCTTCCCGTGATGTTTCTGTGGTGGGAGCAGGAAAACAGCTCAGAGTGCCTGATCCAGCTTTTTTCTCCTGAGTCTTGCCTAAGTTCTGCACTAATTTTCTGCCAGTTTGAGGGAACTTGGGATGAGCAGCACAAACATTTATTACCACGGAGAAGATGCAGAAAAGGGGTGAAATTCCCAGGTGCATTGAGCTGTGGTGAGGAGAAGATCAACAGCAGAATAATGTACTTGAAAAAAGCTCGACAAGTGCCTTTTGTCCCAGGTAGTCCTGGGTAAATCCTTGGGCAGCAAAAGCTGCAGTGAGTGGTGGTTTTTGTGTTCAGGATTTCAGATGGATAATGCTCTCACCTGGGTGCTTGGGTGGGCAAGGACAGCAGGAGAGAATGAGGGAAATGAGGGATGAGTGGGCAACTTTATGATGAGCAGGGAAGCAAAGGGTCAGTGCTAGTGGCCAGTGTGACATAACTTGCAAATAGGTTTTGAGGTATTTGACTTTAAAAACCTACATATTTTTATTAAATCCATGTGTAGCTGTTTTTATACAGCACTGTGGAGCACCAGTGTTCATCAATTATATCTGAAGGGAACAGTAAATTTGCAAGATTTTTTTCAGCCTGATAACATCAGAACCATCATAAAATCAATCTGAATCAGAGGGTGATTCTTTTGTTGAATGTACAAATATTTAAGCCTCAGTGTTTGTCCAGATAGAGGAAGAAATCTTTAAAACCATCCATAAATTTTGTGTTTGCATTTCCCTTTCTTGTAGTCTGCCTAAAGCACTTGTCCTTGTGTAACTGGCACTCGTTCTCATTCAGACAAGTGCAGTGGCAAGTTTGCTGCTGAAAAAGTTACTGAGGTGCAATAGTTTGTCATCCTATTATTGTGGGGGTGTTGTGGCTTTTTGGGGGAGCTGTCAGAAAGCTAAAACTGCAAAAATAGTGTAAACAAATACTTTTCCAAACCACAGCAATGAAAATTTTACATTCCTACATGAGAATGAAAGAGGACGAAAAGGAAAAGTTGTAGAGAACATATTGCACAGACCTAGCTGGAATTACTTCTTGTTGAGGTTATGCTTTGAGAGGAGCAAAACTTGAACGTGGTTTCCTTTGCTGTGCTGTTACTCCTGCTATTCAATCTGAAGAAACAATCTGGCAAACTTTCATGTCTCATTTGGTTAAAGTACAGTGCATGATTTGCTTTATGTAGCAGCATCTGCATGTGGCATCTCACCTGGAGCTGAGCCCTGTGTCTCTAACTGGTCTGAAAGCAAAAGAAGCATCTCTGTAGCTCTGGAAGGAGGCAGGGTGGATGTGGAAACCCAGAGCAGCACAGGGAATATTTCTGTGTCTGCTCTGGGGTGCCCTGACCCCCAGGGCAGCTCTGACTCTGACACCCATCCATGGAGAAAGTTTCCCAGACTTCAAAATAGACTGGAATGCACAAAAGTGTGAAATAGGTTATAGAGAGCAGTGTGGGTGTGTCACTTGGGGAGAAATTGAGGGTTTGGGATTTTTAGTATGCTGTGGATGGCAGCAAGATGGAGGGCACAGGGTGTCATCCTGGGTTTGTTCTTCATGCTGCTTCTTCCTTCTTCTCCATGGGTTTGGGTGGCATTTTGTAATTGGGCAGACAAGTCTGCATTGTGGGCTCTGTGGGATCAGTTATTGGGTTAAAAGGGAAAATAATCCAGGTGTCAGCTCTTCATTGGATAGTTCAGTCTTGTTGGCCATTTTGTGCCTTCTGATGAAAGGCTGCAGAACTCCCAGCAGTGAGACTGTTGTACTGATCAGAAATAACGAACGAATTATAATTATTATATATATATATATTATTATTTATATATTATAAATATTATAGATAATATAAATATATTATATATTTATATAATATTATATAAATTATAAATATTATAGATAATATAAATATATTATATATTTATATAATATATAAATTATAAATATTATAATTATAATTATATAATATTATATATAATATTTATATTTATATATAATATATAAAAATATAAATATTATATATAATAATTATATTAAATAATATATATATTTATATATTATTTAATATAATTATTATTATATATATAATAATTATTAATATAATTATATATATAATTATTTTATATATATATTATTTATATATTATAAATATTATATATAATATAAATATATTATATATTTATATAATATTATATAAATTATAAATATTATAATTATATAATAATATATATAATATTTATATTTATATATAATATATATAAATATAAATATTATATATAATATAATAATTACATTAAATAATATATATTTATATATATTATTTAATATAATTATTATTATATGTATAATAATTATTAATATAATTATTATATATATATAATAATTATATTAAAATTATAATTTAAATAATAACGAAGTGTGAGCACGAGCTGCCATCTCAGTGCCTTCAGCCCGGCCCAGAGAAGCCCCAGCTGTCCCCGCTCTAACACCCTCTGTGTCCCTCTCCCCAGCAGGTACCCCCCGGGCGTGGTCAGCGTGGCCTCCACGGGCATCCCCGCGGCGGTGGAAGGCATCGTCCCCAACCCCATGGCGCTGTCGCACGGGCTCCCCGCCGTCGCCCACCCGCCCCACGCGCCCTCCCCCGGCCAAACTGTCAAACCAGAGGCTGATAGAGAGCACCCCAGCGACCAATTGTAGCCCACAGCAGCATTCCCTGCGCCGCGCCGGAGACAGCGGCTCCGCTCCGAGCAAAACCCTGGATTTGGATTCAAGGCAAAACCATGAACTTGCAGGAGGAGACGATTATTGCTTCAGAAACTGGTCCAATATACAGTATAAAAGGAAAAAAGGTGGGAGACAAAAAGAAGATTCGGAAACATTTTTTTCCTCCGTATAAATTGTAGTTTGTCCCTGTCCAGTGGACTGATTCACTGTTTCTGTGTCCTATGGGTTCTTTGTTAAGCAAGAGAAGTTAGTAGTTAATTATATCATGAATGTACTTGTCTGTGTACAGTTTCTAGAACATTAAAAAGGGTTTGTTTGCTTAGCTGTCGACAAGGAAAAACATAAGGGAGGCATTCAGCAAACCAGTTTTGAGATTAAAAATCCTTTCTTTTATATTTTCAAACATGCCCAAAAATGAGGCAGTTGGCAGACTTCTCAGGACAATGAATTTTTCCCATTTTTCTTTCTATGCCACACAGTGCATTGTTTTTTCTACCTGCTTGTCTTATTTTTTAGAATAATTTAGTAAACAAAAGAAAAACAGTTTCTCCTAATTTTGGCGTGAATTCCCTTATTTCAAAATGAAGACAACCTTGCAAAGAGATTTTGAGGAAAACAAAAAGGTTTTGTATAAACGAGCATTGTGCTTTTTGTCACCAGTTAAAGTATATATTATTGGTGGTATCTGGAAAAGGCACTAGACTACTGAAAAGTAGCAGCATTTCATTGCCTACATTGATTCCTTCCTGGTAATGTGGTAGGCTAGCAATATTTTTGGTTAAAATCATGTTTGTGACTGTAACCATTTGTATGAATTATTTTAAAGAAATAAAAATCCCAGACAAATATCATATGTGTAAAAATTTTTATTTCTAGTAACTGTTTATTCAACTTTTATTAGGTTTCTTAGCTGTAATTTTTAAACAGATGCTGTCAAGTATTTCATTTCTAGCTTTACTTTGCTCTCTGTTGTTTGTAATACTGTCTTGGAAGCTTGAAAAATAAAAACAAAATAATTCTTTCCATACCATTTTTCCCTTTACATTTCGTAAATGTTGATCTTTTTTCCTGTGTTTCTAATGGAGTTTGAAATTAAGATGGATTTTGATTTGTACACCGGCATCATCAGCTGCAATGTGGTAACAGCATTTACGCCACCACTGTGGCCAGAGCAGAGGAGGTACAACAGCAACACAACAACAGCAGTAATAATAATAATAATAAATGTCTTTTGCCGAAGTCCAACACGAGAAGTGTCCATTGTTTTATTTGGTTCTGTGATGATGGAAGGCTGCAGCAGGATCTAATTGTATTTGCTTTATTGGAGGAGTTTGTTTCTTGAGCACAGGCAGAAGTGTGTTCCAGGCAGGATAAATTCCAACTGGATGCTGTTCAGGCCTTTCCTGTGCTCCTGAGTAAGGCATCCTTCATCTCTAGAAGTTTTTTAAAAATCAAAAGTTCAGCTGCTTCAGGAGGGAAACCCATGGTGGGCAAAACTGACCCTGGGCATGAACCTCCTTGGTGGTGTGTTGTCTCTTTTTTCCCTGTTGGTCTGAACAGAGCATCCACCTGAACAGGGCGAGCTGGTTTTGTGGGATCTGTGGGAAGTCTTGGCCCCCATTCCTGCAGGCCTGCAGAGCCTCCAGCTCAGTTCAGGAAAGGGTAAGAGGCTGTAAATCACAAAACTGGAATTTGTGGCTCTCTATGCAGGGAGCACAATGTACAGTGAAATGTTATCTATGGAAGAGAGGAAGTTTTTTGCCTTGAACATTTAGAGCTAAAAATGTCATCTATTATAATTTATTTTATGGTAAAACCGTTCCTGTTCCCTCTGTGAAACAAAACAGAAAACAGCCCTAAAGCTGCAAGTTATCCCAGCAAAGACTTCTAAGAGTTTTGAGGCCAAAAAACTTGCAAAAAACCAAATGCAATCTCCTTCTGTTGAAGTGGGATTTCATATTTCTTGGGTAATTCATATTTTAAGATGCTGCTTTGTCAGACTGAACTTGCTTCTTTAACGTATGTAAAACAAACATTTAACATCTGGCTGCCAGGAATTGCTGACAGCCACATTTGCAGCCCCATTTCCCAAGGAAAAACCAGGAGTGTTCCTTGCATCGTTTGGACATGGCTTGTGTAAGTACATTTTGTTCCTAGTGGATTGATAACTGAACTAGAAATGGTATTTATTGTGTGCACTTACTGGGCTCAGTTCAGAAGCACAAAATCTTTCCAGGATTTGAGCCTGAAATGCATGTTCAATGTTTTTGTGTTGGTTTGAGGTTATCTCTGTCTGAGTGGAGCAGAGTAATCCAGTTTCCTGCTTCAGAAAGGAAAAAACATCTGGGCAGGGACAAGACTGATGGACACTGACTTTGGGCTATGGTCTGAAAATCTGAAAAGTAGTGAAAAACCAAAGTTGGGTTACGTGACTGATTGGAAAAGTGACCCATAATAAACAAAAGACTGCAAAGCCAGAGCAACCTTCTCTCTTTTATGACTGCTTTTATTGGGTAGTGATGAGATTTTCCTCTGTTTGGTGAAGGATGTGCTAAATAAGTGTAGCCAGCAGAGGATGCAGTTGGTGGGACAGTACAGAGCGGAGAAGGTGATGGCAGCAGAGGCTGCAGGTGACCTGAGGCAGTGCTGAAAGAGGAGTGTGAGAAATGTGCCTGCCTTGAACATGAGCTGCTGTTGCTGGCATTGTTTGAATTGTGGGTCTTGACGGAGAATGGGGCTAAACATGTCAGCAGCAGGGTGACAGGAGGCTCTGGGGCTGCCCAAGAATTTGGTGCTGCCCAAGATGTGCAGAAAGGTGCCAGCTGTGCAGATGCAAATCCAACAAAAACCCAGCAGGAAAAGGGCCCAGGGTAGGCCTGGTGGGTTGGTGCTGTGGGAAGGAGCAGAGTGTGGCAGATTGATGTGGCACAGGGTTTGGGAGGTCTGAGAATGGCTCAGGTGGCACACAGGTCCTACAGGTCCTGTTGCATTTGCTGAGTAATTCTGGTCGGGCATTTTCAAAAGGCTGAGCTGAAGTCGTAGGAGAGATGGGCTCTCAAATTCACTGATGGTGTGCAGGACTCATAGGAGAGGAAATCTGAGTAACTGGATATTTTCAGCTTAAACTGAAGGCTGAGTTGGGGAAATGGCTATAAGTAATAAATGCTGTGGAGAAAGGAAAAATGTTAAAGCAATGCTGGTACATGGCAGTTTAAGTGGGGTTAGGAAAAGGTCTCTCAACAGGGAGAGGCCCAGTCCTGGAGTCTCTGCAGCTTGGGTTGGGGTTTTTGTTTTGTGTTTGGGTCCTTCTGGTTTTTTATGTAACTTCTTTTTTTATAATCCAGAATGTGAGAATGTTGTTTAAATGTTGTACAAAATTGCAGCCAAACCAACAACTAGAGGCTTTTTTTCCGTTCAGGATAAAACACTTCAACTTCCTTTTTAACAAGCTTCAGGACTTTTTCCCTTATTACAGGATTTTGGGGTTTTTTTTGCAAAAATGCCTTATTTTCTTGTCCAGTTTCCACCTCAGGTTATTAAGGCTGGCTTTCCAAATGACCTTGACTGCTGCAGTTTATCTGTTCCCAGCTTGCTCCTCAGACTGAAGGGTTTTCTTCTGTCATTTCAGTGGATGCATAGTGTTGGTTGTTCTGCTTGAAGGAGAAGGCAGCACTACCTGTATTTCCTTTATTCAGTTCACTCCAACCGTACTGTTTTGTAAATTGAAAAAAAAAAAAGTCATTAGTTTTAAGGGCAGAGTGTAGTATTAGATCATTTGTCTGACCACCTAGTAAAGCTGTCCAGTGTGATAAGTGATATGAGTCTTCCTTAAACCTGATACCATGTTTTGAATTCAGTAAATCTTTCAGAAATATTTCTAGTATTTATGTGAAAATGTCAAGTGATGGGCGTTTTTTTGCTGTTTCCTTTAGTAGCTTGTTTAAACAAGGGATGACTGTCACTGTAATTTTTAAATGGCTTTATTTAATTTGGCTTTCCCTGCCTCTAAATTCCAGTTATTGTTTCATGTTAAACATGAGGTCATGTGGGCTGGCTTGGATTTAGTGAGCATGTCACATTTTAGCCATTTTGCCTTTGTGCTGAGGTCAGTGACACATCTTCCAGGAGGAACAAACTGTGTTATTCATCTGTTTTCTTTTCCAGTTGCTTCCATTGCCCTATCCATCCTTTCTTTGTGGCTCTGTATTTCTGCCCTTTGGAATGGCATAGTCCAACATGGTTATCTTCTGCACGAATTTCAGAGTTTCTGATCTCAGTGTTTCAGCTGTTCTCTTCTTCCCTCCATTAGCTTTCCAATTTCCTTTGTAAAGTTTCCTTCAAAAATTTTCCTTCAAAGTCACAAGTGCTCGAGGAAATTAATTAATCCTCTTCTTTGTCCTTCTTTGCCCAGGTAGCCCCTCATTAGCAGCCCGAGCTCCACATGGAGTGGTCCTGCTCCTTTCACCCCCATCTGCACACTTGGTGTGTCCTCTTGCAGAATGGGTCTCACACTTCAGGTCAGCCCCTCAACATCTGCCTCGTGTCCTTCCCTGTCTCTTCCCAGCCTTTGGGAGCCCTGGAATGTTACCCTAGAACCCTTCCCTTTTCTGGAAGGCAGTTCCACTTTCCATCTGTGAGTTCCAGCTTGACACAGCTCTCCTTGGCTGACCTTGCACAGCCCCTCACCAAACCCATGTCATATATCACATTTTTTGTGTCCGGTTTGGGCTTTGGGATCACCCAGCTGCTCTTCTTTTTTTTAATGCAGATCCTCATCCGGAGTTTCCTTCTCTCATTTTCTGTACCACAAATCCAAGCAAACCTCTCCATATCTCAGCGCTTTCCTTTGCCTTTACCCTCCTGCTCAGGGCCGGACTGGAGCGGGGTTTTGAAGCAGCGCTGTTTGTTTGGGGGTCATGGTGGTGCCATGGCCACCACAAACGGACTGAAGAGCGTCCTTGCATGGTCACAGGCATCTGGGACGTGCCCAGGATGACGCAGAGAATTCTCTGAGCGTGCCAGTCCCTTGAAGGTATTTGTTACCTACACAGTCTTTAACTGCACATCCACCCCCCTTCTTGCATATGCTGCCTAAAAAGGATAAGGAGTTCCTGGCTCAAGAAATAAGGAAGTTTAGGAAGAACCCCAAAATCAAATGTCTCAAAGGTCAAAGATTTAAAGCAATGAAGTGGAGCAAGATCATAGCTTAAATTGCCACAATAACCTTTTGTTATGTGTCACAGTTGATGCATTAGAAGCGGACAATTCTGTGTCAGTGACAGTGCTATTTATTTCTGCTGTGTAAACAGAGACCTTTTAGAGTTTGGGGAAAGCTTACAGAGCTGGCTCCCCAGATACACTCTAGGAGTTAGGGCAGCAAATCAACATCTAAAAATAAATCTCCTGAGGAGCTGACATCCCAGACTCGTGTTTCCAAACCCCTCCAGCCATTTTCAGTGTCCCACCCAATGCAATGTGTCGCATTCTCAAGCCAGTTGCCTCCAACACAGCTGTCAGCTCCCATCCCCATCCCCGGGACCTCAGGAAGCACAAACTTCCTCCTCAGCACACCTAAAAGCACCAGAGGAAATCCCATTTAAGTCCCTGCTGCTGTTCAATGGGATTTTGGTTAAGCCCTCATGTAAAGCTAAGTCCATGCTGTATTTTACTGCTCTTAAACCACAACAGAAAGAAAATCTGCTCGTGGTGTTTTCCAGTAACACATTTGCAGTTATCAGCAGTGGTTTCCATGTGAAAATGGGGTCAGGGGATTTCCAGCCTCTTTTTGATACAAGTTTTAATTCATTTTGCTGTTTGCTTGCTCATGTTCTTTCAAGGCCTAGTGTATGTGAAATGTGTTTATTGTGTATGAAGTTCTGGTGATAGATTTTTGTCCCTTAAGTTGCAGCCTGTGTCATTGGCTCCAAGGCCATCACTTCCCATTCCCAGCATGGAGTGCCTGTCCTTTGAAACTGATGGCTGAAATGAGGTTTTCAAGTACACACACTCTGAAGAGCTGTAGTTTTCTTTTTCTTTTTTCTCTTCCTCCTGCAGACCAGCCATTTTCAGAGCAGGACACAGCCCTCATATTGCAAGAAGCACAGGTAAGAGTGCAAAACCTCCACTGTGACTCAGAGCTCATTTCAGGGGTTTTCAGCCTCTGTGAATTGAAAGAAAAAAGGCATGGTTCTGCATCATGTAACTAGTGGGTAAGTTCTTATCCTGTTTTACAGAAAAATAGAATCTTGATTCTGTTCAAAGAGCAGTATTAAGTTGTTCCCCCTTGGATTGTGGCACATACATCACTTGGATTTTCAGATGTGTCCTGGAGCAAAATGTGTCATTCCAGTGAATGCCTTTCCAACTGACACAGGGTCTGGGCTGAGCCTCATCATTTGGAGAACTCTCTTTATGTGTTACATCCAAATTTGCTGGGAGAAGGATAAGGCTTCTGATGTCACAGTGATCCCCAAAGCTCTGTGGTTTTCATCTGCAGTTAATTGTCAGTGGAGCTGCAGTGGCTGCCAGCACTTTGTGATGTTGGTGTGACACAGCAGAGTTCAGAACTAAGGGGACACCAGAGTTTCCCTTTGAAAAAGGCTGTCGAGCCATTAGATAGATGGGGGCTGCTCTTAAATCTTGATTCATCTGTCTGGGCTCTTTCTTCTGCTTGTCCTCAGTGACCCAAGTGAAATCCTGAGAGGAATGGCTCCTCATGCATGGAGTTTTTCCAGTTAAGTGCTTGAGATTACAGTGGAGCAAACCAGGGAGAGTCTCTGCAGATCTGAGTGTGTCCAGAGTAAACCTCTTGTTGTAATTCTTTAATTTTCTGGTTTCAAGGTGGATTTGCTACTTAGGAGATGCGCAGAGCAGAAATAAAATGTCATCCAGAAGAGGTACCTCTGTGTGCTGCTCTCTCTCCGGATACATTTAGCCCCATCAAATCTCTGGATGAAACTTCTCCAGCCTGCAGAGCTATTTTTGAAAAACTGCTTTGATAACCCACATCTGATAATTCACCCCCAAAATCTATTGTTGTGAGGTTTAAAACTCCAGATGTTGGAAGCACTCCTGAACAGCTGCTTGGGCTCAGCTCCATCGGCCTCTGGAATCCCTTTGGGGATGTAGAAAGTTTTGTTTGGGATATCTTGGGGGTTTTTAAATGCTTTTTCAGTGTGATCATTCCAGGGGCTTTCAGAATTGCAGTGCCTCTTGGCAACACATATCAGGGGGCAGAAATTGCTGCCTGACCTTCTCAGCAAGTTAAAAACTGAAAATCCAGGAGAAGAACGCAATGGGCTTGATGTCCGTCCGTCCGTCTGTCCCCACGGCAGCCCAGGGCTGGTGCAGCGGCGGCTGCTGCGGTGCCAGCCCAAACCCTTGGCACGGCCAGGGATGATCTCAGCTCCGATATCCCGTGCCAGGCCCTGCGTTTGCAGCAGGAGCAGGGCAGAGCTGAGCTCTCGTTCCCCGATTTCCCCTCAGAATTCCTTCGTGCTCGGCGGGATCGCGCCCGGCTCCGCATCCCCCGGGCTGCAGCGCACGAGTTCCCTGAGCTTGCTCCTGATTCCTCGGCCAAATTCACACCTCCGGGGGATCTGCTTGTGCCTGTCATAAATGCTTTCTTTTCTTTTCTTCTCTTCTCTTCTCTTCTCTTCTCTTCTCTTCTCTTCTCTTCTCTTCTCTTCTCTTCTCTTCTCTTCTCTTCTCTTCTCTTCTCTTCTCTTCTCTTCTCTCTCTCCTCTCGCTCTGCCTCTCCTCTCCTCTCCTCTCCTCTCCTCTCCTCTCCTCTCCTCTCCTCTCCTCTCCTCTCCTCTCCTCTCCTCTCCTCTCCTCTCCTTCTCTTCTCTTCTCTTCTCTTCTCTTCTCTCTCTCTTCTCTTCTCTTCTCTTCTCTTCTCTTCTCTTCTCTTCTCTTCTCTTCTCTTCTCTTCTCTTCCCTCTTCCCTCTTCCCTCTTCCCTCTTCCCTCTTCCCTCTTTCCCCTTTCCTTTCCTTTCCTTTCCTTTCCTTTCCTTTCCTTTCCTTTCCTTTCCTTTCCTTTCCTTTCCTTTCCTTTCCTTTCCTTTCCTTTCCTTTCCTTTCCTTTCCTTTCCTTTCCTTTCCTTTCCTTTCCTTTCCTTTCCTTTCCTTTCCTTTCCTTTCCTTTCCTTTCCTTTCCTTTCCTTTCCTTTCCTTTCCTTTCCTTTCCTTTCCTTTCCTTCCCTTCCCTTCCCTTCCCTTCCCTTCCCTTCCCTTCCCTTCCCTTCCCTTCCCTTCCCTTCCCTTCCCTTCCCTTTCCTTTCCCTTTCCCTTTCCCTTTCCCTTTCCCTTTCCCTTTCCCTTTCCCTTTCCCTTTCCTCTTCCGCTGTCCCTTCCGCCGTTTCCCAGAGGCCGGAGGCGCCCCCGCGGTATCCGCTAGGTGGCAAAGGCTCTTTGTGCATGGGGAGGAGCCCCGGGAGCCCGGGCCGGGCTCTCCCCGCTCTGCTCTCAGCCCCTCCATCGATGCCATTTTTTACACGGTATTTTGGCGTGTTTAGGTACTGCCCATGGAGCATCTTTCCCTCCGAAAGTCTGTAAATGTTCCTGTTCTTATTTGCGGGTTGGTCATTCGAGGTTGGCAGCAGATTCTGCCATCGAGTTTGGAGAGGATCAGGTATTAACCAGCCTGGTGGGATGTTAAATTCACAGAATTCGCTGTTAAAAGCTGTGCCTGTACTGGCTTCCCTGTTAATCACAAATCAGGTGTAATTTCCCTCCTTAAATTACAGATGGGATCTGTTCAGGACAGGAGTCTGTAAATTATTTCTTTTATTTATAAACAAATAAATGAATATTGGATAATTCATTTGCCAAATATTTTAGAGGCACAATTATGGAGGAAAAAGTGAAACAAAGAAATCAGAGGAGAAACCCTTGGCATTTTGCAAAGCTGGGGCATGGATTACGCTGTTTGTTATCCTGACTCTGTGAGATTTTGTCCTCTGTGGAATACACCCTTGTGCTTTTGCCTACTGGAAATGTCTCAAGTTACAGACTTCCATCAGAGTCTGGAGGGCTTTTCTGTTTTCTCAGCAGCTTCCAGGGGCCCTCGCAGGGACGTTTGCAGTTCCCTGTCTGTGGTGACAGCAGCGCTTTTGGCTGCTCCTTTCAGACACCTCGCACATCCCGGCCTCTCCCAGCCCTGCTGTCCATTCCCTGGCACTGTCCTGGCTGAGCCTGCCTGGCTGTGGCTGTGGTGCCCGTTCTTCAGAGCTGCTGGGACAGAAATTCCTCCCCTGCACTCCTGGGGCCTGCAGTGCCTTCAGTGGCACCTCCGCTGCCTCTGCTGGGGTTTTGCTTGGAAAGGCAAGCCCCAAAACAATGATCTGATGGGTTGTGTTTTGGAATGTGGTGGGAATCTCCTGGTCTGGAACTTGGAGAAACATGGGCAGTGTTTGAATTATTTTCTTTCTCTGTGTCACTGGCAGACTGGACATTAAAGTCTAAGTATTAAAATTTGGCACAATGATAATGCCAATAGATTGGGTCTAGAAAAAAGCAGTAGATGTGCAACAGCTTTTTGACCAGTCATTTATTAATGGAGCACTGGTTTTCTGATGGAAGGCTGCTGGATTTCTGATGGAAGGCTCTGGACAGTGCTATGGAAAATGCAGCATGGTGCTGTCACTTCAGCATCGTAATGTTCATGTGGCCACACTGATGTTCTCAAAATATCACAGGTTTGGATTTGCTAATTTCTGAGTATTGCCTTCAGAATCTTAGTGCTGATATTTTAGGTGCTGATATTTTAAGATTTGTATTCATGAATTCACCTTTAGTTCTTGTGGCTTCAAAGAGTTCTGGCTGTTTCAATAGTGTGATTGATCAGGTAAGATGACAGTTTTCAGCTGACTTCCTGGGATCCCTTCAGTTTGCAATAATTTCCTTGAGGCAAAAACAAAAAACAAAAGAAAACCAAAAACCTGCTAATGGACTAAAACCAGATTTTTCCAAGAATGCTAAATATAAAAATATATCTATTTTGCTGGAATTAAAATAGATTGACAACGTATATTTGTCTTTGATGGACATGAGAAACATGAAGAGCCATGTAAAAGAACCTGATGGTCCCAGTTCACAGCAAGGGTAATGTATTTGTTCTTTGTAAAGGGTTAATCAATGATTAACAGGCATTGCAATCAATAGTTAATTGATTGTTGTAAGCTTGGTTCCCACATGGCTTGTAGCTATCTGCAGCATTGCATTCACACTGTAATGTATTTATTAGTTATTAATCACACACTAGTGGCTTTTAAATGTTTTAAATATTTTAAATTCACTTTATTAGGGGTAACTAAATTTTCAGTAGCACATCAGTGAACTTGAGTTCTGCCTTCACATTAGCAAAACGCGATATATGAGAAAGCAGCTAATTTGGCTGCTTTCTTTAATTTGAGGAACTCATCAGCTGCATACATGGAGGAGCTATCACATTATAAAAGCAATTTTAAGTAAAACATGCCATTTATGGAAGAAGAACTCTTAAAGATTTTTGTAATTACAAATATTTGTACTGTTAAGTGAATTGCATTGAAGTATTTGTTGTTGTTGTTGCTTTATTTCCCTGGAGGACCCTTGAGTAGTGGGAGCTTTGTTATGTTGATAAATGTGCCTGAAAGCTTTATAATGTACTGATGCATTGTAATGATAAATAGAGCTGGTTAAGTAGTAAAGATCAAACACACAATTAAACAAACTGTAATATACATCTTGCTGAGCAAGGGAAAACAATAGTGGAATCAGTAGAGATGAATACAAATGGCTTTATTGAACTAAGCAAAAAATATATTCCTGTGCCTACAGAATGAGGAAATTTGGCCTGATACTTGCAAGAACAGACTTATAAAGTGCTTAATCAGATCTAAAATGTCTTTAAGCTGTTCAGCATTTGCAATCAGCAGGCAGGGCTCTCTCTGGGTAATGGAGATGTGCAAGAGCTGAGTGAACCAGTGAAGGTGGGATGGCCAGGAGGGGAGCCTGGCACAGCAGGCAGGCCCCCAGGTCTGCCCCAGCAGGAAAATTAACAAAAACCCATCACACCCAAGGGCTGGAACAGAACATTGGCACTGCTGCTCCTGTTGTCCAGCGTGGCCTTTCCTAGAACCTCCCCAGCAGGGAAGGGAGCCTGGCTCAACTTGGCAGGGCCACGGAGGTTTCACACTTGTGATTGCTGTCTGCACGTGCCAGGAGGAAATGTCATTGAGAGGGAGCACTCTGGAAAGGGGAAACGTGGCCATGCATTATTGCAGAGGCACAAAAAGGAAGATTTAACATGAGGCATTGAGAGGGGCTCTCCTTCCCCACACAACCTGCTTGCAGATTGTTCTTGCCCATTCCAACCTTGAATTTCTCTGAAGGGTGTTGTGAGTGAATTTCCCTTGCAGGGGTACCCATGGCCAAGGCAGCACAATAGGAATAGGAATTTCATTGCTCATTTTACAGATGCTGTGGTGGAATAACTCCTTGAGGAGTTAGGCAGAATAGAGCAGCCAGAAGAAATACTAATTCTCCTGGATTGTGAGCTCCTACCCTACACAGTGCTTTGCCCACCTGGAATATCATAAGCCATTTAGATTCCTTTGCATATCTGGGTATTAACAAGACTCAGGGGGAGCAGCCAAATCCTGTTTCACTAGTGCCAGCAGCCAGACTCCTAAGCCTTGTGCACGCTGGCCAATTATTGTGCAAAATCCCCACGGTGCTCACCAAGCCCTGCTCTGCCACCAGGAGGTACCCAGCAGACAAAAAGCATCTGCTGGTGTGGTGTGGGCTGCTGGAAATGTCCTTTCCCAAGGATGCAGAGTGTGAAATGTCCAGCAGACCTGTTAGCTCCAGTTTGCCGAGTGCTGCTGATGCTGAAAGCTCTGCACGGCCTCCAGGAAGTCAGGCTTGTTTAATGAGAAGCAGGAGAGTAATAAATGCTTCCAGCTTCTGGAGATTAAGAGAGAAAGGAGTGGCCAGGGAAGGCACTGTGCCCCCCTGCCTCTGGCTCCCCACAACCTGAGCTGCAGGTGTTGCTCAAAGTGGGGTTGTGTGGGAGTTCCCAGCAATATGCATGGGAATAGAGGGGGCTTCTCCTCTGTAAAAACCCTGCCTCTGCCCCAAGAGCTGCATGTCACTCCACAGAGATATTTAATGTCCAGCTGGCACCTGAATACCTTTGTGGATGTGGGCTTTGGTCCTGATGGTGTTGCTGCACTCTGTAGTGTCACTGCTGTGCACAGCAGGCCCCAGATCAGAATGGACTGAGGAGAGAAGCACAGCCCAGCAGCCACAGGGTTGGATTTCATTGGGTTGGGCTGGTTTATGGTCCCTTGATAAACCTATTTTTTTCCTTGTTGAAACACAATGTGTCTGCCAAGGCCAGCAGGAAAGTGGGAACTGTCTGGAGGAGAAGTTGCAGACTGACAGGGGTAGCCCTGCTCGATGGGAAAGAGACTGCAAAGGGTTTTGTGATGTCTGTCGCTTTATGCCATCTCTTCCTCACTGAGTTTGCAGCCCAAAGATTATTTTGGATGCTTGCCTGTTCCCAGAAGCTCCATGTGCTCAGAACAATTCCAGCTCTGCGTTAAGACAATAATTATAATCAAATCTCACGCTCTGCTGCCTCGGCCAGTCACCTCCATGGAGCAGATGGGCAGGGGTCTCACATCAGTGAGGGCTTTCCTTCCCTCCCAGTGTACAACTGGCCTGGTGTCTTCAGAAGGGGCTTTTTTGTTTTCTCCTTTGGCTCCCCCCTACTTCTCCCCTGGCATCAGGGACAGGCTGCAGCTGGAGAAGTGTGGGCAGGGTTGGAAGTGCAAGGAAGGAGAAAGATGTTCTGTCTGCTGCCTGCCTGCTGCTCCTTGCTCACCCCCAGGCTGCGGGCAGGCAGGCAAAGGCAAATGTGGATTTGGTGGCCCCAGATCTGCACCTGCTGATCCCCTGTGTCAGCGCTGGGAGCTGCCCTGGGCCCAGCCCGGCTGTCAGGCCAAGTCCTGCTTTCCCAGAATCCCAGAATCCCGGAATGGGCTGGGTTGGAAGGGACCCCAGGGGCCACCAGGCCCAGCCGTGCTGCTCAGGCAGAGGCTGAAGAGCAGCCCCGGCCGGGCAGGGCTGCTGTGCTCTCCTGTCGTGGCACACCTGGCAGGGGCACACAGAGGTTGCTGCTGGTGCTGGCAGCGCCACTCTGAGCTTATTGGAGACCTCGAGCAGCAAAAACACGGGGCCAGACACAGCCTGGGTTTGCTTTGGAAGGCTGTGCCTCACCACATCCATCCTCCAGCTTCTCTGCAAGGCCAGATGGGAGCAAGTCTCCTTTGTTGGATGGTCCCTCTGTGCTCTGTCACCTCAGTCAGAAAAGCAGAAAGGTCCCTGCTCAGCTCTGGTGTCATTTTGACCCCCAGATGATGTGTTAGGTCTTTAGAAAATTATAAATTGAGGAGAAAGGTGTCTTTGGGGAAATTTTCCCAAAGCTGCAGAACTGACTGGGTGTTTGTTTTAAACCCAACACTTCCACCATCTGTTGGGGGGCTCTCCTTATCAGCCCAGCCCGTGCTGCACCACTGGTGGCTGAGATGCTGGAGATGGAAGAGCATCTCCTCACTTCCCTGTGTTCTGTTTCCACACAGAGCTCCTGAAGCAGGCTGGGAGTGAGGAGCCTCTGGTTTCCAGTGCTGGTCAGACTCAAATGGGGTAATCAGAGCTCATTTGCCTGGAGCTGGGGGTGTGACACTGGGAGGTGCTTTCAGGGAAGTTTCAACACAGCCTTAGGACTGGCATGTTCCCTCCACTCACCCCCTTGATGAAAAGTCCTAGGGATCTGATGTTTTATTTTCTTTTCAGCAATGGTTGATGATATCTCCCTGGTACCATAGCTCTTCTATTATATTTTTTTTTCATTTTGGCTTATTAGAATAGGAAATTGCCTATAAATGTTAAGTGGAATAGCTGCGGAATGTTTAAATTTTTACTGCTCTCTCATGCTGCATCTTTAGGGCTCACTGATATTTCCCCCCCTCCCCACATATTTTTTTTTCTTTTTGCCAATGAAGCTGTTTGTGGCTTTCTGCATTACAGTAGTTGCTGAGGTTGTTACTGCATCCCATGACAGCTATTAATGAGATGTTTGTTCTCCCAAAGGTGATTGCAGTGATTGATGTTTAAATACAAAAACAAGCTGTGTGCAGACTCTTTCCCCAGATTTGGGATCTTCACCAAATTTATGGGGGTGTTTTAGACGTGGATCCTTGCATTGTTCACGTGGCTGGCTGATTCACAAAAAGCTCCTCTGGGGCGTGCTTAAGAAAGGCTTTACCTTTACAGGAAAGGGTCAGGCATCGCCCACATGACAGCAGGGGCTGTGGCTGTCCAGTCACCAAACAGCCCTGACTTGGCAAATTGCAGATTTTGCCAGACCTTCAGTGGGGAGCTCCCCTTTCAGAAACGCAGAGAACCTCCTGCTCCCCTCAATGGTGATGTCCCCACTGCTGGCTGCTTTCACATCAGGTTACACCCTGCAATCCCAGAGGGTGACCAGCACGCCTCAGGGATCACAGAATGGATCAGGTTGGGAAGGACCTTTAATGGAAAGGACCTTGGAAAGGACCTGCAGTGAGCAGGGGCATCCTCACCAAGGCCAGGTGGCCCAGAGCATCAGGACTCACTTGATGCCAGCCCCTCCAAAGGCTGTTTGCACAGGGGTCCATAAACCTCCAGCCCTGCTGGTGCTCCTGGCTCCACGGGCCAGGCAGAGCCTGTGGGATCTCGGGGTTGTTCCAGCGAGGAGGGGAAATGATGCCAGCAGGGAGGAATGCAGCTCTCAGCCAGGGCGGTGGGCACATTTCACACTGCTCCCATCGCTCTGGGCTGCCAGAGCCTCCTCCTGCCCCAAACTCCCTGTATTCCCATTTTTCCCAGCTCCACAGGCGTTTGTTTGGGGTGCTGCTGCAGGAATGTGGGCAGAGGGCTGGGGCTGCTGTAGCTGCTGCCTTTGGGCAGGAGCAGAGCGGCTCCTTCTTGCTCTTCCCTTTCCTGGGGTGCAGCAGGCTCACACCCACTCACAGGAGCAGCTGCCTTGATGAATATTTGCCCAAATCATTATGCTTTCTAGCAGTTAGCCTGCAAAAGGCCCAGCACCATTTGTATGGTAATGGAAGGCTTTCTCAGAAATGTTTTCGAAGCAATCAGCTAAACTAATAGGATTTTATGTAAACCAATCTCTTTCTTTAGATCAGGGTGGTTGTTCTTTTTTTTTTTTTTTTTTTTTTTTTTTTTGCTGGAGAGGAGGGTAAGAGCTTTTTAATAAATGCAAATTGATATTTCAATGAAAATGGAAATGAGAGGAAAAGTTCATCAGCAGGGTAAAATGCTGCGACTTTGCTCCAGCAGCAGCTTCGTGTCTGGTTCTCTGCACACTCCCAGCCACAATGAGTTTCTGAGGGGCTGAGGCAAGGGAAAAGAGCTTTGTCCCCCCTTCACACCAGAGTGAGACACCAGCCAGGCTGGGCTTTGCATACCCACCAAAGCTGTGGCTTCTCCAGTCCTGGGTCACAATGGTCCCGGAGAGGAGGCTGTGGCTGGAGGGGCTCAGGCAGTGGCTGTTGCTCCCTCCTGTGCATCAGCAGCTCTGGGGCTCTGTACCTGGAGCTTTCTGTGCCCCTCCAGCAGGATTTGAGAAAAGTAAGGGGTGAGAAGCTCTCAGAATTCTGAGTTATGGTGTGTGCTCAAAGCTGTGCTTTTAAGGTAAGTGCTTTGCACTGGGAATTGTTCTCTGCACTCACCCACGAGCAAGAGCTTTTGCTGCAAGCCCTGGATGCTTTCTCACTTGGGACCCAGCTGGGGCAGCTTCCTTGGCCCTGCTCCTGCTTGTGCCTCTGTTAAAAGGGCCTGGGACACGACAGCAGATTGCTTGTGAGGAGCTTGAGCTGGCTGGGACTGCTGCAGTCAATCATTTAGCTGTTTTCTTGTTTATTTGCGTATAAATATATGGAATTAAATTAAGCTCTGATGTGTAGGTGTGGTGGCACTGCTGGAAGTGCTGTTCATGGCAGTGAGGGTATCGGGCATCCAGCAGGGTTTCAGGTGAGAAGTTCTCACCCTTGGGGCTGAATTTGGAGCAGTGGGGTTTTGGCTTGTCCATCCTGGGGAGCAGGACAGGGAATTCCTGCCCTACCTGTCTACATGGTAGAGAGGCAGGGTGTGCCCCCAAGGCCTTGGAAAGCAAAATTCAGCAGCACATGGGCAGAATGGACATGCTGAGCATGGAAACCTGGTTTTTAGAAATACCTTCCTCCCTCCAGCTGCTTTTTCTGACCCTTCATGCATGCCAAGACAGCTGCTGATGGTGCAGTCATGTAACGGGATTGCTGAAATGATTTGGGGTAAAAATAATTAAAATATATAAATTTGAGGATTTATTTGTAGGATGTATCACTTCAGAGCCATAGGCTGCCACAGAACTCCACCACAGTAATTCCTCCTTTGAGATAAGTTCTCTCAGGACAGAAAGACCTTGCTCAAGCTTTGGTTGTGTGCAAGAAGACAAGGTCTAATCAGAGCCTCATGATGGGAAGACAAAATCTGACGCACAAATAAGCCTGGTGGGTTGTTATTTGGCTTGCCTGAACATATTCAAGTTTAATTCTACAACAGAATCCAACTGTATAAGTGGAAGAGTAAAAGGTGAGATATTAAGTAAGCATTTATTTGAATATATTTTCATATTTGGAACATGTGGAGCAGTATCAGCAACATCAGAAGAAAGAATGTGTGTTTTTACAGGCTGTGATCCCTTTCAAACTCCCTATCTGAAAACTGTCCCAAAGAGCAAGAGAAGGGTGCAGGGCTCTGGTGTGCCACATTCCAGCTGAGATGCTTTCCAAACACAAAACTGCATTTCCAGGCATTGCAGTTAACACCATCTAGAGTGTTCAACTGAATATTCAAGCTCTTACATGGTTTAAATGCCTTGTGAGTTTGCCTGGGCTACATTCAGTTTATATGAGTAAAAATTCCTTCTTGAATTACGAAATTGACGATTTTTTGCTCCTCTGAGATCTCAATCCACTCCTGGAGATGCATTCATTGGGGCCCTGGAAAGTTTGTTTAAACAATTCAGACTCTGGAATCTATAACACTGTTTGTTTCCTTTTTATTTACACCATATATTGAGTGTTATAATCACAGTGTTTAATCAAAGTGTTACTGAATTTTCAAACTGCATCAGATTTTATGTCTTTAAGACAGAAAGGAAAGTAAACTGAGTCTATCCTGAAACCTCTCCTGACAGTCACAAAAGTACTAAAAAACAATTTCAAAACCAGTCATAAATGTTCAATTGAAAATTTTTTTGATGGAAAAAGCAGTACCTTAAAAAAATAATATTCCAGCTTTGATATGTAAAATTGAAATAAAATCTTTTGCTGTAATTTGGATCTACAAAAATTTCTTTTTGCAAATGAATCCAAGCTCTTCCAGCAGTGGCTGCCTGTTTGAGCTGTTGAGCTCCAGCTCTGTCCTGGTAGCTGTGGATCAATGCCACTTACAGATGGGGTGTGCCAACCAGATGTGAAACAACAAGATCTGAAAATGCTCCTTCCTACAGCTTTCTCCTCAAGTCTCTGATTTCCTCCCTTTGGGCTCTCTCTGCTGTGTGAGTGGCAGATGTGGGAGGGGATTTTCAGTGAGTTATTGATGGAAACACCTGAGCAGGCAGAGCTTGTGCTTTTCACCAGAGCAGGGATTCTGGAGGAAAAGCAGCAATCCCAAGAGTTCCCATTGGAAGAGAGAAGCAAGGAGGGGTGATGTTCTTCAGGTACCACAAACTGCTGATGTGCCAGTGAGGTTCTGTATTTCACAGCACGTTTTGAAGCCTGAACCCAGATATGGCTGTGCTAAAATCCCCAGTAATGGCAATGTGTGCACTCTGTGATGCTCAGAACATCTCTCATTGCAGTGTTGAGATTTTCTCCTTGATTCAGCATCTATTTGTGTCCCTTTGAGTTGTTCAATTGTCCCTTGTCTGGTTTGCTGAGTGCCCAGACAGGAGCTGCCTCTCCTGGAGCAGGATGGTCCCAGAATGTCCCAGAATGTCCTGAGGTTTTTCCTCCATCTGCAGGAACCTGTCAGTGCTGCCAAGCCCACAGGGACAGGGACCCTGGATGTGCAGCAGCCCCTCCTGGCTCCTGCCTGCAGTGGGAAGGCTTCTGTCCCAGGTCAGATGGAAAAGAGACAAGATGCAGGATGGAGAGCCTGATTTTTAATGAAGGAATAACTCAAATCAGCAAATCCTCCAGACCACAAAACAAGCCCCTCTTCCTTGCTTACTTCATGAGCTGTTGAAGCATTTTGGTATGTGAAAAGGCAACTCCAAAGGCTGCCATTGTAAAATCTTTCCATCCATTTAACTCCTACCTACCTTTCTTCTGCCCTAATCTGAACCTGCTTACACTTGTGATGGCTGAAGCTCTGCGAAATTTACACTCCCTTTACGATCAAGGAGATGAAAGTCACATCAAAGCTCATCATCCCATTGTTAGTGGGTGCCTGGGGTGTCCTCTTTGGCCAGACACCTGCACTGCAGATATTGATGTCTGCTGTGGAGACATGCTGAAACTAATTACAAGAGGAATAAATGGGCCTTTTATTCATATTTATATTGTTATTATTGTCTACTCAAAACCTACCAAATAAAGTTGCACATTTCATCACACTTTTGTGCCTTTCCTCTTGTAAAGCAATTTCCCCCTCTTAGTGAAGCTGTCACAGACTCCAAGGTGTGTCAATAGCTGTTTTCAGGCTGACATTCATGCTCTACTCATCAATTACTTTCTCAGATGTCTGCACTGGAGAGTTTGCCTCTTTGAAATATTTTGGAATCCATCCACTTTGGCTTTTCTCTAGATTTTTCATGGCATTGGAAAGCACATTTGCACCCTTATCCTGCTCAGTTACTTCCACCAGTTCTCGTGGGATGGTTCACTTGTCCTAAGAAAGTATCATGGAATGGATCCTCTGAATTTGGTGAAAATCTATGTAAGAGTTTGATCACAGTTTCAAAATCTCTCTTGTAGGGGTTGTTCGTTTGTTTATTTTTTGTATTTTTTTTCAGGAACACAGTCGATCACAGTTTCGAGATCTCTTTTAGGGGTGGTTGGGTTTTTTGGGGTTTTTTTTGGGTTTTTTCTTTTTTTTTTTTTTTGTTTTGTTTTGGTGTGGTTTTGTTTTTTTTTGTTTTTTTTTTTTTTCTTTTTTCTTTTTTCAGAAACACAGAGTTTCATTTGAACTGTGTTCAATTAAGTTATGCATAATAGACTTCTGCTGGTTGTTCACTGGGCAGCTCCAGCAGGAGGGACCTGGACTTAGCCCCATTTCCTGCAGAAGGTCGGGAAAAAACTCTTCCACTTTCTGTCCTCCAAGCCACCACACCAGAAATATTCAAGCAGGCAGTGGAGCCTTGACAGGAATTGTTCCTGGGACTGGTGCATCCACCCAAGGCCAGCCCTGACCCACTGAGTGTGTGCAGAGGTGCGTGTCACCTTAGGTGAGTATGAAGTTTTGATATACATGTTGTACTCACAATGGTCCCTTAATCTGTATTTTAAATGTCTTCTATCTTATTGGTTTTGACACTGCTATTTCAAGATGTTGGGATTTAGGGGCGTTTTAGTGCCTTTAATAGAAATAAAACTAATGTGCAGATCACTGATAAAGTGAGCTGCATTTAAGTAGGGAAAACTGTGATGTCTGTCTAATCTCAAGTGCTTATGTGACTATTAACACTCGAGGCCATCTCTAATTGCTATTTTAAGTACACCAGGAGCTGTAGACAGTGGGGACAGAGCAAGGCCTGAATTAAGTGTTGCATTTACATTCTCTAGAAAAATCCCTTTGCCCACGATTTTTCTCCTGGGAAGCTGAGAAGCCTCAGAGAAAAGGAAAACAATTCTTATCTCATTTGCTTCTCCTGTGTTGTGCTCATGTGGAATGTGTTTGGAGATTGTTTACCCACAGGTGATTGTTCCATTGGATTCTGCTGTGAGTTGTTTTCACTCTTTGGCCAATCAGGGCCAAGCTGTGCTGGGACTCTGGAGAGAGTCAGGAGTTTTCATTATTATATTTTTAGGTTTTAGAAAGGCTTGGCTGTGGGACACTGCAGCTTGCAGAGCACTGGCATCAGTGTGTGCATGCTTCTTGCATACCCAGCCTGCTTGAAAATGGCTCTGGATGACTCAAAATTCTCATATGGTCATTTGTATTTAGCAATCCTCGTCATCCTGAAAGAGAAAACCCCCTGCAAGGCTCTGCAGTGGCAGAAATCTCCCCCTTTGCTCTGACGGAGGGAGGATGAACTGGGGGAGCAGCTGAGCTGGATGCGCCTCGATGGCCCCTCAGGCCTCGTCTGGCGGGGCTGCAGAGCAGAGGGGAGCTGGGGCTGTGCTGAGGGGTGAGGGGCTCTCCTGCACTCCTGCCTGATGGCTGACCTGTGGGGGAGCCACAACAAAGGGGAGATTCAGCAAAAGACATTTCTGGATTGTGTTCCCCTGCGGGTGGAACTGGGTGCGTTATTCTGGTGGTAACAAACTGCAGGTTCGGGCCTTGCCTTGTGCCAAAGGCAGGCAGAGCTCAGGGAAGGAGCTCTGAGTGAACCACTTGGTGAGTTATACTGTGAAACCTCAAAACTAACCCACAAAGTGGCCTTGGTTTGAGCTCCAGAAAGGGAGCAGGACCCAGCACCATCTCCTGGCCCATCTTTGCTGGGCCTGAGGTTTCATTCATGGACTCTGGACACATCAGTGCATCACAGCCCCTCCACAAACACATAACTCAAGTTTCTTTTAGCCAAAGTGCAGTGCTGGATGTGTCAAACTGAGCTAAAAGCCAGCAGTGGGTATCACAGGGGCCTTGACATGCAGAGTGTGCTTTTAAAATCTTAGGTTTGTGTCCCTCTTGGCCGCTGGCACTGTACTTTGAGGTGTAATGGAGGCCTGCAATCAAAATTGCTGAAAGTCCACATATATCTGTAGTTTTTGTATCTGATTCTCATATGTGGGCTCAAGTACCTGATCTGAAGGTGTCTATAAATGCATCTGAACAGCTTCAGGCCAGGTAAAATGAGCCTCATTTTGCTCTTGTATGGAATCATTTTGTGCTCCCAGCTTAAATGCTTCCTGCTGAGCTGGCCACACTCTCTGAGGAGAACCAAGCAGAACTGGAAAAGGTCCAGGGACTGGAAATGGCTGTGGAAGAACAAGGGCCTTCTCCAAGGCCCCCTCAGGGGTTATGGCTTGGTCAGCCAAGAGATAATTTTGACTCATTGCTGTTTTACACAAGGCAAGAAGCAGTAGCATCAAAATGCCTGGGCTGCAGTGGTTTTAACCCAAAATATGGGTCAGCTGAGGCCACATGAGCATCCTGGCTCAGGCTGTTGGAAAAACAAAGGTGGATTCAGAAAGGTCTTTGGCAAAGGGTGAGGAGATCAGCACATGGTGACAATCAGAAAAAAGAGGGGTCCAGATGCCACATCCTGCTCCAGCTGCTGCTCTTCTCCTGCTTTGGCCAGGAATTGCATTCTGTCCTCCTCGTGCAAGTCACAAGGTGCTGGGCTCTGAATGGACCTTTGCTCTGAATAATGCTCTCTAAGCCTTGGAGTTTACCTGGCAGCAAGTCCCAATGATGTGACTTAAAATTGAAATGCCAGCACTTGTCAGGGATGTGACATTTGTTTGGCTTGTCCTGCTTAGTGCAATTTTTCTTCTGTATATTGAGTTATGCACCCTGGTATTGTTTCTGCAGTAAAACAGTCACACCCTGCTAGCATTTTTGTGGGCTATGGATCCTCTATTTCCTTTCTTCTTGCTCATTAAGGTCATGAGACTAAGCAGTGACAGCTGGGGATTAAAAAAGCAAATTATGATTTGTCATGTGTGTGTGTGCAGGAGGAGAACTTCAGCAAAGTTTCAGTTTCAGAAAGTGCTGACCTTCAAAGCCTTTTTAGGATTAGGTTGGTCCAGATAGCTCAGAACAGAAGGGTCCAAAATCAGTCACTTGAAAATTGGTGCTAAAGCCACCAGAAATAAATCAACCCTTGCATAAAAACTGCAGGTAATTATTACCTCTGTAAGTATGTGATTCACAAGTTTGTTTTAATCATCATGCAAATGAAGGGTAAGGCCTCACTCACAGTGATAGATTTGATGGCATTTATCCTCTATGACAAAAGTGATTCGTTAAAGTTTCCTGGTATTTGGCAATCAGCAAAGGCCTGATTTTGCCTCTGTGATGAAACACCTCAGGGCATAAACAGAGTGTTTCTTGGTGTGGGTGATGCTGGTGCACAGTTTGTGTTTACAAGTATTCTTCTAAGTGGAGAGAAGCAAAATACAGGCATTTGTCATAAGCTTCCCAACTTTCTTGTTGAAGGTCACAAAATGATAGAGTGGTTTGAGCTGGAAGGGACCTTGGAGACCGTCCCATTCCGAGCCCCTGCCATGGGCAGGGACACTCCACCAGCCCAGGCTGCTCAGAGCCCATCCAGCCTGGCCTGGGACACCTCCAGGGATGGCAAGGTCACAAGGAACCTCTGCCAAACGCATGGATGGGCTGCTGGTGCCCTGTCCTGCAGGGCTTGAGGGCTGCCTGGGGGTATTGACAGCAGAGAGCTTTGCAAGCCTAAGTTGGACACCTAAAAGGAGAGCTTCAAGTCCTTCCAGGTGCTTGGTGTGCACATCCCTCCGTTGCAGGAGAGGTTTCCCTGCCCTGTACGTCCGTGTGGCTCTGGCAGAGCAGCCTGGAGCCTCCTGGAGAGCAGCAGCGTGTGCTGGATGCTCACCCACAGCTGAAACCCCAACTGGGTGGGAGCATGGGCAGCACCGCCCAGGACAGTTCAGCTGCTGGGGCAGAATTGCCTGCCCACACTGGACACTCCTGCAGCCACATTTCTCTTCACAGAGAAAAGCAAGGCACAATTCTTCCCAAGAATATTTCTGAGATTCTCTGAATGTCAGAGAAAGGAAAACCAGTTCTTATCTCATTTGCTGTGCCTGTGTTTGTGCCAAAGTAGAATGCAATGGAGATTGTGATGGAGTTTTGTTTCCTTGGCTTATCAGGGCCAAGAGTGTCTGAGTGTGTCACGACTGTCAGCTGACAGTCACAAGATTCTGTGCAGTGCAGTTGAGTGCTTGGCAGATTCAGTTTAGATGTAATGTAATATAGTGTAATAAAGTATAGAATAATATAGTATAATGAAGTAATTAATTAGCCTTCTGATAAGATGGAATCCTCTTCATCATTCCTCCTGGACATCAGGGGCAAAAATATCCACAACACAGTCTCATTTCCAGCCCTGGGCTGGTGCAGCTCCATCCTGCTGCAATCCCAGCATTTCCATCCAGCTCCAATCCCAACAGCTCTCTGCAGCAGCCAGAGCTCTCTGGCTGATTCTCCCTGTGCTGTTTGTTTGAGCAGGGAGCTCTTTGGTTGCTCCACCAAAGCCTTGCTGACATAGCCTGCAGCTATGAACAAATGTTGTGTGGCTGCAAGCAGAGCGTTGGAGAGACAGGAAGCGTGTGCAATATTGATAAAGAGCAGAACAGGGGCTTGTTTAAACTGTGCACAGACAACTTTTCCATAATTAAGAGAGCAGCAGGCACGATCCCTTGCCTACAAATGAAATGAGGAATGAGAGCAGGAGACACACAGGACATGCAGCCTGGCACACACCTGTGAGCAGAAGTGATGGTGAAAGGCACCTGAGATGATTTCCAAGGATGGGCTGCACATGCCTGTCATTCCTTGTTTTCCTGCTGGCAACATGGAAACATACATGGGTGTATGGAAAACTCATGCTGTGTTCTCAGCAATTTGAGTCCTGTCTGGGAGTGGAGCCCCTCAAATGAGGCCCAGTTCCCTTTTGAGAGCCCCTCTTCAAGGTGGAGTGATTCAGCCTGAAAATGGGTGCAGAAAGGGGTCAAACAGACCTGTTTGCTTAGTCCTATTCACAGGGGCTAATGGGATTGTTCCCTTCCTATCTGCAGCTTTATCCTGTTTTTCTTGGGAATGTGTGCCACCCTTGTGCCTTAATACTTTAAAAAAATGGAAGCTTCTGCTAGGCAGCAAAAATGGGATTGGGACAACTGCTGGGAGAGGAATTTGGATGTTGTTGAAGTTGTGTGTGAGCTTTACCTCCAATACCTGTGGGTGCCTGAAGCACATAGGTTACAATTGCAGCATGCTGGCACAGGTTGTCCTGAGGGAGTTATGGATGCCCCATCCCTGGAGATGTTCAAGGCCAGGGTGGATGGAGCTTTGTGCAGCCTGGTCCAGTGGAAATTGTTCCTGCCTGTGGCAGGGGGGTAGATGATGTTTAAGGTCCCTTCCAACCCAAACCATTCTGAATTTATGATCCTATCATTAGAAACGTGCCCACCAACGAGTCATCCTCTTCCAGGTGCCACTCACTCTGCATTCCCTTCTTCCTAAGGTTTGGGTGCCTTTCCCAGGCAGAAACTCCAAGAAGAATCTCCAGACCCTCCTAACCCCACCAGCCTGTTGTGAGTCATGATCCCCTGGTCCTGGCTGTGCTGATGAACAGTTGTCACATCCTCATGTCCCAGTGAAGCCTTTGGGGGTTTTGTTTCCACGTTCTCCTTGGTATTTTCTCTTAACCAAAGCCCAATCTATTTTCAAGCCACCAGGCTCACAGAGGGTTCAAGGCTGCTGATGTGCTCCCAGGACAAGAGCCAGCCTGGGCAGCCTGAGCTCTGCACAGCCCTCACCCAGCACTGTCTGAAACAGGCACAGCATCCAGGGCTGTGCCAATGGTCAGTCTAGCAGCTGGCACATTTAAATGCTTGCAAGTGGGATCAATCTTTTTTAAGTAATTTATGTTTAGTTATTGTTTCCAGACAGATCTCATAAGCTTGAGCTGAAAAGCCTAATATCACCCAGCAAGAGCTTCACTTAGGAGACTTCTCCCATGCTTGGGGCTCTTGGGAAGGTCAGGGGTTGAATTCTCTGAAATATTTTGGCTGGGAGAATTTGATCTGACTTCTGCTTACAGCTGGGCCATCCTCAAAAGAGGCTGAGGTTGCTCAATCCTTGCCCAGTGAAATTTTGGTTATTTCCAAAGATTTCAGAGCCCTAGTTACAGCTGTACTGCTGTACAGGGTTATCCCATCCCAGGTGCAGAACTTGGTATTTGCTGTGCTGAGCTCCGCAAGGTTCCCATCAGCCTTTTCCTCCAGGCCCTTCTGAATAAATGTGTTTTTATCACAAGTGTTGTATTTGCTCATGGTGCAAATATGCCCAGAGCATCTGCAGGCCTCCCCATGTCACTATAAGACACGAAATAACACGACGTGGAGCTGCTGCTGTTTTCAAGGTAAAAAGGGGAAGTTTATTTTCTGACTCCAACATTTATAGATTTCCAAAAGTGACAGTGGATTGGAGGGTGACAGTGCCACCTCTCCAATGACACTGGACAAACCAGCAGCCCATCAAATATCTCCTATTCTATAAAAGAATGCAAAACAACAAGTTATTTACAGAAAGTGTGTGAGAAAGTTTGTTATAAGAATGTAAACATCAGAAGGCTTAGAGAATCTTTAAAAATCAGGCCTCCCCACACACTCACACTTTGCAGGGATGCAAAGACGGAGCAGGATCCCTGCTCTCACCCCATGGCTGGCATTTTATTCAATGATAACTTTGGGCATCAGTGCTCGGCTGCAACACACGCTGCTGTATCAGCGTCTGTCTACTGAGAAATGAAAAATTATGGATGGCAACCCTCCCTTCTCTATTCAGAGCATGAAGGAAGATGATGCTGGTAATTGGGTGTTTGCTGTCTAAAAGAGGAAGTTTGTAATCCATTGCTGTTGCTGACATGATGCCTCTGCAAACCCCCAAGCCACGATTCATCTCAGCCATTTAATATCTGTGTGGAGAGACAGAATGGCATATTCAGGGTGAGCCATTATGACCTGTCTATTTGGGAATACAGGGTGTTTTATAATCTTCTGTGGACATTTTTTACTTTAAATGAAGGAAATTAATGGCTGATATCTGCAGAGGAGTAATGCCTGATGGGAAGCACTGTTTGAAGGATTGAAAGCTGGAATTGTATTTCTCTTTCAGCATGATATCTGTTTTCTTTTAATCACAGGTACGAAGGTTTCAGTTTCAGCCTTAACTGTTAATTTCCTGTCTATTGTCTATTCAAACAAGGTCCTGCTGTGTCATTTCTGACAAATACATTCAGAGACAGGGCTGGAACCTGGGCCTGCCCTTCTTCAATTCCTGCAGTCTGGGCCACCCTTTCCATGCAGGGCAAGGACCAGAGCAGCCTGCTGAGTACTGGAAAATGGGGCTGAAGCATCAAGGAAAGGGCAACAGAGAATAAAAATGGGCAACAGAGAATAGAAATGACTGATAGAACCATGCAAAAATTCAGGTGTGAGAAAGATCACAGGATCCCAGAATGGTTTGGGTTGGAAGGAGCATTAAAGCTGATCTCACTGCCATGGGCAGGGACACCTTCAGCCGGCCCAGGCTGCTCAGAGCCCCGTCCAGGAGCTGAGCACTTGCAGGGATGGGGAATCCAGGGTTTCTCCTTGCCCAGGCACATTTGCCAAGTGGCCTGAGGAGAGGACAACAGCGAGGGGCAGCTTGGGTGGTGCCAGCACTGCAGAGCCCTGGGCACTGTCACTGCAATCAGAATTTTGGCACAGCTCCCACACAGGCTGAATTCAAAGAGGAGTTGAGTGAGATTGTTTAAAAAGGGTATTTATAGTAGCCAGAAGGTGCCCAAGGCTAGCCCAGCATTCTGCTCCTCTGCCAGACAAAAATATTTAGGGCAAGTCTGGAAATTGAAAAATAAAACAAAAATTAAGGGTGATGCCTCTTTTTTATTTCTTATTGAATGGTCTTCTGCCTTGTGGTTCACAGATATTTTAGAAAACTTTAGCTTAAAGCAGTACTGGTTTTGGTCTGACACACCTACATGTACTCTTACGAATCACAGGGAACTACAAGAAACATAAAGTTTTTTTAAGATGAGCTAAATATATGTACAAGGACTGAGGCTTTTTTTTTTCTTTTTAAGCTTACAATTCTGGAAAAAAAAAACAACCCAGTGATCTTGTAGGAATCCAAATCTGTGATGCTGAAGCTCTTGAATTATTCATATGATCTTATTCATTGCACTGTGATTATTTCTGATGCTTCAAACTCCTGGATAGCTTTTGATGCCTGTATTATTTCTATGTAAATCCCAGCCATTAGTTGGTTTTATCAATAACTTTCAGATTAAATCATGCCTCCTCTGCAAATTAATGCAAGACTTAGACAAATGCAAGAGAAGATTCAAACGATGAAATCGCAGACTGTTAGACGCGGGTTTAGAACAAAAACATGGATATGTTATTTCTAGCTTTAGAAGGTGGTAACTGAAAATATTAGCACTTGTAGGGACATTTGGCAGGTTGGTACACATGGAAGAGCTGGGAGGCTTCTGGGATGCACAGACAGGCTGAGCTCTGCCACAGACTCAGTCCTTCACTGGGCTGGAGACCAGGAGATGTTAGACTGGCTATTGATTCATTGGCACCCTGGATAATTAAACCACAACATTTGTTTTCAAACAGGCTTAAAGATCAGATTTAAACTCATAAAAACAGGGAGACCAGGCTAGGGCTGCAACAGCCTCTCTAATTGCCAGTGACATGCCCTTGGGCTGTGTTTGGCAGAAATGCCATGTGCCATTGATTAGAGCTGCCCAGTGCAGGGGAAGCCTGGGAATGCTGTGGCCCCCTGAGTGCTCAGTTCTCATGCCCTTCTGCATGAGACTGCCTCTAATATCATTTCATTTAATATTGCAGTGTTAGCTTCTCTCAGATTACTGTTTTTTTAATCGCCCTTTGTTTTTTCAGCAAAGGAGGGGAAAAGATATGATCAGCTCTAATGGATGGGATTTTTTCTTGGTGCAGCCCAGTCAGTGCAGGGACTGATTCAAGCCTGCAGGCACCCAAAGTTGTACCTGCAAGCCTGGTCAATCAATTTGTTCCCCTAAAGCAGTGATGAAACTGTTTTAATAACAAAAAAACTGGTTTACTAATAAAAGCTTACATCTCCCTGGCCCAGTAAACTGTGAGAAATGCAGTTATGGAACGCAAAGGAAATCTAATTTCCCCTGGTATTGACCCTTAAAGTGTCTCAAAAATAAGTAGTTGAAAATTTAAAAGGAAAGCTGGCGCAGCAGAGGCCAGTCTGGATTGACAGGAGGGGCAGTTTAACCTCTGAAAACAGATCATGATAAAAGCAGTGGGTTTGAAGAAGGCAGATATCAATGAACCCAAATGGGATACATAAGAACTCCTAAGAGGTGAGACTAACAGTAGATAAAGTTGACAGGTTTTCAGAGTAAGCTGAGGGCTGAATTCAGACTGTCCAAATGCAGGAAATTCAGTAGGTGCTGAGCTGGGTACATGATGAAGGGTTTTTTGTTGCTTCAACACCAGACAGAAACACACAGGAAAAAAAAGAAGAGGTCAAATTTCTGAGAATAAATCTGAAAAAAACAGAACAAGAATTCAGATGAAACCAGAAAGGCCAAGGCACAAAATGGGACCTCAAAGATAACCAGAAATAATTCTGTAAGATCCATTAATAGAATGAGGAAGATCAAAGGGAGGATTGGTCTGCTACTCAATGGAGAATGAAAGCTGTCTGCAGATAATTAAAATAAACTTGAAGAATACTGGAGAAGGGGAGAAATTATTTTTTTCCCCAAGTAGCTTGGGAATTACAGTCCAGTCAGATTAACAGTTCTAGAAGAAAATAAAATCAACCATAACAAATTGTCTCTAACTTTTGAAAAAATTGTTGGAAGACAAGTAGCAGTCAATACGGGTTGGTCAAAAAAAAAGTTGTATTAAACTATTTTAATTTCTCTTACTTTGAAAAAACCCTTGTGGGTTGGTTTGGGGAAGCACAAAGTTTGCATAGCTTGATTTGGAAAAAAATTTCAGGTTTGCTTGGTAATTTCATGGCAGTTATAAAACTAGGAAGGACTGGAAGCATATTGGAGGAATAGGTTATATTTGTGTGATACATGAGACAAATTTCTGAAGAAATGGGGCTAAATTCAGTGCAGGACAAATGAAAATTATTCTTAACCGGATATATTTTGCTAAGAAAATAGGCTGGGAAAGAACTGGCTAAAAACAGTTCTCCAGAAAATGATCTTTTGGTAAATAGATCAAAAATCACCTGTGAGTAGGCAAAGGCTTGGTGTAGTGAGCATGACAAACATCCCACCATCAGGGTCAGATGAGAGGGCTCTCTGCTCTGCTCAGCATGGGAAACCAATGGCCAGCTCTCATCAATGAATTTTTAAGGGAATTGTGGATGTACAGGGCAGAGTTTAATGTTCTCTTCTGATAAAGGCTGTGAGGGGCTTGCCTATTTTATTTCTTTAATCTCTGATCTGTGAGTAAAAGTTGGAAGGCCTGGGGTTATGTAGTGCTACAAAAAGAGCCATTTCAAAGAGGACAGGAACATTTTCTGTGTTCGTGATAGTCTGGACAAACAGTAGTGTTTGTAAAATAACACAAGGGACACTCTAATTGAGTGTTAGGAAAAGCTGACACTTGCAGGACAAGGGCAGTGAGGAATGGGTTTCTTGCAGAGATTGTGAAGTTCCTATGATTGTAGGGTCATTAAGTACAAATTGGGAAACCCTTGGTCAGGAATGACATATGCTGATATGCCTTCAAGTAAAGGCATCTTTTATTCCTCCCAGGGCTATTGTTTGATAACTCTGTCCAAATCTAGGGATGGAAGTGATTTACTGAGAGAAATTCTGGCTCGGTCATTATTTCCATCCTGAGAGGGTTCTGCTTTGCATAATTCAGTTCATTTATTGCTGTTCTCCTGTGTGTAATGAAACACCTGAGGTGGGCAGGGAGAGGGCAGGTGTCAGACACTGCTGGGGAGGGCTTGGCTCCAAGTGATCAAAGATGCCATCGTTTGGATGGTAGGCATCCTGTTAAGGCAACACGATGCTGCTCGTCACTCTTGCTTGCTGCTCCCCTCTCTAAATATGTTGTCTTTATCTGAGAGAGCCTGGGGAACTGTAAATCTTTGAAGAAATTCTCCATATGCTGGTGATTTTCAGGGAACTCTGCCATACATAATTTCTGATAGCAATGTTTGAACAGAGAATTAATTTACTTTGGGTCCTTGGTTAATCTGTCTTGCAGTAAGAAGAGTATTGGCACCAGGCTGGAAGTTAAGCAAGGTGCTAGTTTCCCTTTTTCTCCCTCTCTCTCTGAGCTTCACATTCTCAGCAGTGTTGGAGTCAGGAAGCAATGCAGGATAGCATGTTCCATTATCACAAAAAATCAGTTTTGTGTAGCGGAAGTTATCTTTTTATTGCAGGAGCTTTTAATGAGAGCATGTTTTATATAACTCCTGTTAACATGGCAACATATGAGCATGCATCCATCCACGAGGAGAGGCTTTAATAACACACCAGTAAATAACCCCACACATTTCTCTGGGAAACAGCAGACTTGGGGCAGATGAAAGGACCAGACAGGGGTCCTGCAGATTGATAAACAGCCTCATAAAGAGGGGAGGGATGACATAATCCAAATCATGGCACTTGAAATGATTTAGGTTCATGGATGCTCATTTCAAAACATATAATGAAATTCTAACAGATCACAACCCTGGCCATCGACCATCACCCAGTGAATCCTTTCTCCATAACTTCTGCTTCAGTTCTGACCAATATCTGTCTTCACTGGAAGAAGCAGAGTTTACCATCACTGGGAAGCTTCTCCCAGCTGTTTTAAGACATGTGTTTATAGTGAAGATAATTATTTTGATTTGCTTTGTCTCCAGTTTCTAAGCAGTGAATCTTTCTTTCTCCCTTTTGTTTCTCTCTCTTTTAAAGCAAACAGCTTGGTTAAATTCCATGCTCACCTTTTTCTTAGGTGATTTGGAATACTGCAGGAATAAATATTTTCTGGGCTTCTCTTATGAGAAGCTCTGCAGTCTCTGAAGTGGGAATATAGTGTCACCTCTCAATCTGTCACACTTGATTTAGCTTCAGGCACTCAGGGTAGCAGATGAAATACAACCACATGTAGATGAACCATAGGTATTATCCACATCTGGACTTTAAACACATGGAGCAAAATGTATCCAAAGGCGGGGGATATCAGTTTTTGCCATAATTTGGCAAGCAATTTGGCCAATTATATTCAGCAAGAACTACAGCACCTTTAAACACAATCAGCCCATAGATTGCTTTCAAAGGCAATACAGATTTTGTAAGTATTCCAAAATAGATCAGAGTGACCTCTTAGCTATGTTAGAAAATATTTAGATATAATTCTAAAGGAGCTGCTGAATTTGGCTATTCCATGAATGTGTAAATCCATGTGATCTGTCTTTGCCCATCTGGAGACTGCAATGTTAATGAGTTAACTGCTGAACACAGTCTCTGTAGAGTCACTTGGGTAATTTGAAGCAGCGTCGTTTCACACCAAGGATAAATACAGCTTTGTACAAAATGGGTTCTTGTCCCAGCAATAATTGCATGTGTGCTTCATAAGATGGTCTTGAATCACCCCATCAGACCCATTCCCAGAGCAGTGAGTGATGCAGGCATCCATAAAGGGGCAGTGCATCCACCAGTAGATTCACTAATTTTGGGGGGGAGTTGGCACATGGAATCAATTTGCTTTAGCAGTCAGAGACTCTTTTTATGGCAGAGAAAGCAGTTAGCAGAAAAGGAAAATGTACACGATTTATATTGCACTTCCACGTTTAGGGACCAGCAAAGCACATTTCCCAGCACAGCTAAGGTAATCTGTGGTTATTTTCATACCATTGTCAATGACAACTCTTCACAAGAAATAATTTTTTCCTGTTGCAATGAACTGTTTCATACTGTGGCTCCCATTTCTTCATGCTTGTAGCAGGTCTGTTTTTATAATCCTCAAGATTTATCCAGATCCACCAAGGATTAATCTGACCAAACCCAGACATCTCCACTCCTGGTGCTGTTTGTGTACATCTCACTATCAAATGAAATAAGGGTACTTTAGAGGTTAAGGTATCTGATTTGTGTGTGGATAGACAAGGAAAATATTAATTTTTGAGTTTTAAAGTAATGTATTGAGAAATTAATAATTTTAAGATCGTACTACTAAGAAAATCTCTGAATTGAGAAATGACTTAACTAATTAATCATTAGTTGGCATTTAAACCTGATCAGGTTAATTGAGTTACCCCACTTAATCTGTGCTTAACACCTGTGCTTCAAAATGCTTGGATGGAGGAATCCTGTATTTAGGGGATTTGATAGAGTGGGATGTGGCAGCTTAGACAAAAGTAAACTCTTCCCAGAAAATAGGGAGACACTGGAAGATCTTCCTTGGTAGAAGGGCTCTTTGCTCCATAATAAAGTCCAATATATTCTGAGGATGAGGTCTGGCATTAGAACTTCTAAGGCAAGATCAGATAAATTCCCACTTCCCAGTCTAGTCAGCATTGTTCCAGCTGGGTGAACCTCTGTCCTGATACAATCCTGGGCAACTGGGGAGTGAGAAGGTTTCTCCTCCATATTGTTTCTTCATCCCTTCTTTAGTTGTTACCACTTATGAAAATCAAAGAAGGAAATGTCTCACCTGCAAGAAATGGGGCTAGAAGTATCTGTTCTTCAAGGTAAACATTGCAAAGTGCCATGAGAAATCAATGAAGACAAAACACAAATGGGGACTAATGCTCCTCCAGGTTGGAATCTCTCCAGAAAACTTGAAATCAAAGCTCGTTGTTAGTCGGGGCATGTTATGGCAAAATGCAACTAATAAGTGAAGGAGACAACCAATGCATTTCATGTGACAGCACCAGCAGGGCCTTTGCATCGTCTTAAGAAAGTTCAGTTGAGTTTGGATTGAGCATTTAAATGCCAGGCAAACCTGTGTGAAACATTTCCATGAGCTGACAGAATAACCCTTTTGTCTCCAGCTAAAACCACCCCCCTTTACTGAGCCAAAAGTGAATTAAGCAGAACCATTTTCCGTCAAAAGTAACCATGACGCAAATGGTTTTATCTGCTTGTAACCAAGGCAAGAAAACATTAACCAGCTGGTCCCCATTCAGAGGCATCTGTAACCATCTGGAGGGAGCCCCCCAGTGCAGCGCAGAGGCTCGGTGTGGGATTGAGCTGGGCTCAGTCTGTGGCTGCCAGAATCAACACTCAGCGACTGGAACGCGTTCAGAGCCTCCTTGTAAGCATTCTCCAAATGGCCTTTACCAGGCACTGGCCTTGTTTCCCTGAGCCACGTGGGAGCTGTGTGGCTCTGGCTGGCAGAGCTGGCCTTGGGTGGTCCTGGGATGTTGGTGGTCGTGGGTTTCAGTCCTGGGAAGGACTGGGCTGGAGCTCCATTTGGCTGGGGTTGGGTGCTGCTGACATTACGGGGTCAGAAACGAGAGAATTGCCTGGGTGTATTTGTACTTGTCCCCTTCCACACTCATATTTTCATTTCTCATATTTCAGGATGGGTCTGTGGTTAAGCCAAGTGGATCCTGTTACCTCTGAGTTAATTAGGATGCTGAGGGGATGTTGCTTTGGCTTTACTGCTTGGTAAGGGTTTTCTTGCTTCTTTTTGGATATGGAGTTTGTTCACCAAATTAGTTAAAATGGGATTCAGACACTAGCAGACATGGTGAAGCTGACCTAAACACGTCAAATGATTCAGTTCCAGTACTGTGTGAGATCTGCCTGCTGTCTCATGTGAGAGCAAGAAGCCTTGGAGACATTGTGGTAACCATCAAGCACTCAAAAGGATTTTAATGCATCTTCCCATCACAGAGAGGCCCAGACAATACTGACTTCTGCAGTGTTCCAAATCACCTCAGAAAAAGGTCAGCATAGAATTTAACCAAGCTGTTTGCTTTAAAAATAATAATTAAAAAAAGAACAAAAGGGAGAAAGATTCATTCAATACAGATCAGAAAATATAGATCATAATAGGAGTATTAAAACACAAATGCTGGAGTCTTCATTGCTTGGAAATCCAGCATCTTACCATTTATCCTGTGGGTCTTTTACCTCTAATTAAACTGTGAATAGAAAAAAGGTAATAAAAGGCACAACTTAGTTTATAGAATCATATAATGGCTTGGGTTGGAAGGGACCCTAAAGATCATCTCATTCCAACCCTCTGCCATGGGCTGGGACAAATTTCACTAGACCAGGTCACACAGAGCCCCTTCCAGCCTGGCCTTGGGCACTTCAGGGGTCAGGTATCCACAGCTTCTCTGTTTGTCTTCTGCTCACTCCATTCTGATTTAAATGAAGAATGCCGGAAAGATTATGCACTAAACAGACATGGAAAATGGTAAAATGGAGATTTTTTTCAAGAACAAAACCCTGTGGTCAGGTCAGTCTTCAGTCTTCTCTAAAAGAGCTGAATGAATCATAAATTGTGGGCTCTTAATCATTAAATATCCTGTGTACCTCCTTTCACATTCAATTACTCAAGACCTCTGTGTGAAGGACTGCATAGAAGCTTGTTATATTAATGTTCTTTTCATCATGCCAGGGAGTTTAAACAGCAAAATGATTGACTCTAAACTGTTTGTTTCCTATTGGATTTTTGAGTCATAAACTTGAATTTTCTCTGCTTTTGCATGAGTCTGAAATAATATAGCCCAATTTATCTGTTGCTTAGAAGGGCTTTTGTAAACCTGGACACACTTGGTAAACACTGGACCTTGTACAAAAAATTGCAAAATTGTGCTGCAACCTGTAATCATAGAAGAATTCATATTAGAGTAGGATTAATAATGCATGTAATTATAATATACAATTTTCTTTAGGCTTTTCTAATTATAAAAAAATTACAGATAACATCAACAGTATGATTCTGAAATGCCTCTCATTTATTATGTAGCTCTCTTAATCAGTGCTCTGCCACTGGAAATCAAGTCAGAATGTTATTATGGTCTCTCCTTCTGGATTTAATTACAGCAGTAACTCATGGCTCAAAGTCTGAGCAAACACACCGTGCAGTTTATAGCTTTGAAGAACAGCCATTAATCCTGCCATCTACCACCCTGTGCAGGCCAATGAAAGCTTTTAAAAAACTTTATGCCTGAAGATAAACACAGACTTGCACAAGGTGGGGGAGTAGAGGGCCCAGCCCCTGTGTCAGCTCTGCACACACAGAACTGAGCATCCTCTCCAGGGAGATGATCTCAAGGTGTGCACACCTGTGAACTTTTTGCTACCCAGGCTCAAGTTGCTCCCTTGGCATTTTTAAGAATGATTTCAGGATGCCAGCTCCTGTCTGATGGAGCCTGGTATCAGGACAGGGCTTTTGATGGGGTGCATCAAGCACAGCATCATGAGATGGTGGAGAGAAGGGATTTTTGTGCTCTGCTCTGGGATGGACTCGAGTGCTGGGGGCAGTTCTGAGCCCTGCAATATAAGAAAGACATTAAACTATTAGAGAACATCCAAAGATGGTGAAGGGCCTGCAGGGGAAGCCGTGTGAGGAGAGGCTGAGGGCGCTGGCGCTGTTCAGCCTGGAGGGGACAGAGAGGAGACCTCAGTGCAGTCACAAATTCCTCCTGAGGGGAACAGGAGGGACAGACACCGATCCCTGCTCTGTGGTGGCAGTGCCAGCACTGAGGGACGGCCTGAAGCTGTGTCAGGGGAGGTTTGTGTGGGATATCAGGAAAAGGTTCTGCCCCAGAGGGTGGCTGGGCCCTGCCCAGGCTCCCCAGGGCAGTGGGCACAGCACCAGCCTGGCAGAGCTCAGGGGTGTTTGGACAATGCTCTGGGCACAGGGGTGACTCTGGGCATGGGGCTGTGCAGGGCCAGGAGTCAGACTTTGAATGAACCTTGTGGGTCACTTCCAAGTCAGGGTAGTCTGTGATTCCATTCTATGGTTTTGCTGTATAAATGGCCTTGCTGAAGATGAGCATCTGAGACCTTTGTATTGTTCTGGAATCAGTTCCCATGATGAATGTCTAACCTGACAATCAGCTGCCAATGGGAATAATGCACTCTCCCAAGAACCTGGATTAGTATCAGGAACTGCTCTTGGTTTTGGCAGCAGCCAGGAAGGATCTCTCTCTCTCTCTCCAAAGCAGAAATGTGCCCAGCCACTTGCCAGCACTTGGGAGGACAGAGCTGCCAGAGGGGCCTGGGGAAGGGTGAGAGGGCACACGCAGGAGAGTGAACATTAACATGGATGCTTGCTTTTTGAAGCTAACTCATTTTTAAAAGAAAATAATATCATCCAAAGACAAGACAGTTTAAATACCACAGACTAATGTCTGCCAGTGCGTGTCTTCCAAAAAACAATATAATCCCTGATTAAAGATTCACTGTTCTCTCAAGCCACCATCTTCAGCACCAGTTTTCTATATGCTCAATGTGTAGTGAAAAGTAAATAGAAGAATGACCCTCCTGGTTATTTTATTGAGTGGTTCGTTTGGACTCAGCAGGGGTGCAAGGATCCCAGGTCATCTGCTCACTTCCAGGGCTGGGTGAAGGCACAAGCAGCCATTGGGTGTGTGCCATTTGGGAAGCTGTGGGAAAGAATGAAGGCAATATTTGCACTTGATTGATGCAGCTCACATTTAGGCTGCAGTGTGCTCTGCAAGGTTTTCAGAACTTGTAAGAAACACTTTTTTTTTTTTTTTTTTTTACCTAAATATTTTTTCCTCGGGACCTGCCAATTGTTTGAAATGAGAAGCACTGGCAGAAAAGGCTAAGCCTCACTGTTTGAAAGACAGTGACATTTCAAAATTGATATTCTGAAATTGCCACATCCCTTCTGGAAACAAAAAGCAATAAAAGGTTGGTATTTCAGTGAACTTCTCAGAAACATAGAGATGAAGTGCTGTGACTGACCAGCCTGAGTTTTGCGTGTTTTTGGTTTGTACATTGCAACATTTTCTTCACAGAACAAGTCTGTTCCTTGGGTTTTTTTAAATTTCTGAGAGTTGTCCTGGGCAGCAGTTTTTTCCCCAACCAGGGTTTCCAGCTTATGTTCCAGCAGAACCTGTGGTCCTTCTCACCCCAGTAAATCAGACAGGAAGGGCTGCAGGCACAGCAGGGCTGGGTACAACATGTTTTATGTCAAACGGGAGGGCTGAGTAGGAAGAGTACCTTGGGTAGCAGCTCAGACTAAGTTTTTTGTAAAAACATCCCTTTACTTTCATCTCATCGAGCATTAGCCTTCCAAAAGCAGGATCTCTTGTCAAACATCTGGAGAGGTGATGGAAGCTTCACTGCACTGCCCAGGGATCACTGGCTGCCCCTTCTCTGAGGTGGATTCTGTGCTGCCCTTTTAGGCAGCAGACTGGGCTCTAGGAAGGCAATCTCAAGGATGATCAAATTCCATGAAATGTGGTGGTATGAGCACCTTTATGTTCTTTCTTTTTGGCAGTCTATTAATCTAAGGGAAAAGCTTGAGAAAAAAGGCTAATTAATCTCGACTACTGTGGACAGTGTAATTTAAATTTTTTTTGAAGACTGAAAATGCTTGGGCTGAAATGTCTCAGAACCCTCTCAGCTTCCATCCCCAACACAAGAGGATTTCATATTTTTTACAGCCAATTGTATTTTCTAAATTTGCTTTCAAATGCATCACAGGAAATAGGCCTTACATGAAAGAGAGGCAATCAATAACTTTGCCATATTCCAGAAAAGGATGTGGAAAGAGCCTCTTGCACTATGGATTGAATTAACTCTGCTCTCTAGCACCAGGAATATGGAAAATCCCCTCAACATCCCCTTCCAGCGTTCAGTCTGCTGCTGCAGGGAGCTGTGTGCTTGATGTCAGCTTGGGGCAGAGGAAACTGGGCTGGAGGGAGGAGGAGAAGGATCCTGGCTGGAGCAGGGTGACAGTGACACACGAGGCTTTAATTCCAAGGGAGGAAGTGGAGCAAAAAGGATTGCAAAATCTGGTTCCATGACAGTGTGGGACTCTGCTTGCTGTGCTTGCTCTCATATTTGTGGTCTCAGAGGAAACATCAGCTGGTCCTGCTTGGTTCAAAGTGAGATTGAAGGGGAGGTGGGTCGATGCAGCCTTAATGTGAGAATGGGGGAAAGGGGGGATCCTGCACATATCAGCAGGGATGTGAACCCTTTTCCTCTCATCCTGATAAAGTGTAAAACATTTCTTTGCATTTATTTTTATTTTTAAGACTGCTCTGCATTTGCCTGTGAAAACAGAAAACTTTTGACATTTATTTTGCAATATGCACACAATGACTTACACACACCCTGCGTTGGACATCTCCAGGGTCCCTGCAGACCTCAGCCTTGAGCCATTTTGTTTCAGGGTATCCCAAAAACATCACATGGAATAGCTGGGAGAGGCAATTTGCTTAGGGAACTGAGAGGAGATCAATCCATACAGCAATCCAAAGAGCAAAGCAGCCCAAAGAGAAACTATTGCAGAGCAATTACTCTTTCATAATCCTCCAGGCTTGCCTTGACACAGCACTGTGCATGAGATCTGAGCAAATTTGGAGGCTTCTGTAATTCCCATTGCCACTCTCCAGTGTGGAGGGGAAGGTTGTTTTCATGCAAAGGCAATCACTTACCCTTTATTTACTGTGAAGGATGAGGATGGGGGACTCTGACTCCCAAAGCTTTCCACAGTTGGGTTTGTTGTCTAATTATTGCATGGAAGAGCTTTTCCTCTGCAGCAGAGCCTGGGGGACTCCTGCCCTTGCAGAAGGTCTCTCCAGAAACCCAGTGTTCTGTGGTGGAATAATACTGGTTAGTTTATTTATTTTTAATGGCATCATATGAATAAAGAAATGTGCCTTCCTCATTGTCTTTTGAAGGCAGATAATTGTGTCGCTGCTGCGCTCGCTATCGCCCTGTCGTGCCCAAATGAATTCACACTTATCCATCTTTCTCTTCAAAAAGCAGCCCTGCTGAGTTTTCCCAGTTGTTCAGTCAGTCACAAGCCACTGTTGTACAGCAAGCACTGCTTTGTGCTGTCTAAATAGATGTGGCTCTTCTCTTGTTCCCGTTGTCAGTCTTATTGTTAAATTGCTTTGAATTTGCAGTGAATTGAAACTGTCCATTCCAAGGAGAAAGACATTATTACTTGTAATTAGGATTAGGATTATTGGATGGTAGCACTTTTCAGTCAGAGTTAATGAGTAATGATCAGAACATATCCTTTCATTAGTTTAAAATATTCCCATCATTATTCTGATATTGTAATCTAGGAAAGAAAAAAGCTTAAATAGCAGTTCACTAAAAACAGCAAAACACAAACATTACTTCACAGGCTACATAGAGTTATGGATGGCTAAACATGACTCTGTCACCACTCTGGCTGAGAAGGAGTCCCACTGTGATGGGATGGATCAAGGTAAAAAATACACCATACGATCAATTATCATTGATTATCGATTGCCCAGAGAGGTTGTGGACTCCCCATCCCAGAAGGTCAAGGCCAGGCTGGATGAGGCTCGGAGCAAACTGGTCCAGTGGCAGCGTCCCTGCCCATGGCAGGGGGTGAAATGAGATGGTGTTTAAGGTCCTTTCCAACTCCAACCATTCCATGATCCTGTGATCCTGCAGGATGTCTGCAACCAAGCTTCACTGGAGAATTCCATCTGGAGTTGACACTAAGTGGGCAATCAATGTGGCAAACTGAATTTCCTACATTCCAGCTACAACCTGGAGGTATGCTTCTCTCCCTCTCTTGTTTTTGCATTGTGGAAAATGCAAAAATTTTCCACAGAGGGACAGACACCACATTTAAAATGCATTTAATCAATGGTGCCATTAAGGTTGGCATTGGGCTCGTGTGGTCAGGAAGAGAAGCTTATAAAGGTATCACAGGAAGCCAGGATGTTGAAGAAAAACTCTTCCAACTCTTTCTAATTTGGGAAGTAGATTTTTAAAGTGGTGAACTTCAAAGACTAGAAATTATTCTTTGATCTTACAAAGCCTGCAAATGACAGCAGTCTGCAGGACACAGCATATGTCAAAACAGTCACAAGAAATCTAAATGGGGATTTAAGGCAGCAAACCTCTTAAAATAAGAAAGGAAAAGGGACATAATTCAGACAGGCAGCCCAAAAACCAGCATGGTTGCTCAATGTTGGCATTGTACAATCACTTATTAGCTAAAAAACCCAAAAAGTAATTTGCATTTCTAGATGAATTCCTGAAAAATTAGGGAGGTGATTTAAAAAATAGAAAAAGAAATGTGACCCAGAATGAGAAATATTTTAGTGTCAGAATGTTTCTGAGAAGGAAGATTGCAGCCTCAAAAACAGAGGAACATTTTTAGGTGGAAGGAAGTAATGAAAACACTCTGAAATGTTATTTGTTGTGGTTTTCTGACCTTTAACCAAACACTCCAGGCCTGCATAAAACGTCAAGCTATGTGTGTTTGTTTGTGTGAGTGCATTTGTTTGCACTTAGGTGTAGCCTGCTCAGAGAACATCTCCATGACCACAGCTGTGGGCAGACAGTGCTTGGAGCCCTGAGGTCCTTGGCCAGCCTTGGGAAGGCTCCTCAGGATGACACTGGGCTTGTACAAACCCAGGCTCAGCTCTGCAGTGATGCCCAGATACCTGGCTCCCACTGGAATACAGATAAAATGTTACACACCTCAGTAGTTTTGGGCTTGAATTAATGAGAATGCTGGGCAGGGAGTACAGAAGAGCAGAATACACATCTTTCCAGAGAGGTTTTTGGTGCATCCAAACCAAATTACTGAATTAATTTTAGTATCTGATTATCTCAGAGTGCAGTACATTGGAGGATATTTCCTAGTCTGTGGTGCCTTTCGCCTTTCCTTTTTCCTTTCCTTTTTCCTTTCCTTTTTCCTTTCCTTTTTCCTTTCCTTTTTCCTTTCCTTTTTCCTTTCCTTTTTCCTTTCCTTTTTCCTTTCCTTTTTCCTTTCCTTTTTCCTTTCCTTTTTCCTTTCCTTTTTCCTTTCCTTTTTCCTTTCCTTTTTCCTTTCCTTTTTCCTTTCCATTTTCCTTTCCATTTTCCTTTCCATTTTCCTTTCCATTTTCCTTTCCATTTTCCTTTCCATTTTCCTTTCCATTTTCCTTTCCATTTTCCTTTCCATTTTCCTTTCCATTTTCCTTTCCATTTTCCTTTCCATTTTCCTTTCCATTTTCCTTTCCATTTTCCTTTCCATTTTCCTTTCCATTTTCCTTTCCATTTTCCTTTCCATTTTCCTTTCCATTTTCCTTTCCATTTTCCTTTCCATTTTCCTTTCCATTTTCCTTTCCATTTTCCTTTCCATTTTCCTTTCCATTTTCCTTTCCATTTTCCTTTCCATTTTCCTTTCCTTTCCTTTCCTTTCCTTTCCTTTCCTTTCCTTTCCTTTCCTTTCCTTTCCTTTCCTTTCCTTCCCTTTCCTTCCCTTCCCTTCCCTTCCCTTCCCTTCCCTTCCCTTCCCTTCCCTTCCCTTCCCTTCCCTTCCCTTCCCTTCCCTTCCCTTCCCTTCCCTTCCCTTCCCTTCCCTTCCCTTCCCTTCCCTTCCCTTCCCTTCCCTTCCCTTCCCTTCCCTTCCCTTCCCTTCCCTTCCCTTCCTTCTTCTTTCCATCAATTACAGCATTAGTTAACTACATTTTCTATTTCTAAAAACATCTGAGACTTTGTTGTTAATTATTCATTGAGACAGAGACTTATACTTTAACAGTGCTTCTGAATGAGCTCTTAAAAATCTTGGAGCCAACCTGTGACAGCCAGATGAAAAACAGGACAGGACAAGAAGTCTGTGGTGTCAGGACAGCAGTGAAGAGAAATAAGATTTAGTGTTTGCTTCTAATGTGTTGTCTTGGGGTGTCCTATTGGAATTTCGCAACAGAATTGCTTTTTATAAACAGGTTGTGACAAGCAATCGCACATCTCTCCACACAGCTTAAGAAAGGAAGAACAGAATAATTGAAAATAGGGCTGGGCAAGCTCCTGGGAGGCCACCCAGTCCATTGCCTCACCCAGGTGGGGTTGGCTTCACACTAACTACTCCTGACATGTGTTTGCTTCACGTGTTTTCAAAAACCTGCAGTGACAGAGGTCCCACAGCCTTCCTAGGAAATGTTTTCAAGGCTTATCACTGGTTAATGTTACAAACTTCTTTCCTACTGCCCGGGGGCCAGTGTGACACCATTGCTTCTTTCCAGGCTCCCAGCGATCACAGGAGATGGTAATTTCCTTTCTTACACAGCTACCAGTCCCTCTGTTTGGACACTGCTATCATGATTCCTCTTAATTGTCTCCTTTCTAGACTAAACAAATCCCATCCTTTTAATCATTCTTCATAATTTATGGTGTTTAAACCTTCCCTCATTCTTGCCTGGACTCAGACTAATTGGCGTGGGTCCTTTCTGAGAGCACTGGCCCAAACCTACATTTCAGTGGCTTTATTTTCTCATCCTGATATTTATTTTCCAAGTCTGATTGCAGTGAGGATTTCCATGATTTTAGTTAAAGCACCCCTGGGTAAATGCCCAGTGTTGGATCTGACCTGGAGTTTGGGTTGGCAGTACCCTCTAAGGGAGCTTCCACGTCTGTTGAACCCTGATACCCTAAGGAGTTCTAGATTTTAAGAAGAAAGATGGTGAAAATATGGAGTGGTACCATTTTCAAAGTTGTCTAATTCTTAAAAATATTTTCTACTGACCTATATTTGTTTCCAGCTGTTTATAACAGCTGAAATTTCTCAAGTAGCACAAATTCTGGATGCACAGCCTGCTGAAGAAGGAGTTGTAGATGCAGATACTTGAATATGTATTTAAAGTGAAATTTGGGCTTCCTGTTGTTGCTGTGCTTTTGGAGTTTTTCTGTGTTTTGTTTTGTTTTGTTTTGTTTTTTAATAAGTTGACCCATATGTAATTTCCCTGGATTCATAACATCTTTTCTAACATAACACCTCTACATAACACAATTCTGTCCTGTGAATGTGTCAGAGGGGCCACTGTTCAATTATTACTTCTTATGTAATTTTCTATAATTAAGTGTTAGACTTTCATAAGATACATAATCACTAAACTGATGGTGTTACTTAGAAGTTTCATTTTATGGGGTTTTTTAAAATTACCTTGTGCTGTTAATATGTTGGCTTATATTTTAGTGGGCTTGGCAGTGCTGTGTTAACACTTGGAGTTGGTGATCTTAAAGACCTTTTCCAACATAAATGATTTTATGGTTCTATCTACAGAAGTGACTTCCCAGTGTGAGCCTCTGGGCATGAGAGGGGTCAGGAGAAGCAGATATGATGCAAACTTCTTCTGTTTATTCCTTCAGAATTACTGGTTTATGTATTATGGGGTTGGTCAAGAGGATTGGCCCCTCCTGGGAGAAATACTGACAATTTTGGCTTGTATTAGGCTGCTTTAATCCTGAAACCCTCATTGCTGGTGACAAAACACTGCCTAGGGGTCACGGCCAGGGTGTCACAGAGAAGGTTTCTATCCCAGCTGAGTAGGGTTAGTAGGGAAAAGGATTTCTCTTTCCAAAGCAGCCGAAGGGCTGGGTGACTTTTCCTGTCATCCAAAAAAGCATCCAAAGCCATTGGGGTTAGGTAGCACAAAGGTCATTTTCTAAGTGGGTGTTTTGGGAAAAGAAGTCAGCAATAATGCACTGATTTGGTACAAACTTTATCAATTTGAGAAGAAAAATAAAACATTGTTCTTGGCTATCCTTCTCCCTGATACTATGAACTGGGAGATAGAGAGCCCATAAAATGAAGTCATTATAATTGTATGAATATAATTTTTTAGGCTGCGAACTGAGCTGACACTGCAGCTCATGGTGGATATCTGGAAAACATAATGTAGGAAATAAAATTGCTTTGAGTATGTGAGGTTAAACTTGCTGCTACTTCCTTCAGTGAGGGAATTCTGTACCCAGTAGATTGGCATGCTTTAAGTAATCAGAGTTCCAGTGTTTTCTGCTATCTAATGTAATACCACATAAAGCAAGAGAAAGAAAAAGGAAGTTGGTCTATGCTGGAATTGTTCTGGTGTTTTCTTCTACAACAGAATGGTAAATTGTTTGCTTTGGCTTTCTGGAAAATATCTGACCTTGATACTTCATATTCAATTTATGTAAACAATTACAAAAGCATCTGAGCCAAATAGAAAAGGCTATTTCTTGAAAACCTGCAGGGAATTCACATGGGAATTTCCCACATGCTGTGGCAATCTTAAAAATACCTCCTTGTAACCCCACAATATTAATGATTAACTCCGGAACTGTGAGTTTTTCCAGACTTCAGTGAACTCAGTGATTTGTATGTTCAGCTGCATGTATCAGAAGAGGTAGTAAAAAAGAGTCATTTACCACTTTTAGTAGCTTGCATTCAACAAACAATCTGTCACATTTTCCCCTTGAAACACAGGGATTTTTGCAGATTGCTCGGCTGACGAATATCACAGGACGGGAAATGCTTTGTGGCTAAGTTCTGTGCTGCCATGCTCTTGCAAGAATGAGCTGGAGCCAGCTTTGTTCTTCACAGATCACCCAGAGCTGCTTTGCTCAGGACACTCCACCCACACATTGCAGCCTGAGCCCTCGGAGGGTGTGCTCAGCATGGCTGAGACCTTGCTGATTTACCTCCGACAGTCAGGGTCGGTGTGAGCTTGGTGCATTGCTCCCTCTCATCTGCTGAAGAAGGGAGAGCAGCAGAGGCCCTGGGGAGGAGATTTCCCAGAGAAAGCAGGATTCTGTGTGAGGGGATTCATTCCACACAGTCTGTTCAGCCTGTGGCTTGGTGTGGTGGGCAGCAGGAATCCTTCCAAAGACCCTAAGGGGGCTCATAAAAAGGAGGAGAGAGGATTTATACAGGCAGCAACAGGACAGAGGACAATGGTTTTAACCTGCAAAGGAGCAGATTTAGGTCAGACTTTAGGAAGAAATTCTGTACTCAGAGTTTAGTCATTACTCATTTTGAGAAACAGGAGCGTGACCATCGTGAGTGCCAAGCCAATTCTCATCTTTACTGGGCCACAGTAAAATTAGTTTTGGAATTCCCCATGCACAAGCACATGTCCATTTTCAGAGTGTTCTTGATATCTATATCTCTATCTATATATATACATCATTGAATTTTATGTATATAATTTAATATCTTATCGCTTATCTATCTATCTATCTATCTATCTATCTATCTATCTATCTATCTATCTATCTATCCATCTACCATCTCTTTATAGAATTGCTCCTGTGGATGCTTCTTGGGTCAATATTTGCCTTTTTTTTTTTTTTCTCCTGGAGGGGCAATCTCAGAATCCTAATAACACAATCAGACACAATTCATAATCAGAACTTTGGTTCAGTGGATGCTGGGGATTTACCTGCCTGCAGTCAGAAACAATAAATATCTCTACAATCTGGACTGGGAAACCAGGCAGCTGGAAGCAGATGGTAATAAAAGAAGAATCAGAAAAGAAGAATCATGAGAAGTGACCTGGAAATCAGGCTTGGGTACACCAGAAAGATTCAAAACTCAGAAATTCATGTAGGAAGAATAGACACCAAATCTTTAAAATCAGGATATTTCAAAACCCCCTTACTTTTAATAAAGGATGGGATTCATTTTTTTACTAAGAGTGTCCTGGGTTCAGCTGTTGTTCTCAAGATAGATGTTGGTTATCATTATTTTGGGATTGGATTGGGGTTCAGCCTGTGCTAGGGCACATGTGGTCAGGACATCTTGCCTCTGAGGGCAGGAAGCAGATAACCAGCTGGTCAGAACAGTACATCTCTCTGTATCTGCTTGATTAATGCAGGATATGGATCTGCCACAGCTTTTGCCTGCAGATCTTGGCACTTCAGTTTACTCGTGCTTTCATCCTCAGAGAGCCTAATTTTCCTCCCAGATATGATTTATTTCACTCTTTTTTTTTTCCCCTTAAAAAAGCCTAAAAATCCCCCAACAAAACCCAAACAAGCTTAGAAGTAACTGATTACTGGCACCAAACTCATGAACTTTTGCCCCATTCAGGGTTTTCCATTTCCCATTATGTTCACTTTGACTGGAGCCACATGCTGTCCCCATTCCTAAGCTGGCCATTTCCTGCTGGAAAAGGCAGGGAAAGACTCTGCAATGATTGGGGAAGAAATAATAGCTGCATGTCTCTCTGTACCCTCTGTGAATATTATATTAATGTATATGCTACTGACATTTGCAAATCCCTGGAATTTTAAAAAGTAAGACTTGGAAACTCTTGTTTGCATCTGGCACTCACTGTGCCATGGAACTCTGGCTTATTGTTATGAAATTATCAAAGCTTCACCTTTCTGTCAGCTGATATGGAAAGTCCTTATCATATGGAGCCTGGCCTTTAGCAACTGGGTTTTGTCCTGCACTCTGCTACAGACCCATCTCCATATGTTTAATTTCAGTTGGGATAATTACAGATATAAATTTAAGTGTCTGCCCTCTTTTAAAGTTGTTGACTCCTTGTTCCCTCCAACATTTTCATAGCTGCTAGGCACTGTAGAAAATATTTCTTTGGCACTGTTAATATTGAACTGAAAATATTTGTTAGGCACTGTAGAAAATATTTCTCTGACTCATTTAAAAATTTTTATGGTATAACCGCCTAACATATAGTGAAGCCTCTAGGAAAAAATAAACACCTAAATTTACCCTATTTGTCCCAAGTGGTTCTTTCTGTTACACCTCTCAGTTCTGTCCCTTTTTACTTGCTTCCCTGTAAACTGCAGGCTGTTGTGCTGCCTTAAATCTCTGCCTATGGGAGTCCTTTTAGGCTGCTGAAAATTGTAATTAACCACTTTGGACTTTCCAGGTTTCAGTGCATGTATGCTCTGCTGAAATTCAAGCCCAGGTAGGGCAAAGAGGGTTCCAGATGAAGGCGTTCTGTTAATGAACATAATGGTGTTATTCATCCAACAATGTTCTTTGTTATCACTCCTGTTTTTTACTGTTGCAGTGCAGCAGTCACACACACCTTTTTCCTACACATTTTGGCAAAAAACAGGCATTAACTTTGAAGATCAAGGCCCTTGAGCCTTTTAGGTCGAGCATCCATTTTATGAAAACCATACTGGTTATGTGAGTGTGAGTCTCCTAAGGGCTGAGGAGTCCCCAGTTCACCTTTTAAATTTGTGAGCTGTTCCTGTTATTCTTGGGAGGGACTCTTGGCCAATGCAGCTGGGGTGGCCTTGGTTTCCTGCTGGTGGCAGTGGGTGGAGGTGAGTCCAGCTTCAATCTGTGCCATTGACCTGAGCTCTGCACAGTGCTGAGGAGATGCCCAGCCCCAGAGCAACCAGTCTGACCCCTCTGTGCCCCCCAGAACTGAGCTTTATTTGGGGATGGGACCTGTGGATGGCGCTCTGCACACCTGAGGAGGGAGGTGGGTCAGGGGGACAGGGGAGATGCTCTGCTGCCATGGCTGAACTGGGCTTTGCTGGCACAGCCAAAAACCAGGAGCTGGGACTGGCTGTGCCACAGCACCATCTGCAAAAATGAGCTGTGTTACACAGGGACTGCAGCAGAATTAGGCAAAGGTGCTGCAAACTGTGGTAAAGCACACGCTGTACTCTGGGAAGGAATCTAGTAATTCTTACTGAAGGACTCCTGAAATGATCCACCCAGCCAATGGCTGAGATAAAAACAGGCAGATAAGACACTGGTATGTCCTACGAGGTGGCTCAAATATGTGTTTGAAAAAAATGAGTGGTGCTGTGCCTGTGCATGAAACACAGGCTTGCTAGGACTTATTAAAGTGTTCAGTGTTTGCTTTTTTGTGCTTTGGTCAAGGCCATGAATCAGTGAATGACTGGGGTTGGACAGCTCAGCCAAAGGCAGCCACAGAGATTTCAATTCTGACATCAGCTGAGGAGAAAACCTGAAATGATGCTGGCATTAGTCACAGAGAAATCTCTGGTGACACACAGCAAGTACATGTGAAATTACAGGGGATGTGGAGTAATCAGCACAGATAGGAGAAAGGGATCATCCAGCATGGGGAAACCACCAGATGTAAACCCAAAACTGTGATGAGGAGTGCACATCCAGACATGTATTAAAATTCTCCTCCATCCATTTGTGTGCTGCAAGATGTCTTTCCCCTTGAACGAGCCTGGAGGGGCCAAGCAATGCCTAAAAGTTCATGATCTGTAGCTGTCAGAAGAGGCTCTGACTTTTAAATAAGCCAGCTGGTGATCAGATGCTGTGACTTGCTATTTATTTTGCAAATCATACTTGCGGACATGTTGCCTTAGCAAAGTCACTGATTGTGACAAATGTGTGTAACAAGTGCAGTCTTCTATTGATTCTCACATTCTATTTTCTGCTTTTGGTGGAAACAGATGGAATTCAATTTTCTCACAATTACTATTAGCCAAGAATAACATCACTTAAATCGGTGCGGGGGAGGTGGAAAGTTGCAACTACAAAAACACACAGCCTGAAAAGCTGGATATTGAAATGAAATTGCAAATAACCATAACTGATGTTATATCCAGGGCCCAATTCAGAAACACAATTAAGCATTTTCTGGACCCAAAGCTTTATGTCCTACTGATATTACACATGTCTGCTACAAAATGGAACATCCATATTGTTCTTGTGGGTTAGTCCCATGGCATGACTGATGCTAAAAGTGTAAAATCTCAAGACATTCTCTGCTAAAAATAAATATAGTATAAGGTTTCCTGTAGCTAATCCTAACCTAGGGATATGCAATCCTACAAAATTATTGCTTACCATGCAAAACATTAAAGGCAAATCTTAAGAAATTAAAATAATAGTCTGTCATTAGAAAATAACTCAATCATTAGGCACACAATAAATCATCTCCAAATATTCAGGCTGTTTCAGATCAAAACACTGTGAATTTGGAAAGGGTGCATTGCATAGCTAACGCATGAGTACAAGAAAAAATCCCCCATTCTGTGAATTGGTAAGGGTTGTTTGTAAGAATTGAGTGGTTCAGGTTAAGAAATAAAATAATTAAAGATTATTTTTTAAATTACAGATTTAGACTAATTCTTTTGCATCGTGCTGAACTCTTAGCTGATGTAATCACAGGTATTTTAGTCCCATAATTAAGTATTGCCTCTGGCTTTGTTTAGCAACTAATATGGGATTATTAGTTTCATCCTGGACTTCCTTCAGTCCTTCTCATTGTGACAGGATCTTATCAATTCTCCCAAACTACTGCATTTCTGTTCATAAAGGCCTTGTAAAGAGGCATTAATAGAAAAATCATACAGGTGCTGAGTGGAGCCAGACACCTCTGTGCCAAAAAAGGGACCAAGATAAGATGATTATGATGTTCTATTTCAGAGCCTTTAGTATTTCACAGTTCTTCATGTGTTCAGAGCAAAGGTAAATGGGAATCAGAGAGCTGGTGTCTGTAGTAAGGTGAGAGAGTTTTCTCTCTCATCCAGGGAAGGCTTGGCCTGTGGTGCTGTGAAACCTGTGCCCATAACCCGTTTCTGAGGGCAGCTTGCAATATCTAGCTATTGCAGGCTGAACAACTCCAGTTCTGTGCCTACAGACTGCAAGTGGAGCTCCACAGCTTTTTGGAAGTTGTACTTTCACACCTTAACAAGTTCACTGTAAGTATCATTCTGTTAGTTGACATGGCTGTTTTGGCCAAATTTAGGCAAATATTCATAAAAGCAGCAAATTGCCTCTTCCACCCCTGAAATGATGCCCTGGAAATATTGGGGTGAGATGAAATATTTCATTTTGCCTTTTCACATGGCCAAACCAATATTTTTTTCTTTAGGAAACACCAGAGGAGCTTTTGACGAAGGTTTTACACCAGAGATATCAAGGCAAAAAATCCCCCTAAACCCTATCAAATTTTTTTGTTTGAAAAAAATAAATAAACAAATAAATCTGTGAGTTTTTAAATGCTAATGAAGCTACCTCTGGTCTGATTGTCACCCCTTTGCATGGTGGCTGCTGTGGCCACCAAAGCTGGGGTGGCCCTTCAGCCTTGGTGCACCCTCTTTGTGCCAGCTTGTGGTGGCACAAAGAATCCTGTGGTGACAAGACTCCTCTCCTGCAGAACAGGGACTGTGAAAGGCTGCAGCTAAAGCTGAGACTGGATCTTTGCTCTGCCCACTGTTTTCTGTCACTGGAATGTTTCCTAAGAAATTACTTTGCAGGCTTCAGTTTCTGCATCTGATGCATATTTAAACAACTTTCCAGTGGCCTTGTTTAATCTTGTTTAATTCACAGTTCTGAATATTCACTGAAGCCAAATTATGAAACACATTGGTGTCTGGATATTTCCATACCTCCTTTTTTTTAATCTTTTTTTTTTTCTCCACTTGTATCTTCCAGTTCTAACCTCCCTGTTGGAAGAAGCAAAAAAAGGACAAAAGAATTTGAATGGTTCTTTCTAGGATGGTATTTCTAAGCAAAGGGGTAACAGGCTTAGGCTCTATGTACACAAGGCCTGCAAGAATGGAGATGTTAAAACAATCACAAACCTTACAAACGAGACAAAAGCATAACTCTTTTACTGCTCTTGGCATTGCTTAAATCTACAGAGGAAATTGAAGATTTTTATGATTCTATTAAAATTACTGTTCAACACATTCAGAGGGATGATAGAAAAACATAAAGGGCAGTGTCTTATACGTTAATGTTAACCTGACAATATCATTTATATTGAAATTTGACTTGACTTTCAAGCACCATTTGAAAGGTTATTGCATGTGAAACTGAATTAAACCACATGGATGAAGTTTTGCCCTTTTGTAATTTAAAAGAAGGACTGTATTTTTATTTCTGTAAGTCCATTCTCAAAAATTAAGAAAATCCAGGGTTTTGCCTCACCCTCCCTTGCACCAGCACAATCACTAGTTTGTTAGGGGTGGAGAAAAACAAAAGCAGGTGAAAAAGGCATCCCCCAAGGGCAGGCTCTGATGCCAGAACTGGCTAATGCCAAAGTGCACATTAACAAGGCAGTTTCACCTTTACACCAGAGTGCCTGAAATTGGATATTTCTCCACTCTCTAGTTCCTAAGTCTTGTGTTTCCATCCCTGTTTTTATTAGTTTTGGGCTGATGAAATCCTTTCCCATGTCGTCCCAACATTTACCTCTTAGATTGCTCTAGTTATTTGAAGCATAATATCTTGTTTAGCTAAGCTGGCCTGCTACCTACCTATGAGCTGGATCAAATAACCCTGCTTCAGTCACCTCTTTAACTTTTCCAGGAATTCTGTTGAAAACTAACATCCATCTCCCCAAGGGGTGTGCAGTGCACAGTCTCTGCAAGCCTATGGAATTTTGGTAATAGCTTGGAAAATGCTAGGATATTTATAAAATATCTTGGAAATGCTAGGATTTGCATGGAAACACTCTTAACCAAGTGGGACCCCAGGGAAAGAAAAAAATAAAAAAATCCCAGTCACCCTCATCCTCAGATGACCCCAAGCAAATGCAGCTTTCAAACGAGGCAAGCGAGTTCAGCAGAAACCATCAGGCTTTTCTGAGAATTTCAGCACTGCACTGCTGCCAGCCCTGCCACTCTGGGCATGAGCGCCGCAGATTTTCAGGCAGCTGGAAGGCACAGACAAATGGTCACTGTGCTGCAGCCGTGCCTCTGCCCAGCACCAGGCATGCCAGCTCCTGGAGCCGTGAATGTTGGCGTGTTTGTGCCCGCTGCCACTCACAGGGAGGCAGGAACGCTCCAGCTCCAGCACAGCGCAGGGATGGCATGGACACAAACACCGGGATTTATGGTCTCCACAACCTGAATGTTTAATGGAACAGGGAGGAGCTGTCAGGAGTTGTCATTATGAAGAATGATTTTTATTAGACTGGGAATGGATTTTCCTAGCTGAGGTGCTCGGCACAAGGGAAGATTTGGAAGTGGGAAAGAGTTTCTCAGAGGTTTATTTTTGTGGCTTTACCTATGTAAACTATTTTGCAAGGAAGAGGCCCTGTTTTGGGAAGGAAAAGAGAGCATAGCCAGGAAAAAGTTATAAGAATTGGGTAAAAATCTTCTTTTGCTCCTAAATATGCCCCCCATAATTCAAATATTTGGATTTGTGAGATGTACTTGCATATTGGGAGATACATTCATGGAGATATATTTGTGTATTGCTGCTGGGACATAGATTTGTGTCCCTGCCTGCGGCAGCAAGGGTGGGATTAGATGATCTTTGAGGTCCCTTCCAACCCAAACTGTTCTATGATTCCAATTGTGAAAAGAAAGTAGAGACAGAACAAATGTATTAAATTGTCTACTTGTGAGCTCAAATAACCCTGTTGCCACTGCAGATTTTTTTAATTTCAAGCGAGTATAAATTCATCTGTCTCTGTTCATCTAAAATTTTTTGCACAGTGAGCAGTCCTGTCTCCACTCCCACCAAAGCCATGTTTCCTGTGATTCCAAAAGTAAACAAGTTCAGGGGACATGAATGGCAGCAAACAATGTCAACAGGAATTCTCATGCTAAATGTACCCATGCTCTGCTATACTTAGAAGTGGAAGTCAAGCCAGTGTTTGGTGAAGCAAATCTCCTGCAACCAAGAAGGAAGCAGAAAAATAATCAACATGTGGGTCGGTCGGTCCGCAGAGGAAATCCGAGGTGCAGTTTCACAATGCATTAAGCCCAAAACAATATTGGTTCAAAAGTTCCCTTTCTGCCTGACCCTGACCTTTTGGGAGGGGTTGGAAAGAGGAAAGGGTGTGAGAAAAGGGTGTTTTAAAACCAGATAGTCCAGGAAACTGATTTTGCCTTATAAAAATGTGTGCTCATACAATTGGGGAGGTGATACAGAGAGGAAACAAGTCTGGGCATGGAAAGATCTCCATGACAGAGCCATGTGGGCAGAGCTTGCTGCCAGAGCCAGACGGGTGTGGAAGCAAATACCAAGAGTAAAAACAAGGAAATGGGCATTGGCATGTTCTTTAATTTCAGATACCATGCTTAGTGAGAGCGGGTAGAGCCAGGATTTGTGGACAGCCTCATTTCTGGAGGGATGGACTGATTGTTTCATGATGAAAAAGTTCTGATGTCATCTCTGCTTGCTCTTTTCCTGGTGATGTTGCTGTGCAAGAACCATCGACCATGCTCATGTGTTCATGAGTTGGGGCTTGTAAAAAACCAAAAGGACAAGGAGTAGGTGGCAGCAATTACCACGTAGTTCAAGTTTTACTTTTTCCTGTCATGGTCAAATCACACTTTGCTATGGAAATTTTGATTGCCCTTGGTTGTGTGTTGTTTGTCGTGGATTTGTTGTTAGACTTGCTGCATAGAGCCCGGTGTTGACAGCTGTCCCTGGCATCTCTCGATGCCTCAGTGCAGGTGAGAATAATAACATTCAGCAACACTGACATCTTGTGGCTGATGAGAAATGGCTCAGACACGCCAGAGCAGCCAAAGCCACCTCTTCATCCTGCGTTCATCATCCCCTGAAATACGGAGATGCTCAAAGGGGTGACTATCAGAAGCCTGGAAATCGGGAGGTTAAAAGGCAAAACATGTATAAAGGTGCTGATTTATTAGCTGGCTGAGCCTGTGTGTGGATAATCCGGCTGCATGCTAATCCTCTGGGCTAATCTCCTCCACGTGAATGATTCCCTCCAGAGGACAGGGATAGAGCCGGGCAGGTCTGACGTGACCAACGAAGCTGTCGCTCCCTGCAGATGATCCTCTTTGTGTCACCTCCTCCACTGGGAAGCTGGGAGACAGAATACCTCTGGAGAAGGCCCCAGGAGGAATCTTTCTCATTACCTATTGTTGCTGCCAGAAATGAGACCAGCAAAGCCAGGCTCTGAATCCCTGCCTCTCAGCCAGCGGAGATTTTTTTGGAAAAAGGGATGGTAGGAAGCCTGTTTGTATGAAAAGATGTGTAGCAGCAAATCCTGGTTGGCTGGAAGGCTGCAAATATTTCTGCATGCCTAGAATAATATTATCCCCAAGTGCCACATCCTTTTGGACACTTTCAGACCTGTCTTAGGCCACTAAGACTTAAAGATATGCAGTATAAAATGGCCTTACTCTTGACACATGGGCAGAAGGAGAACATCCAGTTTGGACTCCTATGGATGGTGCAATGGTCAGATTTCTTTTTTTTGGTCTAGAGAGATGTTTGTGACTCTGCAGCATGTGATGGTCAGCCTTGGACTTCTCAGTTGTAGCAGCTTCTTGGAATGCTTCATTGTTTGCCTGTGTTCCCACTGCTAATGAACATCTGTATCCACTTTATCATTGGAACCCACTGACGAAATTAATACTGAGCACTAAATTAAGTGTTATGCAATGGTCTTTTGCAAGTATCTAGAGAACTTTAATGCTTCCTTGAGGATGGTGGGTCTGGGATTGCAAGGAGTAATGACCATGTGTTCTGCTTACAGCCTGCGCTCCTTGAAATTAAAGCAGTTGTCTAATTTGGGGCCCATATTGCATAAAATCTTTTATGAAATCTGGGGAAAGAACTGTAAAATGCCACACATAGCTAGTGGTTGGGACTAATTTGATTAGGAAAATATTAGAAGTCCAAGACTGAAACTGATTCGAGCTTGGGGATCATATTTGCTAATTATCTTGGGAAGTGGAAAATAACATCCGTTTCCTAAGGATTCTGAAATGAATTTTCTTTCCCCCCCCGCCCTGTCCTTGCTCTTGTTTAGTGCTACTTTGATTAACTGTACCTGTGAAAACAAGCAATAGAAGTGAATGATTTTGTGGCTAGTAGTGAAGTGCTTGGCTGCACTACATTTTGTGCCTTGGCAGATTTCAAGTCAGCGTATTAAGTAACCTTCGACCACTGACATACACAAATGCTGTAGTTTAATGTAAAAATTCCAACTGAAAATGGTTGATACCATATATTGTTAAAAAATTACCCCTTTACCTGCTCTGTTGACTTCATTTAATAATATAAAAGATTATTCTTTTGGTAGGAATAATCTGCAGAGAAATCCATTATTCGATAAAGTTAAAAGTGTGTGAGCTTGCAAGAAGCATTTATACATACTGATCTTTACCTCTAAAAAACATCTTGTTGTATTGTCTCACTAGACTGAAATCTACCACACTGGATCACAGATGTTTGTTTCAAAGAATAAAAAGTGCTCAATTCCGTAGAAACTTCAGCAGTATGCTGAGATAGCACATTTCAAAATTCCAGCCAATTTAGTGTGAATTTTTTTCTTTAGCCCTTGAAAGTATTATTGTGACTTTGAGAGAGCAAATATCTCTACTTCCCTCATTTCTTGTCCACAATTTTCATACACAATTTTCAATATATCTTCCTTTTGCTGGCAAAATGAAATGATACACCAGCCTGTAGCACTGGTTTTACATAAAAAAAATATCTTCATTTCTTATTTTGTGTATAAAAATAACTTTTTTTCCTAACCCAGAGGAGGTTTCATTTTTTTTTCAGCCCATACTGTAAGAAGGGTTTATAAAATTGCTATGCCTTTTTGTGAACAGCAAAGGAAAGGATTTTATGTTTATGGCCTCAACTTTGACATTAGCATTTGAAAAAAGGGCACCAAACGGTAAATTATGAGTGAATGGAGGGCTTGCCATGAATTTGAATGGATGCATTGTTTCCAGAGCTGTAAGCAGGGAAAACTGGGATTGCTGTTGAAAATTGCAATATGCCCTTATTTGTTCTTAAATAATTACACCGTACTCACTTGAGGCTTGGTGAAACAGCTGAAGGTTCAAACATGGGACACTTTTGGTAAGCTGTAGGCATTTGTGAACTATTTTTCTTCTCATCATCAGGTGAGGAGGAGGTGTCCCTGAGGTTTTCGCCAATATTCAGCCATCAGCTCAACTTTGTGTTGGTTTACAGGAGAACAACACTTCTGCATTGCCCAACAGCCCCCCATCACTCACGCCTTGTTGGAGCAACACCGGTGACAGGATTGGACTTGTGTTAGCCTTGACCTCTCCTCGTTTATATCAGTCTACAATTGTCTCCTCCCCTCTCACACTGTATTTTTTATAACATATGTTCTTTCAGCTGTAGGGCTAGAAAGCCAGATGTCCTCGGCTCTTTTGGTCAATACAATCAGTTATGCTGCCAATCACGAGCCCTTTAAACCCTGCTGCACGACATTACAGTGAGTTTGTGTTCATATCCTTAGTCTAAACCTATTTACCAGACTCATAATGATGCTCTAAAACAATATCTGTGCCTCGCCCAGTCATACACAAACTGCTGCATTTCAGTTGTTAAGTAATGGACAAGCAATGAAGCAGCTGTTGGAACATCGTGCTGGATTTGTCTCTCTCAAGCTGAATGACAGAATTTGCCAGGTCATTTAATCAATTTCATACTGATTTAAGCTAGATAAAATCAATCATCTTAGCTCATGGGTTTGGTAGCTGGAAAGATTGTCTCATCAGCATTGCAATGCCATACTTGAAATAATTTTTGGGTTATAAAGGAAAAAATCCTTTCCAGGGTTCACAGCACAGCAACCCAAACCCTGCTAAGCTGCTGCGTGCAAGACAACTAAAATTGTAATTCTGAAATGACCAATTTGTAAACTAAGAGACCTTTGAGATCAATCAAAATCTGAATGGCCAGTTTTCCTCAAAAGTGAGTTAAAATAATCTAATTGATAGGGATTAGATTATAATCTTGTTAAATAGGAAAAAAAATCCATGCAAGTTTAGAGCTGATAATTTTTTGTGTCTGTTTTTCAATAAAACATCTGGTTTCTGTATTTCACTGGCAACCCATGCATTGAGAAATTAAAACAAAAAAAAAAAAAAAGGGAAAAGGGAACTTTCATTAGGGAAGTTTCATTCTCTATCTGCAATGTATCCCAAACTCAATCTAGATTATATTTACAAGAAGACATTAAAGCATTTGTAGTGCTTTCAAAGGAGAGTTGCAAACTTTGATTAGCACAGGGGACCATGAAGGTGTGAGGAGAAGGGAGAAAAAGTAACCTGCCTAATTACTGCGATTTTGGGAGCCCACATCTGTAGCCTTTCACTGAGCAGGGTTTTCTTTCTGATACAGTAAATTTTGTCCAATTTAAAACTTAAAGAACAGAAATTCAGAAACAATGTGCTCTCACTGGAGATAAAACATGATTCAACATCAAAAGGGGTCAAGACATCAAGGAGGAATGTACTTGCCTAATACTCAAGCACAAGCCTACACCCTTAGGTGCCCAGCCTCCTTGCCTGTGGTTGGCAGAAACCACATTTGGATACTTTGGTTGCCTTTACAGAGGGAATTTGTGGAGATTTGTGTGCCCCAGGGTGACCTCAGTGACAACTCAGGCACGCAGGCATGCGTTTCCAAGCCACATATCAGAGCTTGGTGAGCTTTCCCCACTTAATTTCATATCCTCAATGTGGACTTCATAAAGTCTGTACTGCCTCCTGCATGCTTCATAAAGTCCAAATCAGTGCCACACTCCAGAACAATGGAGTGCACTTTATAAAGTGCAAATTGGCTATGCAAACTTTATTAAGTATACAAACCTGCTATTAATGTCTAATCACTCCCCAACAAATTCATCATGCTACTCGAAAGCATTGTTTTTCATCATGTCCAGCAGCTTAAAATCATTTTTGCTTTCCAATTTCAGCATTTTAATGCTTCATGAGCCAAATAAAACTAGGAAAATGTCAATGAGGTGAGAATACCTCTGTTGTTCAACTCTCTTGGTGAAAGTATTCAAACACATGGCTTGGTTTACCTCAAACTGTGCAGAGAATTCACATCATGGTGTTGGGACTAAATCTACATAGAATTTGAGGCACATAGATTTTGATAAGTTGAATCTGGGGCCAGGATTTCTTTTCAAAACATGAATTCTGTAGTGAGGAGGCTAATGCCTGCTTAAAGATTAACACCTGGCACTGGATTCCTAAGAGAATGTAAAACAAATTAAATATTCCAATCTTAGCACCTTGAAGACACATTTTTGTTGTCCATTGATACTTCTAAATCTTTCCTACAGACATTTCACAGACTTACAGACATTTGCTTGTAGCCATGTACAGAAGAATTGCCTTTAGTCTAGAAAGAGCCATGCAGTGAAAAGAGTTTAACTTAAATGTGAGCTTTCTCCATCTCAGACAAGTCCTCTAACCCATCTGGTTGTGGAGTAAAAGCGAGAAAAGACACAATTCTTCCAGGCTAATCTTGTGCTAAGCCCAGTATGGCAGATGCATCTGCAGAGTGCAACCACATGTGGCCTTGGAGCCAAGTTAAAAGGTTGGATTCTTCTCATTTTTCATTGTTGCAAGCTCTGTGAGTTTCTTGGCATTTTCCAGCCTTAAAAAACACTTAAGTGTCTTCAGTAACAAACATTCAGATAAATTTGTAAGTCCTAGAAAGAACTGTGAGTATTTAAAATCTCAGCATAGATACATTAGAATACATAGAATACATAGATACACTCTGCTGATTTTTGTAATATCTTTTTGTTTATGATTTTATTATTTGTAAGATTGGACAGCATATGGTGGCACTTGTGATCAGTGAATTGTTGGTATTTGAGTATCTTCCACTCTCCATAGTTTTGGGTTTCCATTCCACAGGACCATTTAATCTGCTCTGGCTATCTGGAGGTTTTTCTTTCAAGCTGGCAACCAGCATCTCAGGCCATTCCTTGCTGTCTGCTGCCTGCCCTTCTTCCAGTAACCCTTAATTTTTCTGTTTCCTCTGTCTCACTGCTGCAGGCTTGGTGCATTCTGTGGGTGGGACAGCCACACGGACACAGCAGCATTCTTGGGGTGCAGCTCTGGCAGCTGAACTCGATTTTGAGGCTCTGGTTACAAATATATTTGAAGGAGAGGAAAGCCTTCAGGTAAAACAGCAGGAGAACCTTGAGAACATCATCTTACCTGGATGGTCAAGGGGCTGCAGAACATTCCAGAGATGGCAAAGCGAGATCTTGCTGCAACCAAATTGAGAGTATGGAGAGGAGAAACCTGGAATCCTGTGGCCATGGACTTGAGCTGAAAGAGAAGAAACTGTGATAAGATAAAAGGAGAAGGGTTTTCACCATGAGGTGGTTATTTGAGAGCACAGACCTAGAGGGGTTTGCAAACATCAGCTTTGGATATATGCAAAACTCAAAAATTATTTTGTATAGGCTGGACCTGCTCTGAACTCTTTTTTTGGACTAGATGATGTCCTTTCAACCTATGTAGTTTTCTGTGGTTGTATAAAGAAAAGGAAAATCAGTATTTACCAAGTGCAGAATTACACTGAGCACTATACAGAGAAAAGTGTTTTGTAGACTGAAGTGTTTATGCTCCAAATAAAAACAAAGTCTTGTGTGTGTGTGTTTGTGTAGGGACTGGGGGTGCACTGAAATGATTTGCTGATGTTCTACTGAAATTCGGTAGAATTCATATGGAAGAAAAAAGTTTGATCTCAGTCTCACTCTTTCCACTGTTGGGGTTCAGACCATGGTGAGCAGGAAGCATTGTAAGGTTACACAGGATGGAAGGATTGCAAGAGTCAGATGAATGTTTGGGTTCTTTCACTTGCAAAAGATATTTTTGGCTATGACATTTTGCAACAGTTAAGGAAAAAAGTCCCCCTTGCAGCAGTGTGATATCCAGACAGACACCCTATCACTGTTACTGGAACCATTTCTTATCAAGATGCAAAAAAAATTTCCTTTTGTTTCAGTAATTTCCTCTAATCACCCCAGGCCACTTCTGGGCAGTAGGCTACCAGTCATTTTTCTCTGAAATCCCTAAATATCCCTATGTTTAAGCAGTTCTAGTGTTACAGCATGTGAGAATGTTTGTTTGAAAAAGTTATTTGAAAACAGTAGATCTCTCTATATTCTCTCTCAATGGACCACAAATTAAAATATAGTGAGAATATTGAATAACTAATTTCAAAGGAGATTCACAGTGGCTTGCAAAGGAAGACAAATAAAAAATGACCCCTTTACATATATGATTCATTCTGATTCCTCCACACTCTCTTTAATAATTAGAAGCACGGTTTCACTGATACACTTTACAAAACCATTCTGGGGATTCATGAATTTAAAAGAAAAAAATAAACTAGATGTGAATAATTCATAGTTAAATAGCTCTGGGCCAAGATATGGCTTCAGTATTTTCAAGTATGCAGGTTTTATTATTCTCTTAAAGTATGAATAAAAACAAGGTTGTTTTATCACTCTTGGACTAATCAATGATATGCCTGAAGCACAGTTGGCAGTAAATGATCCGTTTTAGTTTAAAACATTATTTAAATCGATGTGTATTGTAAGGGAGTCATAAAAATCTTCAAATTAAAGGGTTTTGAGCCATAAAAATAAGTAATATTTTAAAGGGTTTTTTAAGGCAGTAATGTTTCCAAGTAAATAGGAGATGGGCCAAGCAGTTCCCTCTGAATTACCCTTCATCAGGTTTTCACACCCTATTAAGGTACCCTTCATGAAATATCTATACATTACACTTCATGATGTAATTTGAATGTATTAGAATTAATTTGCCAATAAACTGCAGGGAAAATATGGAATATGCTACCCCCTAAAGCTTATGAACTCTCTCTGTTTAGCTTGGGCCACATTCATGAGGGTCTCCAGCTCAAAGTTTGCAGGTAAAAAGCAACCCTTGCAACTACAGTGCTTTATTCAGGAGTGAGCTCTTAGCCCAGGGAGGCAGAGCTGTAGGTCTGCACTCTGGAGTCAGGGGCTTTAGTTTGCTCCCTGAATGCAATACTGGGATACCAGTCAGTCAGTGATGGCTTTGTAGGCAACTTAAAAATATTCCTTTGCCACCAAAGGCAGGTTCCTCCATGTCTTTTTAACCCAGCCAACTTCCAACACAGTGTGCGGTGGTACCAGCCCACCACTGAGTCCTCTTCCCTGCCTAAAGCACGGGTTACCTGTTGTAGAAGATCAGGTAGGACACTATGGATCAATTTTAGGCAATGTGAGCTCCCTTAATGGCATCAGATGCCTTGGAGATGTGAGGAAAGACTTCCAGGGCAGTGCCTGTTAGGACAGGGATTTTTGCCTTGTCCAGTTTTTTATACAATATTTAAGGTTGCTTTAACACCTGCCACTCTGATGCTGAGGATCTAACACAGCAGCCAGGGAATCACCTGAGAGAGCAGAGGAGAGAGGCTTTGAAGTTTCCTCGTTCTTTACTTCCAGCCCTCATTCCCATTTGCTGGCAGCTTCTCTGTCTGCAGCTCTAGAGAGCCTCTCCTTGCAGGTTTTGGTTCAAAGGCAATGAGTATTCCATATGTGTCATGTCAGACCTGCCATGCTGAGGCTTGGAGTCCATCCACCCAAGGCGAGACTTGCAGAGTTTATTCCCACTGCCTTTGATTACAGGCAATGAGAGAGAATGGAAATACTGACAGCAGGATGTATTTCATAGTGGAAAAACTGGCATGTGTTATCTCACAGTCTTCGTAACTACTACTTTCTTTTTAAAAGTTATGTAAAATATATGAGTTAAGTACATTGAGGGCTGAGTTCTTCTAATCTTCAGCATTTTATGCAAACTGGCAAAACCCCCCCAGCTCAGCAAGAAATCTTTCTCACTAAGTAGGACCAGAACTGGATGTGTCCAAACATCAGGAGGCAAAATTCAATTTTTTTAGGATTTCCATTCAGTAGTGGAAAGAAAACAGAGAGATCCTCAGAACCAGGAATATTCTCACAAGATTTCTGAATTATTTACAGACCCAAGAGTTCTGCATTACCAGAATGGAGCTTGAGGTCTGTCTTCTTCCTACAGTACATTTTCTACAGTTCTCCTTCAGCACAACCAATTCCCATAGGACTGAGGTCTTGCAATATCCTGTTTGTAATGGAGATAGTGAGGACATGGCAAAGCTTCTTGGCATTTCTTCCTTCTCTGTGCTCGAGAGCCATCTCTGATAGCCTCAAAGCCTAAATTTAGCAGGGCCAAAGTGTTCAGGGCTGAGCTCACCAAACCACAGCAGGCTGACCTGTCTTCCTGCTCTCTGAGGGTGCTGGAATTTCCCAGCTTTGCTGGAAACCTGGCTTTTACCACTTGCCCAAGGTCCCCCAGGAGCTGATGGTAAACTGGCAGCTGAAATTCAAAGGAAATTTGATTATGCGGCCCTGGGCAGAACAAAGGGCTGGAAATTCACAACAGGTTAGAATTTGAGTGGTGAGGTGAGAGATCCTTGGCATCACCCACTCTACTCTTGTCTAGGATGGAATTTTGCCATTGTTATTTCACCAATAAGTTTGAGAAGCTGGAAGGCCAAATTTTACTACATTTGTGCAGGTTTTTTTCCTTCTGTTGAAGGCAGAAAGAGAAGAGAAGGCAGGACATGTTTGCAGTGTTTGGAGATGCTGTAAAGGGCTACAAAGTGAGGATCCTGACTTTTAATCAGGCCAGTAGGAAATGTCAATGCAGCTGCTGCTGTATCTCCTGGCCAGTCTCACCTTGGTTCTTCTTCAGGTTCCTTCTCCTGTCCCCAATTCTAGCCAAGCACTTCCTTATTTTACAGCTACAGGCCCCTTATCTAGAGGATGCTCTGGAGCAGGACAAGGTCTGGTTTGTTTTGGATTATATTTTCCTTTAAAAGAAATAAGTCTGCCCAGACTAGAGAGCTGATTCTCTTATCCATTTTCTTGCTCCTCTGGCAGAAAAATCTTGGCACTGTCTTGAAGGAATATATTATGTTTCCAGTGAAAGGAAATAATTCCAGTCATTCTCAAGTAATCCCTCTTATCCACTACTGCATTAATACTACAGGTCCTTAAAAAGAAACCCATCTAGCTTTTTTTTGGCTAAAATGGAGTCACTGAATAAAGAGACAGGAAATTAGAGATTCTTTTTTTTTTTTGGATTGCAGGAGAAGCTATCTCCTCACACTTGCTGCCAGAAATCCTGAGAAAAATTTCAAACTAATAAAATAGCATTATTCTTATTGAAAATTTTGCAGAAATATTTGGCAGTAAAGAAAGACCAGTCAGATTCTTTGGAGTATAAGGTTTAAAATGGAAAGTCTGACACATTCTTCAGCTATAATAACACAAATGGGATCACTGTAATTTTCAGTTCTGATTATATGTTACAAAATCACTGCCAAATACCCATATATTCACGAGCCTGCAGAAAACAATCTGCAAAAATAAATATGGAGAACTACTGAAGAAAAGTGCAGGCAGCTGTAAATGTAGGAAATATAATGATAAATCCAAACCTAGAATCAAGATACTGTTGATAACTAGTCAGAGGAATTTCACTCATACCCTATCAAATTGAATTTAATCACTGACAATTTCCATTATCTAAGAATACAGTGATTTATTTGCAGACATTCTAAGACAAAAAGCTTTTCTAAGATGGGATTAATTTGGAGAAGATAAGTACTAAGCAGGAAAGAAATTATAGGGGTGTTATACCCAAACTGCATAATATAAACCATGAAAATTCAGACTCAAGGTTACATCAAGGAGAAGAAACCAAGTTCTAAAAATTCATTAGTTTCAGTCACATGAAAATTAATAATTTTCTCATTGGAAAAGAGGTATTTTGTTGACAGTGCAGTTCAGAATACTGGCATTAAACAAAGATAAAGAGAAGATAAGGAGAGCCGGTTTAGCATGAATGCAGAACAACTGCTAGTGATAATATCTATCTATCGCTTCATGACGAAGTGATTGATTGTGAGACTGCAAAATAGGAGTAACAAATGGGCCTTTCCCCATGAGGTTTCATATTCCTTTGTGACTGCTTGTAGTTGGAGTTTGCAAGAGTTTTGCTGAGAGAGAAAAATGAAAACCTGTTAAAAGATGGAGCTCTCACTTCTTTGTGGTCAGAAATGCACAGTAAACTGCTAACACAGATTTCTGTAAATTGGGATAAATATCGTCCCAAATATAACAAGAGGCATAACAAAATAAAAGGAGGGGAAAATTTTCCAGTGTGAATGGGCAGAAATTAATGGTTTAAAATGCAATAATTACATTATTTTGAGCAAAATTCTCTCTGGATTGCAACTGTCCTTGAGTGCTTGAAGTTTCCTCAAGACAAATTTGCATTTCATATTTTTCAGTCAGCCTGTAATTTAATTTCAGTCTGTATCGTCTTAGCAATGAGCATCCTTAAAAGGAGATAGCTGCAGGAGTGTGGGCATAGGAATGTGACTCAGTGTTTAGGACATTGTAATTTTGCTGCAGAACCATTGCCTATGCATTGGTGGCTCTTCTGATTAGAGTAATTAGTAGAAAATAGAGACTCAAAAATTATGGTGAGGACCATGTGAGTTATAGTCATCCATTTCTCCCTTTGTGATAGCTGTGGTGAGGTTTGAATTAAAATTATTAATGTCTCTGGGGGGTGATTTTCTATGTATAGGTCATGCACAGGGTCTGTTTTTCACTAATAGGAATTCCTCTTCCTGAACCTTCCTCTATCCTAAAATCCCATTTCCAAAATTTCCATTTCTCATTCCTGCCTGCCTGACTGTGTCTGCTTATGTGAATGCTGTTTGTAGAAACACCAAACACTGAAATCCTTAAGCAAAATATGTGTTTTAATAGCTGCAATCATTGCAGAGCTGTAAACTTTGGTGGGGCTCTGCAGCTGGAAGTTTTTGAATTTTCCGTAGAGTCAAGTTGAACGAAGTTGTGTCTGATGGGTAAAACGATCTCACTGTTTTACAGGGTAAAAGAGAAGTACCAAGGAAAAAACCCTCATGATTCTGAATTTGAGGACTTGAAAGGTTGTGTTGGCATCTAACGAGTTCTCCTTTCTTGTTTTTCTTTTTGGAAGCAGAATTGGGCTCGTGGCTCCAGCACACTTCATTAAAAGGCCCTCAGATTTTCATTGGAAGGAGAGGAGCCTGCCAGATGCTAGCATAAAGGCATCTCATTTATTTTAGTAAAAGTGGGTGTTGCTGTTTAATATCAGATCTTCACATGGTCTTGCAGTGAATTGCCCAAGGTCATTCAATGCCTGTGGGAAAGTCCTGAGGTGATTTTTACTCATTTCTTCCCTCTGCAACACAAGGAGCCCAGCAAATCAATGCTATTTAGGAGCCAGAAAGTTATGCATAGAGAAATTTCCTCCTGAACAAACCCACCAAAAATGAAATGTGCACACAGACCTGGAGAACGATCTCTTTTGGTTTTCCCTGGCTGCTTTTGAGGCTGCAAGTATTTTCATACAAGTAATGAAATTCCAGAAACACCTCTGAGTTTGATTGGCATAGATCCTTTAGTGCCCACTTTTTCAATATATATAAAAGTGCTGGAGAAGCCAGACCTCTCCATAGTAATTTTTAAATAGTAGTTTTGGGGAACCCTCTGTTTTAACTTTTTATCTTGCACATTTTTCAGAAAGAATTGGAGGTGCAAGTGCTAGTTCTGTATCCTTGACCAGTCTGAAACACAGGCACCCTTCCCTCTCTCTGCGGTGTTGTGTAACCGATGGAATTGGCTTGTTTCCTGAACATTGGCATCAAATATGTCCTTCCAGCCCTCTTCTAGTGATGATACACAGGCTGTCTCCTCTTCCTTTTGGAAGAAGAAAAGGAAAAAAAAGATCACAGGGGATTTTGTGAGGGGCAGGTGATGCTCCAGAGCAGGTGCAAGGAAGAAAGCTGTGCCTCCAAGAAGGTGGAGGAGGCTCCTCTGCGTGGCAGGATGCTCATCTGAGCTGATGTGGCTGGAGGAGGCACCTGGCCAGCCTGCTCTGGGGTTGTTTAAGGGCTAGTCCATGAATCTGGACTTGAAAGTGATCCTAAGATAGACCTAAACACAGAGGAGATCTTTTCATCCCTGCATCCATGATTTCATGAGGTCCTAACCAGCTCACCAAGGACAGCACCTGCCATGGGATGGAGTTTAAAGCTTCTGGTTGTTGGATTGGGGACATTAAAGCAGAGAACTTAAACTCTGGCTGCACTGCTTTCATCTCTTGGTCTGAAAGGAAAAATCTGCTGCTCCCAGAGGCTCCCAAACTGGCATGTGAGCTGGGGCACCGAATTCCTTGGTCTGGCAGCAAAAGTAGCCATGGGAGGGAAGAAATGCCAACATTTAGATCTGGAGGGGAGATCTAAATGTTGAGTGTGAGCAACCAGTGCTAAACCGTTCCGGGGGGAGCAGGGTGTAAAGGTGTGAAAAGCTTCCAGACAAATCTTCCCAAAATACCAGATCTCTGTGATTAATCTCTCATGTGTTGTCTCTACTGCAAACCCAGAAGCAAAGGAAAGATGGTGAGGAATACTCATATGATTTTTAAATTACTATGACATTTAAAAAAACCAAAAAAAGTTGTCATTATCTTAAGTTTCTGTGAGTTCTAGAATGATTAAGTCTGCTATCAGATTATCACCTCAAAGGTGGTGTGGAGTAGAAGGTTGTGTTTTGTGTGATTGGGTTTTGTGTTCAGACTCATCCCACTGAGTGCGGGAGGGGAGATCAAGGAATCATCTCCCCCATGTTTATTAACAGATTAAAACAAAAAAGAAAATAAGAAAAAAGGTGTGAATTCTGAATAAAAAGATAAAAAAAGAGGGAAATATGTCTCCTTTTCATTTTTGAAAAGGAGGAAGGAGATGGTTTGGAGCAGAGTTTCTGAGACAGAGAGGCAGGCTCAGCTTACCAAGCTGGTTTTGGAGGACAGTCCTGAACAGTAACGCTCAGGAAATGAACTTTTGCTGCTTTTGGTCTCAGCTTGCAGACTTGGACGCTGGGGGAAATCCTAAATGACAGCTAGGGGAGGAGACTGGTTTGTGTGCTCTCTCAGTCCTACTTCCAGCTCAATCATCCTGCATTCACTGTTGCTTCAGAGATGAAATTTACTCATTTTTAAGCTGCTTGATGGTAAGATTTGTTAGAAATTAATCTCACAAGTACAAGGCACTTTATCACTTTATTTTTTTCTTGTGGGAGTAATGAATGCCAGTAAAATGACTTATAAGAATAAAGCCTTCAGGTGTTTAACTCCTGCTGACACCTCCCACCTCAGTGCAAGGATCTGTTTGGGGCTGACTTCAGGCACCACAATATGATGCTGTATCTTTCCAACCTTGCAAATATAAGAACATAATTTTGTGTGCTGTGTTACAGCCAGTACCTCCTTAGCAGAGTGCATGTGGTGGGGAGAGACCCTCAAAAACTGGGTAACTTCCAGAAATCATAGTTCACACCAGCAGACATCCAGCAACAGCTGCTGCTGCCATTTTTCTTTCCTTACCCACCAAATTCCTGCTAAAATAAAACTTGTGCTTGGCCAGCCTGAGCTCTCTGGATTCTAGCTGCCCTCCAAAGTTGTTCTGAGAGTTGCCCAGTTCACTGTGTGACATAGAGGCAGCACTGTGATTTACAGAAAATTAAACATAGTTAATTTTGGCAGGAGCTAAATAAAGGCTGAGTTTTGGGGACTGTATTTCTTGACACCTTTTCCAAATTTTTGGTCTGCACTGTGGTTCTCTACCAAGAAAAAGGAGACAGCTGTTAGATGAAAGTACTCTGGAGGAAAAAAAATATTGAAAATATGGTGGATATCAAAAGATGAGGGAGCATTTGGGAGAGCAACTGGGCATCTGAAGTCAAAAATGATACAGTCTTTAAAAAAAATCCATCTTCTGTTTTCAGTTATAAAGGAACAAAACTGGTAAATTTCTTTTGAACTTTTTTTTGTTTTTCTACTTAGAGGTGCTATGTTTAGGAGAGGAAGGAAGAAGTGATTTTATGTAGCCTCCAGCAAAATGCCATGTTTTTCATACAATACTTTCCTATTCATTCTTATTTGCATATTTTTTAATATATTTTAGTTTTTGGGCTGGTCATACAAATGATTTAAAAAGAAACATTCTTCAACAGATCTCAGCTGTTTCTGTATTTCCCAGCATTTTAAAAAGAAAGGTCTTCTGTCTTGTATATTTACATGCAGCCTGAATTCCAGATTTGGAAGATGTAATAAAAATATGCTTTTCTGGGATTAGTTCTTAGGGAAAGAGAATTCCCCATGACCAAAAATACCCCAGTAATAAGCATTTGCTCTGTACTGGCACCACTGTGACCTTAAATTATGAGCTTGCCCCCTTTTGTAGCTAGTTTCCCCTCTTTAAATGCACTGTTAAGTCATTTGTAAATATCATAACTAAATCTGGAAGTGTAATTTAGTGACTCTATTTGAGGATTAAGAGGAAGAATAACATTACTTAGACCATATGCAATCTTTTCTGCTTTGTTTAATTTAGTTTACTCTGTGCAAGCCTTATCTTACAGACATTCTTCACTCCAGCTTACTTGATATATTTGCAATGCTGTTGATAATGCTATCAAAAAAAAATCCAAATTCTTTTTTTTCCCAAAAAATTAAAATATATACTGTGAAGTGCACTGACAAAGCATTAGTGATGTGGCATCATTGTCCCTAGGAACGGCAGAAAGGAAGAAAGTTTAATTTATATTGTTTTCTGAGGAGATTTAAAATTGCAGGAAGAATGTATTGGACTTTACACTCAGCCATACTGGCTGGCTTTATAAAACACTTGGAGCAACACTCTAGTTTCCTTTACCAAGGATGCCAAAGAATTTATATTCTCTACTGAATACAGTCTGCATTGTGATCTTCAGTTCATTGAGGTTTTATTTACCATTTTTTTCAGTGGGACTACCTCACTGATTCTGTGAGTATCTGATGTTTGATTATTGTGCCACACTGACAGTTGCTGATTAATTTGTATATCTTACTGTTAATTACAAGTCTCACAAGTTTTATTCTTGCTGAACCCACCTGGTGATTCCTAATTATAGTTGAAGTCACATTTTACTTCCTTCAGACAGTATGGATGGTGAAACGATTTTAAAGTTCTGAGCAGCTGCTTTTGAAGTTATCCTGACTCCTTTTTGAATCAAAATGTCTTAATTTTTAGCCTTACTTTTTTTTTTTTCCCATGAAAGCTTACCATTTCCATATGGACCTACTGAGCTGTCAACAAGCATAATTCTTATACATTTGGAAGGAACATGGGGCAGATTCTTGCCTAGTGCAAACACTCATGATTCTGTTGATTGTGTAGCCCATTTCAGCCCAGAGGGAAATTTTGCAGAGACCACCTTCACTCATTGCTTGGTGTGGAGACAGGCACACAAAAGGAGGGGTCTGAAAGATTACTCTGAACTGGGCAGAGCAAGGACATCTCCTGAAACAGTGGAGTCTCATGTCATTGACAGCTAGATTTGGAAAATCTGAGTGAAGTAAAAAGGAGACTGAAAATCAGGCCCTGGAGCTCAGCAGAGCTGACACAAAGCTGTTCCCAGCATTCCTTACCTCCCAAACTGCTCCTTCAGTGGTGTAATGCAGTGCCCAAAACCCACAGACCCATAAATCCTGTGCTCAGCAGGGCTGAGGAACAGAAATAGCTGTGCCTCAGTTACCACAGGGACAGATCCTCAGCCAGCAGTGGCCCCCAACACAGAAGTCAAATTGAATGCAGAGAGACAGAAATGAAAAAGAGAGGACAATGATTCATTGGGGGGAGGAAAGATCAACCATCAAACAGCTGTGAGAAAAATGACTGGGAAACATATATGCCACATGCACACACACATATTGATACATGGGACCAATCAGAGTAGAACATGAAATATATATAAAAATAATTTACTAGAAAATTTCAACCCAATATAAAGTCCAGGTGACTTCCCACAGTAACATCAAACAGAGATTCATTGTTCTAAAATCTCTGATTTTCCATATTGTTTCCTGTGTTTATTCCTTTTAGATCTTCATCCATCCCACACTAAAACCAGCAGGAAGACCCACACTTGGACCTGTAGTTCTGTCTAATATTTTTCAGAATCTTTAATATTACTGACAATGGAAGAAACATGATGCAGAAAAATGCCTTGCAACTTGTTCTTGAGCGAGGACAACTGTATTCAGGGTTGTTATGATCTTGCCATGTCTGGAAAACAATTTGAGAGTCACTGGTCATTGTGCAATTAGCACTGGTGGTTACACTCTTTAAATGTGGAAAATTGCAGTGGTTGAACTGGAAACAGGACTGCTCTCTAACTAAATTACCAGGGTGAAGTATCTGATGTTTGATATAAAAATTTGTTTTGATTAAATTTAATGTTGACAATATAAATTAATTGTTTCACTGGCCACAGGACTGAAGAGCACATTGTCAGGACATGCAATCAACAGCAGCTCTAGCATTGGAACTGGCATATGGGGAGCATTTGTCCACAGGTAATTAGAACTCCATCCAACCCTCGTTGAAATAAACTTCCCATTGATTTTAATAAGAAATGCATTAAACTCTGGACACCACAGTTCATCATAATGTGGTATCTTTTCTTTTAAAATTTGGCACCGGATCAAATTCTCTAATTTGGCTTACGAGTTTGCTACAGGGAATGACCTTACTCGTATTATGTGGTATCACAGCTACAAAACAGCTGCTACCAGCTCTGAAGAATGTGAATTTTATGAGCTGGGAAAACAGTTTTTCATGATAGATTGTTACATTGAAGTAGTTACAAGTTCAGGAAACATGGCAAAAATAAAGAAAAAGTAAGAATAAATAGATAAATAATAAATTGCCCCGAAAAAGAGCACTGTAATTCTTTGTTTCCCTACCTGTGCAAGAAAGCAGCAGTTTCAGTGACTGAATAGACACTCTGAGGAAACTTTTCAAAGTACTCATAATGACATAAAAATTCAAAGAGAAGTCTTTGAAGATTATCATGTACCTCATCCACATAGCGATTGATATCTTTGAAATCACCAGATAAAGCAGTTATTCTAATCAACAGGGAGATATCTCTTTCATAATCTTTTTTCAGCCCAAGTTTAAAAAATGGCTTATTTTCAGTAAAACTACCCATTGTGCAATCCACATCTCTGTGAACGCAACAACTGAATCTGGGAGTTCTTAGCAGATTTTCTGGAGGATTGGCTACTCTTCCAAACTCACTGTCTAAACCCTTTTTGTCATACTTGATGCATGGAAATGAGTAACTGCATTAAAAAAAGGCTTTTATTTTTTTTTCCCCAGGCCACCTACAACTACATCCTTCAGAAAGTCACGGTGTTTCTGCAGCACTTAAACATCTGCTGTGTGACTGGCACTGGCTGCCTACATAATTTTATTAATCCCCCTGAATATTTTGGCACATTTTCTCTCAGACCATTAAAATGGCAATCGTTGGAGGCAGCAGCCACAAGGCTGATCAACAGGGAAGGGTTGCACTGCAGATGTGTGCAGATGTTGCAAGGGCTTTTTTAGGGAAATGGGCACTTGCAGGCTGTGATCCAGCTCACCCTACAGAGGACATCTAAAATAAGGCAGATGAAAAACTGTGCAGTGACACAAAGGAGCTGAAGCTGACTGCCTTTGATGGAAGGGTTCACACTGCAGATGGATACAGTCAATGAGATGAATCTTGTCCTGCTGGAACAATTTTGACCTGGCAGCACTTGGGACCTCCCTCTGATGAAAAACCAAGCGTAGCATGGGGTTATTATATAAAATATTGTGTTTCATATTTATCATTCAGGGAGAAAATTTAAATCACTTTCTTGCCTCATGATCTGCTCTAGGTTTGAGTCACCAATAAAATCTCCCTTACTGTAAAAAAAGTGCATTTCTGAGTTGATAAACAAAGTGCATTATGAAGTAATTGTTTGTAAAAATTATCCCTGTAAATAAGGCTAACACTATAAATAAGCATATAAATGGAAATAAGGATAACACTAACAATTGCTGCTGTTTCTTGAAATAACTTATTTACCAAACCACCAAATAATTTAAACCATTTACCTGCTTTAGGGGCTGAGTAATTCATGCAGAATTAGCAGTTCTGTCTTATCTTGGTGTGGGCTGGCTGGTGATGAATGTGTTCTTAATTTACAGTCACACTGCAGAATAAAATGCATGTGAGAACAAATCATTGCTGCTGGCCTGAAGTACCCACAGGGTCTGAAGAAGTGAGTTTAGAGCTGGTGTGGTTGCTTCTGTATTATCCTTTAGTTATAATGGAGTTGGAGGCACCCTGGAAAGAATGGTGGGTGTGCTCAGACAGGAAAGGTGTCTCAAAGATGGACTTTTCATGGAGTGGTTTCAAATGCTGAATGATGGTGTTTGAAAATAATGAAAAAGAAAACAAAAACAAAACCCCAGAAGATAAATATTCTTGAGCCAAGAAACTTGATTGGAAGAAAAGCCTTTTTGCTAACAATCAGGTGCTATCCAGGCTCTTGTGAAAGCCCAGTGTGAACAGATTTGTGATTTCTGGGGATGGTCAGCAAGAATGATGCAAAAATTCTGTCTTTAAATGAAAAGTGGGTGATCACATTCGAGCATGCTGGGATGAAGTGTTTCTTACTCACATATACCTGTTGGTGGGCTGGCCTCTGCCTCATTTGAGTAAACCCTAAGAATCAACTACCATCTGTGCTCAGACTGGCTTCCTACTTGAAGTTCAAACCATACATAGTTCTCAGATTTATAGGTGGAAGATGAATTTGAGTTTGAGACTGGGCTACAGCCACATTTGGCTGTCATTGCCACTGCAAATGTGCTCCACAATGTGGTTGATGCCCCAGCAGTCACAAGGGTTTGCCAGGGCTTGCCTTTTTCTTGCAGGATGTGGGCTTTCCCTCAAACATTGCACTGCCACCTGATGAGAAATGGTAGCAGCTAAATGAGCTTTGCAGGGGTTAATGGCATTTTTAATCGACCTGCCTCCTGTCTAGGTGCCTGAGAAGAAAAATCTGCAGGAACACAAGTGGAATTGAAAGGGTAATCCCAGAGAAGGGAATAGAAAGATCTAATTAATAGATTGTAAAACTAAAAACACTACTGTGGCCATCTGATCCTGTGTAACAGAGGTCGTAGGTCTTCCCTGATGTAATTTATATTTGAACTTTATTTTTCTTTTTTAAAGCTATCCAATGCTGATATAGGAGTTACTAGTGATGTAAAATCTTGCAGACACCTTTAAGCTGTGGCAGTGATTAATTTTCAATATTAAAAAAAAAAAAGAGGCAGAGCTTTATTTTTGGTCTAAATTAGTCTGATTTCACCTTTCATGTATTTCAATTGTGAGTTGTTACAGAACATATTGAGTCAATTTCCATTCTTTTGCTCCTCTTCCAGCAAAAGATACGGTTCTGTTTTCCTTGGAACGTTATTTTAAGGTCATTGAGAAAGAAAATGAGAGAGAGAAAAAAGAAAAGGAAGAAAAAAACTAATGGTCAGTGCCAGTATGAGACTTGGGATTTCTTGCTCTGACACTCTCCACTTCACCCAGCAGACAGGAATGATTCAGAGCCATGTTTTGGAACAGTGTTAAGCATGCACAATGCAGCCAGCATGCAGGGAACACTTCAAAGCAACTCTGCACACAGGTCCTTGCATTTCTCATGGATCCAGGCACTTCTGAAGACACAATAACAATGCTTCAGTACTGAACAGTTCTTTCTCTCTTCCCTCCCCCCTGCAACTTTTAATCTCTCTGCCTCAGTTGCCCAAAGAATATAGAAATGGAGAAAAATGCTGCAGGGTTAAACACTACAGGACTGGGAGATGTCTGCACGCATGGGGAAAAGGGAATCACTTGAGCCCCTGAGACAGAAGCAAGTGTTGGTTGAATCACTTCCATATCACACTTAGGATCACAGGATCACAGCACAAGTTGAGTTAGAAGGGACCCCCAAGGATCACCCAGTGCAGCTCCTGGCCCTGCACAGCCCCATGCCCAGAGTCACCCCTGTGCCCAGAGCATTGTCCAAACAGCCCTGGGCTCTGCCAGGCTGGTGCTGTGCCCACTGCCCTGGGGAGCCTGGGCAGGGCCCAGCCACCCTCTGGGGCAGAACCTTTTCCTGATATCCCACACAAACCTCCCCTGACACAGCTTCAGGCCATCCCTCAGTGCTGGCACTGCCACCACAGAGCAGGGATCGGTGTCTGTCCCTCCTGTTCCCCTCAGGAGGAATTTGTGACTGCACTGAGGTCTCCTCTCTGTCCCCTCCAGGCTGAACAGCCCCAGCGCCCTCAGCCTCTCCTCACACGGCTTCCCCTGCAGGCCCTTCACCCTCCCCGTGCCCTCCTTTGGGCACTCTCTGACAGTTTGATGTTTTTGTTACCTTGTGGCACCCAGAGCTGCCCCAGCACTCGAGCTGAGGCCGCCCCAGCCCCAGCAGAGCGGGACAATCCCTGCCTTGCCCGGCCGGCCATGCTGGGCCTGATGTCCCCAGCACAGGGATGTCCCTCCTGGCTGGGAGTCTGAACTCACAGCCCTTTCTGAGCTGCTCAACCCTCTGCTCAGCCATCACTTGCTCTTGCAAACCCCAAGGAAGAACATGACCACAACCTGCAGATCCTCATTGTGCATTTGGCATCTGCTCTGTGCCAGCAGGAAGGCACTCCTGTGTCCCAGCAGGTTCCTTTCCCCTGGCAGGTTCCCCTGACATTTTTCCTGCTGAGGAAAGCTTCTAGCAGCTTATCATCAGGGCTGGCTCTGTTTCTTGGCTGGCTGGTGCTTATTTGAACTTCAGTTCTCATTCTTGGGACCTGCAACCACAGATCTCATGCAGTAGAAATCCCAAGTCTAAAAGCAGCACGACAGATGTGACCATTTTTCAGTGAATGAGCTCAGGTGTGACTAGATTGCTCCATTCAGGTTTGCTGATTTTCTCTCTCATTCTCTTTGCCTCTTTTTCTCCCTCTTTCTCTTTTTTCCTCTCTCTTTCATTCTTCTGAGTTAAATAACCTCGCTTTTGGATTTGAAGAACTCTTTTCTGAATTCTCTTCAATGAAGCTCCAGTTTGAGAAATAGGGGCTATAATATTCAATAGAGATTTTGTGATTCTGAGAAATACTTCTTTGACTAATCTGACACTATGATTTCCAATTTAAATAACAGAAACTAATCTGAAATGAAGACATTTGTATGCTTGCTAGATGGTAGATACTTTCAGAAAGAAAGAAGTTTGATACAAAATATAGAAATTGTTTAGAACAAAATGACCTTAGTATGAATCTGGTAAAAAGCCAATATGAATGAAGATTAGAAAGTAAAGTAATTTATTTTCCTTTCTCTTCATTTTTCAGTCTGAAAGGAATGCTACTTTTATAGGTTTTAACTTAGCTGTTTCATTTATCTGACTTGTGCTACCGTGACAAAAATAAGGAAAAGGATGTTTCAGCTATTTTTTTTGGCCAACTCTTGTTGTAAGCAATCTTTGACCATGCAGCAGAACAAACTATTGATTTTTGACTGCTCTGGTTTGTCAAAAACAGTGCATCTATTCTGTTTCTCATCACATATTTTAAACACAAATTAAGTTTTGTGGGCCAAAATAACAGTTCCCCATGTACTCGGAGACACCTGAAATCCTTCTTAATTTTCTTAGTCACTCTTGATTACTCAGGAAAAGGTCTTGTTTTTCTTTAATGGGAGCCTTGCCTGGGAATCAGTTTTAGGAGGAAGGTCTGTCTTTTTATTCAGCTCTCAGCTGGAGACCAGTTGACTAATACTGCAAGACAGTATTAATACTTTGCTGTCAGAGCCTGTCAATCCAGAGAAAGCAAGTCTGACTCACTGGAAAATATCCCCATGAGAAAGAGCCTTTCACAACCTCCTATCCCAACGCATGGAAAGATAAATGCTAGGGTTCAGATTTTCCCTCCAGAGACTGTTCTTCAGGAAAAGTCAAAACAGACACATGCTCAAAGTAGGCTCAATAGATTTTACAAGATATGACATAAACGACAAAGAATTTCTAGCAGTGGCTCTCTGCAGACAGATTTATGGAAGATTGAGGGTTTGAGGACTAAACTCTCTGTTGGCTGGTGTGAGACAACCTGATTATTCTGTCCAGCTGGAGAAGAGACGAGTAGCAGGGTCCATCTCAAGAAAATGAATCTATTTAAATGATGCAAAGCTGTCTTCAGCTGGAAGTGTCAGGGTGACACTGAACATAAACACTCATGGATTGTGGCTTGCATTGATATTCTTAAGTGAACAAGAGGCGTGAGGAAAATGGTACCAGGTGTTAAATTCATCACCTCAGAAAATGGAACAAAGTGAGCAAAAAATAAATTGAAGGGATGACTGTATAGCAAGGAGCAGGCTTTCAGCAAGATTTATCCAATATGCAAAGTGAAAATTAAAGCTACATTCAATTCAATTAGATATTTTTTATATAAAGGTACAAATAAAAAGCCACTGCTGGCTTTTATTTTTCATTTTCACTGGAAGTCACGCAGCCAAACAGATCTCTGCTGGCACCTAGAATATTCATGTGGAGAGGAAGGAGGATGGAAGCAAAGGATGGGAAAAATTATGTGAGCAAAAATAAATGGGGAAAAATCCAGTATAATGACATTTTAAAAAGATGCAGATGAAATTTAAACTTAGCTTCAGATGACTTGCCTTTTTCATGTTTTAAATTATTTAAGGAAAACCATCCTGGAAAACAGGAATTAATTCTTTGTACAAATTTCCTAAGCGTCACCTGACAGAATGTCTAAAGTATAATTAATTCACGCACACAGAACCAGAAGATGCTAAGGAGAAACACATTTTCTAAAAAGTAATGCTGAGGTTCATGTCCTGAATATATTTGTACATCTTTTTCTTTGTAGCACAACTGCAGGCAGAGCTGACCTAAATCAATATCAGGATGTTAATATTGATAAGTCTTGTCTAATTTTTGCCTCTGTGAGTAGTCCTGATGGCTTCAGTGTGTCTGTCATCACTGGTGGAGGGCAGTGAATCTGCTTTCCTTCTCCAAACCGAGCAGCTCCCTAAATACAGGTGTGGACTCTTCTCCCTGATGCTCCCTCTCCTGCAGATTCCCCAGCAGGGACTGCTCCTCCAAGGATCATCCTGGAGGCCACCCAAGGATGGATGTGATGCAATCTGGGCACCCCTTTTCTCTGGCCTGTTCCCAGGGTGGCAGCAATAAAGGTGATGTGCCCTGCTGTCCTTGTGCCAGCCTGTCCCTCTCTGTCCCACGTGGGTTTCCATTTGGCAGCTGCCTTTACCCCCTAAGAGATGGAAGAGCTGCAGATTGATGGGAGAGTTGAATTGCTTTTGGACAAGCTTGAAAACTCTTACAGTATTAATGTCTATTGTTTTAGGGGTTTAGGTGCCTCTAAACACCACTGTACCCCCAGGCATGACCATACTTCTAAGGCTGAGGCAGCCTAAATCCCGGAGTTTTCACTCTCTGCTGGAGTGTCCTGATGATGTGTAGAAGGCAGCTGTCCCCAGGTCAACTTTCTCTGCAGCAACAGGGGAAATGTAATGTGCAGGATTTCCTGCGTGCACTTATCTGTGGGGAATGATGTGGAACGAAAATAATGAGTAAGTTTTCTTTGGAAAACGATTTACTGACCATAATTAAAATGCTTTGCTGTTACCTACTTTGCTTTTCATCAATTAACCCCAATATCCATGATGAAAAAACATTGGCATTCTTGTCACTATTTTATAATTCAGATATCAAGGTCTGGGTGTCGTATGGACAGGATTTTTTAAATTTATCTTTTTATTTGATTTTTTTTAGCTTGAGTTTAGGACTGCAGTGCTTCAGAGAACTGTGTCCAGCAATATGTAACTAAGGCCAAAGGCAAGACACAAGCTGTTTTAGGTTCATCATAAAAACCTCCAGATTTTCAACTCTTTGCTCATTCCATTCAACCATGCTAGCCCTCTGAAGTGCTAGTGGTGCGGAAGGAAGAGGATGCTTTATGATCCTTGATGACTATAATGTAGCACATAAAGCTCTAGGGTGCTTTCAAACTCACAGTGATCTTGTGGGGTGGAAAATTAATCACGCTGCAGCTACTAGGAGAATGTATTTTTTTTGTACATTAGCTGCTTGGGTCTTTTTCCAAACCAGAAGATGATAAAGTGCTTCCCACTGCTGGATGGAGACAAAAGACAGTGTAATCAACACAAGCAGTAAAATAAGCTGAATAAGCTTCTCTGGATTCCTGATTACTAATGTAATTCTTCTACAATCATTTTTGGCTCCAGAAATGAGAACCATTTGCAAAATAAGCAGTTTTTTAAAATGCCACGGTCAGATTGTTGCAAATGTTGGATCTCAAATCTTGATCTACTCTCTCAAACTTAGCTGCCAATCTTTCCTTACTACAAGATATTGATATATTATATGTAAATGTATAGACAGCTAAATTTTTGGAAAGTGCATGGAAATTGTTCCCTGTGGTCAACATGTATCAGCAAACGCAGCTAAAATAAAATACAGACAGTGGTTTGAGGCTTCTTGAGACTTCTGTTATTCCTAATAAAAAAAAAAAACCAACAAAACCCTTAGTCAGCTTTTTTTCTTCCACTTTTTTCTTGCAGACTGACTTTTTCTTCTTACAGCAGAGATCTTTCCAAAGACCTTGTTCATATAGCAAATTTTGGGGGATTTTATGGTCCTGGATTCACCATGCATGGCATAATTCACAAATGCTGCAGGTTCATACTTGCAGGGTTTATTTTCCAGCTGAAAACTCGCCCTTACCTAAATGAGGCCCTCTGAGGTTTCTGACATGGTTGTTGTCTCCTTGTAAGCCCTTTTCACTCCCTGTTCCAGGCTGCAGCCCTGGGATTTCAAATGCTCTGAGCAAGGTCAAGCTTTGCATTTTCCATCTTGGTGTCACTGCATCACTGAAGGGATGAGAAAAGGGAAATTGTGTATTTGTGACAGCAAAAAGAACTCTATGGTTCTGCAGTGCAGCCACCTTTTCCTCACATTGCACATCTGCCACCTTCTCGTAACCTGTGCGTCAAAACTCAGGTCAAAACCTGACACTGAACTTGGAGGGGAAAATAATTTTCTTTGAGTAGCAGCAGCCTTCACCTAATCAAGTGCTGTTTCTTAAGACAAGAAAGGAACCAGCTGCAAAACAATTGATATTTACCTGTTCTTTATATTTCAGCAATGGGAGAATCTTTCTACCCTATTTTAAATCAGGTTTGTATAGTATCTAGTATCTTCTGATTGCAGCTTTTCAGTCTGAAGAAGATTCTGCACATCATCATCCCTCTCCATGCTCTGGCACCAGACTACTTCCACTACAGTCTCCTACTAAGTGGGAAAATTGGAAGTTCAACAAGAATAACTTAAAAATAGAAGGAAATAAATGATCATGAAATGAAAGGAGTGCTGAAAACACACTCAGAAAACCCTGATGTTCATCATTAGGCTTCTCAGCTCTTCCTGTGCAAAGCTGCAGCATTTGCTAGAGTGTGCTGAGAAGCTGTGTGCAAGAGAAAGGTCAAGTATAATTGTGAGGGTTGGCACCTTCTCAAAGATTCCCATGAAATATTTTGTCTTGCAAGTCAGCTGTTTCCTGACAAAATCTGGGCACAAGCCTTGCTAGCCCACTGCTTTACCACAAATTTAATTTGGAAGCTCATAAGACAGCTTAGTAAGGTGAAAAAACCCTGAATCATTGTAGTAATAATATTTTATGGTAATTTTTCATTATTTGCAGAATGGTTTAAGTTGGAAGGGACCCTAAAGATCACCTGTACCAAGATCCTGCCATGGGCAGGGACACCTTTACATGGACCAGACTGCTCCAAACCCTATCTAACCTGACCTTGAGCAGTTCCAGGGATGAGGCAGCTTCTCTGAGCACTCTGTGTCCATGCCTCACCATCCTCACTTTTAAGAATATCTTCCTTATAGCCAATCTAAACCTAATTTCTTTCAGTATAAATTCATTACCCCTTGTCCTGTCATTATGGTGCTATGGAAGTCTTGAAATTGCTACTACAGGGCTTATTTTTACCATATGTAAAAATATATTCCTGTATACTTTTCAGAAGTGAAAAATGGTCTTTGGAGTCGAGTAAAGATGCTGTAGGTCACTGCCATCACTGAATTTTTAGAAGTAAGCACAGTGTAAATGCAGAGCCTTGTCCATGGCCTTATGGCTACCTGTGTTTATTCCCATTATTAAGTATAAGTGAGTCAAATGAAAGTCTCTGCCCCAGTGCCAGCTTATCTGGGAAACTCTTTCACTGTGGTATCTGACCCCCTAAATATTCAGACCCAGATGGAGCAGCAATTCCCTCACTCAACCCTTCATCTGCTCACTGAAACATGGTGGCTTTGGCAGGTTGGTGTGACCTAAGTTCTCACTGGGGTAAATTTCCAGACCTGAGTTCTCACTGGGGTAAATTTCCAGACCTGAGTTCTCACTCGGGTAAATTTCCAGACCTAAGTTCTCACTGGGGTAAATTTCCAGACCTGAGTTCTCACTGGGGTAAATTTCCAGCTGTGTGTGGTTCCTCAGCAGTTTCCAGTTCTCCCTAGAAAGTGGTGTCCCCATTTTCTGGTGTTTCCACAGGAAAGTAGGTATCTTTGGACAGTCCTTAGGAAGAGCAGAGGGAACTGCCAATCCTAGTGAAATCCTGGGAGGATTTGGGGTGTGAAGATGACATTTAATGACTTTAGTACAAGGCATAAGCAAGTGCAGAGGATGGAACCCTCCAGTGGTGACTTCTGTTGCTCTCCCAAGAAATGTTTAAAAAACCCCAAGCACAGCAGGTTCCATGGATAGAGCAGTGAGAGTAAAGCTCATGGGAGAGTAAAAGAGCTTTCCTTACCAAGCGTGGGTCAGTGTCTGGACTCATGCAGGATTAAATCCCCTTCCAGATGCAAATCAGTGTTTTCATGCTGCCATTAAGTGGTACTTCCAGAAGCACAAGGAACATAGAAGAGACCCTGAGCAGCCTGAGGATGGATGCCCAAAGATTAGAATAAATGCTGTGCTGTGGAAAGTATTTATTTTGCTTGAAATGTACCTCATCAGCATCACCCTGATCTTCTCTCCAGTGAATATTTTTACCTGTTTTCCCTCCAGGTGTGCACTGAGAAGCACCAACAGTGATGTTGGAATGTGGGGCAGAAAGAAACTTGAGCAGCAGCATGTGCTGCTGTTCTCCTGGTTCCGTCCCTGCAGCATCTCCTCTCTCTTCCCTTTACTCCATACAGATGCACAGATGTTGAACAGTCCTGGAGACAGGATTGTGGGTTAATGGAGTTTGTCACTAAGGGCTCTGTAGAACAGAAAGGAAGACTTTGAGACATTGCAGACCATCTTTTTTAATTTCTGCTGTCTCCTGGCGGTGAAGCAAAGTAGAATGCCAGTAAATAACAAGATTCTGCAGCTATTTGTATTTCAGTGACACAGAACTTTTCCTTCAAAGTTGCTTAATATGCCATTTTCTTTCCCCTGCTTTTGCTGTGGCAGTATATTGAATTTCTTTTTCTCCTAACTTTCAATTAATGCAAGATGAGCCTTTTTTCAAAGGCCTTGTGGGAGTCAGGCACCCATCTTTCATCAACTTTCCATCTGAGCTGGCACCAAATTTACTTAGACAACTCTTGAAATCAGAGTTTGATGGTTAACTAGAGTCCTTATTGGAAACTATGATTATTGCAAAGGTTACTGGCAATAAACATTACTTTGTTACGCCTGTGACGTGTGTGCAGTTGATTCATTACAATAATGACACTCTTCACCTAGGTAGCACTTTTCATCTGAACTGAAGGCTCAGAGTCAATATTTCCATTTTCCTGCTGTTTCATATAAATCTCTGCATTTGTCATTGACAAATGAAAGAGCTTCAGAAATGTTTTCCCCATCATTTGTCTCCTGGAACATAAAACAAACAAGGAAACCTCGCGTTGTATCACAAAGAGTCGGAAAAAAAAAAAGTGTTTTTTTGGCTCAGAGAACTTAGTGATGGCAGATATGATGAAATAGCTGGGGGACAGGCTGGGCCCCAAATCACTGTGGGGGAAAGCATCAGTGCATGGACCAGGATGCTCTTTGTGGGTTTTGGGGCGTTGTGTGTGGGCCTGATAGCTCGGCCTGCCCCTCGCCTTTGCAGTGCTCTGGGACGCAGATAATGGGGTTCTGCTCGTGTGCTCTCCAGCATTCACTCAAAATCAGCATGTAACAGTGAATCATTGTGACATGATGTTCCTTTTTCGAGCACTGCAAGAGAGAGATTTTCCAGATAGAGTTCAGTTTGTTTTCTTTTAAGTGTGATGGGAACCACACTTGGTATTTGCACTGTTTTAACACTTCCCTGCAACCACAGCTGTTCAGGCTTTCATTGCTTGTGAAGCAAATGTGTCTGACACACTCCTTTGCCAGCCAGAATGCAGGTAAAAGAAGTAGTAAATGCAGGAGAAGTTCTTTGGGTAAAGATGGGCAGAAGTACTTCTCATGCCACCTATGCTGAGTTTTCCTTTTGCACAGCAAAAAGCAGAAGATTTTCATTATGGGTTGCTCTGTAAATAAAATTAGTAAAATTAACTTATGAGCCTAAAACCTCTTTTTTTCTTTTTTTCTTTTTTTTTGTAGGCATCAAGCAATCAGTTTCTAAGGACAGCACATAATTTAATCTGTTTGTTGATGTGTCTAAAGCTGTAAGAATTGCATGTGCTGGAAAGTGCACAGACACACAGTCCAGAGACAAAACCCAAAAGTCTGAGAGGGAGGCAGAACACTTTGTTTTATCATTAGAAATGGTATAGAAAAATAGGTTGCAAACTCTGGAATTAATACGAAAAATTTTTCCCAACATTTCTGGCCTGTTGGGTCTGTTTCCCCTTCTGTCTCTCACTTTCAACGTAAAAGAGAAAAAGTGATGTCACAGAAGTAAAAGCTACAAGAAAGCCACAAAGTAAAGTAAAAATATGGATAATTAAAAGCATGCCAGTGAGTGGCTGTTCTGTGGTTTCTGTAATGTGGACCCCATAGGAGGATGCAGTGTGTGAGACTCTGAATGCAGCTACAGCTTCAGAGCTCTTTTTCCTTAACTCCAGTGATGTGTCCTCAGGGCAAAAGATCTTCTTCCCAAGGATGGTTTAAAAACATTTAATGGAGTTTTTCCATGAGAAGAGCTACAAAAAATACCCTTCAATAAAATGAGCATAGAGTTCATGATGGGATGCTCTTACTGAAAAGAGCCTCCAGCAACAACAACAAACACTGGCTGTAGAGTCAGCGATGAATAGAAGCTCTTCAAAAGCCTAGAAAAATAAAATCATTCAAAGACTAATGGGTCATATGAACCTTAGCTGCTTGCCATGAACTTGCATTAGATGTCTGATGTTTTAAAAAAACTGCTGCTGCTGTTGCACTATTCTATGGTTGTAGATCTCTTCTTCCAGCTATGCTCTGCAGAAATTAGATTTGTACCTATATAATCCACACATTGCCATTGCCACACTTACTTCAAGGAGAAAAAGTTGTAAATTCTATAAAATGTCCACATTTTAGTCACAGTTTTTAGAACAAAAGAAAAGTGCTATAAGAAGACTTGGGTGCTTTCTTGCAAGGTGTCAGACATGGAGAAGGGACATGATTTTGTGATTTTTGGTATTACTGGGTTAGCAGTTGGATTTGGTGATCTTATAGGTCTTTTCCATTGATTTCCAATTGATTCTATGATTCTATGCATAAAATGTGTGAATGCACATATAAATACATAAATAATATGGATGTAGAAGGAAATTTGCCTTGATCCTTGCTTTGAGGCCACCCTTACACCTACAGCCTTCCAGCTAAAAGGGCAGGTGTGACCAAATACAGAAAAATGCTTTTTCTGCTTCAGAATAAACTGAGGAGGAAACAACCCAGAGAGTTTATTTTCCCTCCCTGATTTTGGTTACTTTCCTTTGAAATGGAAAATCCTTTGATAATCAAGCCATGTTTGAAAGATAAAAAGGGAAAAGGAATATTTCATCTTTTGTAACTGGTGAAAAATAGAGGACTTTGAATGAAAGTTTTGCTGCGAGGGAGAATCATTGTGGGATGGCTGTCCTCTGTGAGATGACTTGTTGGGCTCCTGCAGCTTGTTCTGGCAATGATCTACTCATGAGGCTGGACCCGCAAAGGGTCATTTCTGTGGGGCTTTTCTGGGGAGGGGAGCAGTCATGTTGTGTTAAATGCTCTCCTAACATTGTTTTACCCTGTTGGATGGCAGTTTTTCTGAAAAAATCCAAAGAGAATATTTTAAAATGCAATTTAGCTTGAATAGAAAGAAAAAATATCTAATGTCCTGGCTTATTCCTTTTGATCTGCCTGGGCATCAAAAGGCACAACATGTAGTTTCTGGCCATATGTTACACCCGTAGATTTCTGTGTAAGTGGTGCCTATGACAGAGAAAGGAGTTCATCTGGCTCCATGAAGGCTATTAGAGGTATTGTTGTGCAGATCTATTTTACCTGGAAAGCACATTAGTACATGGGTGGAGATAGCTAGAACTTTTGGAATCAAATGTGCAAACAACTGAGTTTTATTCAGAACTCATTCTTCTTTTGCACATTGGAATATTTTAAGTTTGCTTAGCACATTGCCCAATTTTTCCAGCATATACTCAAACACTCTGCATGAAATGGAAGCTGTCTTTGCCTGTGTCACAAGCACTGGCTTCATGGACATTGGGTGAAAGCTTTGGTCGTGGTTGCCTAGATGCATATTGCTCCATTTTTGTTTGTCCTGGTTAGTTTTGTATCTTCTGGTATCTTTCTCTGCTCATCTGAAAAAGATCTTTCCAGCTCAAAACAAGCACTGTTGTGCAACTACTTGAGAGTTGATCTGTGGTAGTTTGGAGGGGACAGGGAGCAGTTTCACAACATTGACTAGAAACAAACATGCACATCTTTTAGCTTTCTGACCCCTTTATTGGAAAAGTTAATCTCATCAGAAAAAATGCACAGTATCTTTTCGAAATAAAACAAATGTTCCTGAGCCTGTTGTTTGGTTTGTTTTTTGTTTTTGGAAATGGGTGTTACACACAGAGTTACAGAACTGAAATGTCTTATGTGATGCCTGATGCTTTCAGAACATTTGGGAGTCGAGGAGAACATGTGTGTCTGCTTTGCATAGCAGACAGTTCACTAAATGTTGCATTTATAGTTAGAGAAGCAAATAAAACTTCACCAACAGCTCATCTGGATCTTGGTTATGGATGTGCAATAACCTCCAAGGCAGTGAATGATTCTGACTTCCTGCTATGCCATTGAACCCTTGTCAGTCCACTCCATCCTGCAACAAATTTTAGGAGTGCAAGAAGTCAGCAGTGGCTCTTCTTGAGCTTTTTATCATTAAGTACAGGCTTCCTAGAGAGATACAGGAGTGCAGCAGGATTGAGCTCCTGTGACATTTTCCTTGACTTGTGCCATCTTTTGCTCAGAATTTGATAATCCTCAGTTTTTATCATCTACAAGAACTTCCTGTGGCACTTTCACAAATAAACCACAGTTCAATTGTAACTGGCAGATGTGGAAACTCTGTGCAGTCCTTAAGTACTCTTTCTTTTACATTTCTTTGAGATTTTGACTGGTAGACTTTTGTATACAGAGAAAGCTCCAGGTACTATAATCAACATTCTGTGAGTGTGGGTTTCTGAAACATCTGTTTATGTGGATAAAGTGTTTGATAAGTTACCAGGGACAGTTTATGGGTGGTGTTTGTGCTCTCTACACGTTGAGCTGTTCAAACAGCCCTTGACTTCCAGCCAACAGATGGGGAAGTCATTAGCCATCAGATTCAAAGAACAGTTGCTTTCTGTGTTTACAAAGTCCTGAACATGATCTGTTTGTTGACAAATTGTAAACGGAATGGGAAATGTCTGATGTCTTCTCAATGCAACTTATGTAAAACATTGCAGGAGTCAGCCTGGGGTTAATTCAAAATGCTGCAGGTTTTGTCCAGCACAGGGCTGAGGGCTGCAGCAGCTGGCTGAGAGGGGGACAGATATGTGGTGAGAGAACAGGAGCCATCTGGAACAACAGCCCAGGCCACTTTGTGACTAGGACACAAAGTACATCCTCTAAAAGCACATTTCTGAAGTCAATAATCTTAATAGGTGTAAGAATAGCACCCCAGGTACATAAATCTCACTAATCTCTAGTCTAATTTATGCAGTGCTCTGCTCAGACTTGGCAGAGTTGTTGGGATAATAATTTCTCAAAAGAAAACCATTGTGGACAATCTCTAGAAAGTCCTCTGATGTGTTATTGACACCAAGTTTGGCATTGCCCTCTTTTTTTTCTTTTCTTTCTCATTGCCTAGATTCCTCAGCACATAAACACATCATCAAATTAATCCCAGCATTAAGGGCTTACATTAGGAATGGTATTGGCTCATTATTTGTAATTTATGAGTAAAGAGTCACCAATGGTTTGCAGCATTTCCCTGTGCTGTAATAATGAATTCCACTTTCTGAACTACAGTGCAGAGGCAGAAGCTGGTTATTGCAGAGCCAATGTTGTGTCAAGGTATTCAATGGGTTGACTTGGTAGAGGCAAGTCAGTTCAGATAAGAATGACTTCATCAGATGCTTTTAGTTATTTACCTACTTTTACCTATAGAATTATTTTTCTATTTTAAAAAAAATCCATGAGAGGGGAGAAATTTTTTTAAGATTTAAATAGGTCAGGTAATTTCCAACGTGACTCAAACATCTTATTGTTCCACTATAATTTCCTTTGTAATACCCACAGATGTGACTGTCTCAGTCTTTTTCCCTGCCAGGATCTCCAGGTAATTATCTGTGCAAAACACAACAGAATGGTTGGCTGAGGCCAATGCAATTGGGAGATGCAAGTTTTAGGTATCTTACCAAGTGGCATTTCAACACTAAAGAGGCCACACATGTTGCAGTCTGGCTTTGAATCACCCCCAAATAACAGAAGTGGAATTTCATCCTGCTCAGCACAGTGTCAACACAAAATACCAGGCAGAAAACAGCCTGGAATTTGTCATTGGTTTTAGAAAATTTTTTGCAGATATTTCTGTATCTTCCAAGCAAAATGTACTATGAATGCATTTCTGTAAACATGGATTTACCTACCTCAAATAAACTAAAAAGACCATTCTTCTGCTTTTCATGGGTGTTACATGTTTGTTCAAAGGAAAGTAAGTCACAACAAAAAGCTCTTCCTTTTTCCTTGACAGTTTTTTAGAAGCAGGACCCTGCAACATCTTGGAAAATATCACTGAGCATTACATTCTGAGTACAGTCATATCAAAAGAAATTGGTGGGCATGATAGTCAATTAAAATCCAGAAAGAACTAAAATATTACAGAGGCAGAGATGTATGCATAAAATAATTTTCCATTTATTAAAAACCCACATTTTCTAAATGTGATTGTCAGAAAGTTTGATCCTGATATTTCCCTGCTGAGGTCAATGAGTCCTTTTTTACTTGACACATGAGCAAAGCCTCAGTCAGAAATAATCTGTCTTTTCTCTCTCTCTCCATAAATATACATACACACACTTACCTACCCACATGAAAGGGATTAAGAGCACAGATATTTAATCATTGCCTTGGACTCTTAGTGACATGAAAAAACTTTTGAATATCTTTTTTTCCAGTCAGAAGCACAACCCCAGATATGGACACCCCATTTTCCATTCAGTCATGAGCCATCATTTATTTCTGAAAAGTGAGTGCAAAATGTTACCAGCATGAGAAACAAATTTCTAATTTCTTCATGTAGCCATGACATTATAAAGCATAAGGAAGTGGAAAAGCAGGCCCTCTGTGCAGACAGAATGTTTCTAGGTGCTGTTCCCTCTTGTGCCAAGTTTTTGTTTTTGTATTTCTCAGGTAATTAAGTTTGCTTCTAGAAAGCCTTGTTCCTTTTTCCTCCTGTCCCCTTTCTAGAGTGACTGTGCCCTGAAATCCCACTCTACACAGAGACAGGTATCAGGACTGCTACACCTCCCTTACAAGTGGGTGAAAAATGGAGATGTTTGATATCCATGTGAGTTGAATTTTTGGTTTCATGCTCATGACAGCCCCTTAACACAGAGCAAAGGACTTTCTCTGGCTGGTCAAAAGTGGTCTCAGGGTTTTGGATCTGTGTCTTCAGCACCTCTTCCTTAATGTACCCTGTGGCCACATCCAGTTCTGCAAAAATGAACAGTTGGAGGACCAGCTAAGGCAACATTTTTAAGCCAAAAGTGTTTCTTTATTTAATAAAAGAGTGTTACATGGCCATATTTCCAAACTAAATTTCTCACTTCATGAGTATTTCTATCCAGACCTTTGGAGCCAGCATTACTTTTCTTATACAGCTTAAACAAACATGCCCTAAAATTATGAGAAATTTCTGATTTGGACCTATTACTAACTAGACACAATCTGCCACCATACATTTTTTAAAATAATTTTAGAATTACTAACTTTGGAAAAATGCTGTTCATGTTTCCTTCCACTTCCATTTCCTCCTTAACCTCCAGGTTCAAACAGAAGACCCTTCTGCTAATCCTTGTGTTGTTATAAAAAGGAATTGTGCCATTTTCTGTGGGCATAAGAGGTATAGGAAATTACCCAGATCTTAACTCCATGTAGTGCTGAGTGCTTCAGCCATTATCCAGCAAAGCACTTAAGCACATATTTAACTTTCAGCACCTCAGGAGGCTCATTCATATCAATGGGTTTACTCAAGAATTTGTGGGGTTTAGGGCAAGAACCCTCAGCATCCTGCTGAAGGAGGAGATCAGGATGAGAGAAACGAAGGGCAGACTGAGAGCAAAGACCTGCTTATCTCCTGATCCTGGAGGTATTCTGATATTTTATGAGGAAAAGTGTGGGAGCCATGAAGTATAAGCCTAAATAATTTGCTCCTTTTGATTAGGAGTTGAGCAAGGGCTAACGAGGATTATTACTGCTCCTGGGAGACGCTGCTGCACATAAAAAATGGCAACAAAGGGAAGCCTGTGTCTGAATGGCATTGACTTGGAAATACAAAAGGAAAAACTGCAGCTCTGCTGAGCAGGGGTGGGGTAAAGAATTGAAAAGAATAAAAAAAGTCAACTTCTCTTGACGTGATATTCAACTATATTTTCCCAAGGAAAAATAAAATGTAATTTATACAGACTTTTGAACAAATTGAAACCATATACTGAAAATTGACTTATGTTTTTATGGAAAGAACAGAACACATTTAACAAGCACTACCTAGAGCCAGCAGCCTTTCACTATATAACTTGCAGGGTGTTTTAGTTATACTGAGGTCAGAATGTCTGTTTCCAGCTTTAATCGGCTAATTCAAGATTATATTCAGTCTCAAAAAATCTAATAAGTCTTTTCTTCTTAGATGGCTTATTATTTTCCAAATATGACATAGAAATAAGCCACAATATATCCCTTGATTTTTAAGAAGCTAGTTTATACTTATGAAAATATCCTTGAGTACATTAAAAGAAAAAAGATAAAACTACTTATTTGGGTAAAATGCATGTTGGAATTTTAGAGTTTTGCAAATTCCTTTTTCTTCACCACTGTATTTAAGCCAGATTTTATGTTGTATTTGGTTGCTTTGTATTACAAAGAGATGGTTAAAAAAGAAGGCAGCAGAGGCCAGAAGGGGCTCCTCATTGTAGGACCTGAGCTATATTCTGTCAGTTGTTAGTGGATATTTTTATTGTGTATTTTCAAATACTGGCTCATTGGTAGCCAAAGTGGGAGAGTTAGATGTAGGTGACTTCTGTGGTTTTTTCCATGCTGTTTCTACAAGTTGCAGTACTTGTGCCTGTTCCCTTATATGGAAAATGAATTAACAAAAGAGAAAACTGAATGGATTCTTTGTTTATATGGCAAATGCAATGTGAATTCATAATGGTAAATGCATTTTACTTGAGGCAGGCACTGGATGAAATGCAGAAGCAGGGTTTGACACTGGGACTGAAACTGGACCATGTTCCCTTCCTGTGTTGCACTAGGATGAAGAATCACTCTTAATTTTTGCTTTTGCTATTCCAATGCATCATGATTTGTTTGCCCATTCTTGAGCAATAGAGCATTTTCAGGCAGAAGAATGGAGAATGCAACTGGCTCATGAGTGCTGATGCCCTCCAGAGCAGCTGAAGGATTGGTTTGAAATGTCCTCAGGGAGAGGGGAGAATCTGAGCCAGACTCTGCCATACCCAGGTCAAGGAGAAAGGTCAGGTTTGTGCTGGGGGCTGCAGTGTGAGGAGAGGGAGGAGTCATGGTGGGGTAATTTGGACAAAAAAGAAGAAAATAATAATTCTGTTTGTCCCTTTGAAGGACATGTGGTGGTGCTTGTGTTCAGGAGTATCCCTTAACTCAGAGGGTGTTTTTCTGCAGGTTGGAAAAGAGGAAAGATTTAGGATGTGCTCTTAGGCATTCCTTTTATTGCTCAGTTCTAGATGGTTCCCACTTCAGATACTTCACTCTTTTGAATCTCATTTTGAGATGTTTAATACTTCTCTGGCATCACTTTGAGACTCCAGTCACCTAATGCAGAGTTGTGAATGTGGCTTGCCAAAAGTTTTAGATATATGATGCTTCATTACTCTAACTCATAAATCATTTTGTGGCTCTAGCTCAAATACACTACTTTTCTCTTTTATGCATGGTGGTTCTCTGAGCTGAATGTTATTTAAGAGAAGCAGCATGGGCAGGGTACCCCCTAAGAAATAGATTCAATCAAAGTAGCATTTGAGAATAATGAAGATGTCCAAAAATATTTTATGTGTTGAAATGAAGATGTATTTGCTCAGGTTAGTTCCAAGGTATCCAAAAAGATTGGCATATCTTCCAGTTGCTTTCTGCAGATCTGAAATTTCATCAAATGTTTGAGCCTTTTTGCTGAAGACCCTACATTTTTTATTACTCACTGAGGTATGGAGAGAGTATAAGCCCTTGCATGTTTAAAACAGTAGCTGAAGCACACCTACAAATGTGCTCCCACTTTCTAAAAATCAGGATTTTCCTGCAGCTCAAGGGAGACTGGGCTCACAGCAGCCCCACAGCCATCACTCCATGTGTTTACATCCCCAAATTATTCACAATCATTCCCATCCTGTGGCTGGGGGGCAGCCACTTGGCTGGATGTCATTCAAATGCAGGGAGACAATGCAGCTTGGGGAAGCTGGACTTGAGACAGCAAAACTGCCCAAAACACCCAAATATGTGACTTGAGCATCCAATCCTATTAGCAAATTATAATGGCTGGAGCTTGAGATGGTGGGAAAAAAATACCAAATTTTCTACCTTCTAAAATGACGCTCTCCTACTTCATGTTAGGTTTTCCCATTTTTTCCTTCCCTTTTAAATTCTCCAAGTAGTAAAGCCTTAAAAGGGTCATTGAAGTTAAGCCTTACCAGTCTTATCTTTTGTTCTACTGAATGACTGTGCTGCTGAGCCTCATATCCACAGATAAAACCCTCTACTGCCACAGAGATGATTTATTTTCATCTTTCTTCTGTCTGAAACAATTTTCTTCTGTGGGTTTATTCCCCGCCTTTGGAACTTGACCTAAGGTCCATCACACTTGAAATTAATAAAGCCTGGTTCAATATAAACTGTAAATTCTGGCTTGGAAAAAAAGAAAAAAAAAACCAACAAAACACAACAGTAAAAGAAAAAAAGACAAAAACACCCACATAGACAAAAAAAGAAAAAATAACAAAAAACCCTACACAGACAAAAAACTATCAAATTGTTCACCCCACAAACAAGAAAATGGCATTATTGCTAGCTTTTATTATGCTACTGTGACTAGTATGATTTTCATTGTCCATGCTCCTAAAAGGAAGGAGATAGATAAACTTTTGTTAAAAGAGATTTATTTATAGTCTTCCTGTTTGCTCAAAAAGTCTCAAAATTTGACCTCAATATGCCCTAAAGATTTAGCCCAGGAAATGAAGTGTCCTCATGTATATATATTTTTAGATTTCATGGCTTTCAGCTTCATTGCAGGAATTTTAGGGTTTTGCTCAGAGTGTTTGAGGTTGGCAGCACTACAATGACTAATAAAATCATGGGTTTTTCTAATCAGCAAAATATAAGATTACATTCAAACTAGAAATCCAAGTGTAAAGGATAAAGAACAGATGTATTTCACATACTGGTTTTTTTTCCTTCTCACAAACCATATTTTAAAATACTTCACAGAATTAAAAACACAAAAGAAATTCTCATCGCAGCCCCATTTAACTGAGAGTCTAGGGAAATAAAAATTAAAAAGACAAGACATGTGATGACCTCTGAGGTTAGAAATGTGATCAGGGATCATTGAGACATAAAAATAAGGAGATTATGGATGTAATAAAGTTATATGAAATAAAATATTAGAAGATGTTCACATTCAGCAGTGCCTAGACTCTATAAACAGGGAGAGACCACAGAAGTGAGGTCAGAGAAGGTGACAGCTACATCTGTGAGGAAATCTTGCAGGCAGTCAAGGCTGCTGGTTTGAAGAGAAGGCAAATAAAAAAATGGGATTGGCAGTTGTTACTAGATCATGGGATGCCTCCTTGTGACTGGGGTGATGCAGTCACAGTGTTGTTTGTCAGGCAAAATGAGTTCAGAAACCATTTTGCTCTTGTGAGTGAGGACATGACCTGATGCTGCTACAGCCCAGGGATGCTGTCACTGTCACAGAGCTGTGCTCTGCAGGACATACCTGGACATGTGGACGTGTTACACACTCTCTTTACCCCAAGCAAAATGTAAGAGACAATCCACAAGCTCCAGTCTTGCTGAGGCAGGGGGAGATGAGCTTCCAGCCTGCAGGAGCTGTGTTCCAGGTGAAAGAACCACGGGAGGGGTCAGCAGACTGCACAGCACCAGGGACGGCCAGGAAGGGGCTGGTCAGACCTTCTCAGAGGTTCTGCAGGCAGAATCTGTGCTCATCAGGCTGGGAACTGGAGATTCTCCTGATGCTGAAGGCTCTGAGATGATGGCTTTTGCATCACATGGATAACTCATGTCAGCTTGCAGATCTGAGTATATTCAGTGTCATAACTTCAGATGAGGGACCGGGAGACCCTCAGGACCTTGCACTTTCCAACAAAGGATGGAGCAAGGAGGAAGCAGCGAGTGAGAGCAGTCGGCAAGTCCTGCTTTAGTCCCATCTGATGAGCAGACCTGCTGCCCAGGGATGTTTGCTTTATTGCTGGGAGTTCAGGGCTGGGACATTGCAGAGAGGCTGCCTAGGCTTGAATGGCCCTTGGGTTGTTATTTCCTGCTGGTCCTCCAAAGGGGCACCAATGGTACTGCCAGGGGAGATCCTGACTGCTTCAAGCATGACTGAATGATCATCTGGAAAGCAGATTTGCAGAAAGAAACCCTGTTAAGAGCTGCATTAGGAAGATGATTGCCAGCAGGCAGAGAAAGGTGATCTTTCCTCTCTGCTCAGCACTGGTGAGGCACATCTGGAGCCCAGAGTCCAGCACTGCGCTCCCCAGTAAAGGAGGCATGGGCATACTGGAGTGAGATCAGCAAAGGTGAAGAAAAGCTCACTGGGATTGGGACATCAGACAATCAAGAGAGGCTGAATGAGCTGGATTTGTTCAGCTGGAAGAAGAGAAGGCTCACTGGGTGATAATTTTCATGTGTATAAATACCTGATGATGATGTAAAGAAGGTGGAACCAGAGTTTTCAGTTTTCAGTGCTGCACACAGAAAGGAAGAAAGGCCATGGGTATAAACAGAAGTATGAGAAATACCATATAATTCAAATAATGTTCAGGGTTTTGTAGATTATGAGAGCAGCTGAACACTGGAAAATGTTGTCCAGAAAGGTTGTGGAATCTCCATCTTGGAGAAATTCAAGACCAAACTGGACATGGCCCCAGGCAATCTGCTTAAGCTGCCTGAGCAGGTTGGACGAGAGGATCTCCAAAGGTCCCTTCCCATCCCAGCTTTTCTATTTCTGTCCTTGAAAATGACATTGATGACTGCAGCCAAAGATTTGTTCCTTTCTTAGTGTTCAAGGCCAGAAAATTGAGCATAATCTATAATCAGCTAATGGAAGTTCTTCAGGATCTGCAGGTACAAATAAGAGTTTTCTGGGGCAGTTTCCTAAGTTTTTAATTGGAGAAGGTGATAAAAGGACTTCTTTAGTACATCACCTGATCCCTGTGCTGAAAGAAACTGATGGGAAAATTGACACTGATAGAAAGGAAAGGGAGGGGAAAAGGCTTTAGAGCCTCATGGGGTGATGGAGAGTAAGGATTCTGCTTTGTTTTTAATGTTTTCTCTAAATCAGAATTCAGGCCAGATGTGTGCAATGTGGACAGGATCACAGCCTCAGAATGATCCATGGTTTTGTGTCACCAGTGTGGAGGGGCCCTGGCTACCACTGCAAAGCATCTGCTTCCTTCCCATCCTGTGAAATCTCTGCTATTTCAAGAAAGCCTAAAAATCCTTCATTTAGTTGTGCTATTTTCCCACAGCCATTGTAACAGGACAAAGTGATTAGAAAAATATTTAACAGTCCTAGTCCCCACTTCTATGGTATTAGCTATGTCTCACCACAAATTTATTTTTATTTTGTGCACAATGGGCTACAGCTTGGCAGAAAATATTTTACACCAGAATTTCTCTTGGATTTCTCATGAATGAGCTGAGAGTGTCTTTTGAGGCAAACATATTTTGCCAATTTTCAGCTGACATATTGTCTCATTCCTTTGCAGAGTACTGTCTCATGAAATCTGAAATGCTGCTGCTGATAGTGACAGATGCCATAAGAAAGAATCAGTGGATAGACAACCCATATGGATATGGTGGCTGTAGGGAAAAGAATTGTAAAGGTTTCAGCAGTCTAGTTAATTCAGTTAATTGAGCTGAGAAAGAAAAGAAAAAGCTCCAATGGAGTAACCTCATAGCATTTACAGAGCATGTTTGAAAATACTGATACTAGAAACAGACCTGTGCTTGATGAACTCCAGATGATACCACTGATGTTAAAACAGAGAAAAAACCCAGCATCCTCCCTCCTCCACCTCCTCCTGCCAGAGGTAATCCAGAGATTCTTGCGCTGTTAAAGCCATTATGGCATATTTTGGAACTAGTCAATACAAAAATTATTCCTCTTCTCTTTCCTATGATGTTTACAAATGTATTTTGCAGTAGCTCAAAGTACAAGGCAGATAGAAAACTTTCAGCAATTCATATAAATAAATAGTGTAGGAAAAATCTTTGAAGTAGGAGATCACAAGTGAGCACATCTGCTTAACAGAACTGAAAGCACAAAGGTTTGAGACCTTTCCCTCTGTTCTACTAAACAATTTTTTTTAAAAATAAATGCTTTGTTTTAATGTTTTACTCATCAACTTTTTGCAATTTTTTGTATTTTAACACTCACATAACAAAAAGAATGTGCAGATAAACAAATGTCTAATTTTTCTTGGCAGCAGAAGTATCTCGGCTCTTATTTATTGATGTAGCATAAATGTTATCTTTGATACCAAGGGTTTCATTTACTTTTGAGTAAATAAAGCCTTTAGGAGAAAATGCTTAAAGAAAGATCTTTGCTTCTTTAGTTTCAGTAATGAAAAAAGCTTTTGAAGGTATTGTGGACAAGAAAGTTCAATATAATACCCAAGAATTTTACCTTGCTTTACAAAGAGTCTCTCTTGATCAAAAGGATGGAGCACATGAATTAAGAAGTCTTTTCCATCTTAAAATACAAGGATTCTGCCATTCATTCTATTCATAGCACAGCCTGAAACCCTTTTCATTATCATCCAGTCAGTAATGCTGAAAAAAACCCATCCTTAAGCCTAATGATCTTGCTCAAATATTTTTTTTAGCTGAGGGAAGGATGAAATAGACAAAATCAAAGAAAATTCAGACTTCAGTGAAGATTTTCCCCCATAGGGGAAATAAAAGAACTATTTTATAATAACTTTTTCCTCCTTTTTTTCATACAAATGTGTCTTTTCTTCAGACAACATGCAAGTGCCAGGCTGTTATAGGGTTTTCTACACCACAGCCTGTGAGGGAGCCAGGGTCTGTTACTCATAGGAAGATTTCTCTTCCAAACTGACAATGGCCATGACCAGACATTGGTGTTTCTGTGCAGAGAACTGGGCAAACTTCCTTTGTCTCCTGAATGTTGTATTGAACACGGAGCTGTGGCGTGGTAACCTGGCTTTGAGAGTGCCACACCTGGAGAAATGAAAACTTACTACAGGCCAGATCAAAAAGATGAGCTTTAGCAACAAGTAGAGTTTAAAACACTTTAAATTTGCTTACTATAAAAAACAGAACAAAGTTTAAAATGTAACTACAAGCAGATTAGAAGCAATTTTAACCCACTAATGGTAATGGTATGTCTCAGATATTTCAGCATCTCATCTAGGTTGTGAAATTGGGTGCCTTTTGCAATTGGTGTAAATTTGGAGACTCCTTTTGCTACATTTTCCTTGCCAAAATCACTGATGGTAACTGCTCTAGGCACTTCTGTAGCCCAAAATGGAATATATGCAAACTGCAATGATTCAGGCAATTGCTCTTCTTGCAATTCTTGTGTTTGGTTGTTGGAGATCACAAAAAATTTCATTGCCTTTCTTTTTCCTCCCTCTCCTCAAGTTTTTCACAGGAAATGTTTCCACTATATCTCCTGATTAGATTATATTTTCAGCTTTATGCTGCCTTTGTTGTGACAACAGCCTCTTTAAAACACTGATGTCTAATGTTGCAAAATATGTATCAGGAGAAATATGAAAGCTGCACATTTTTAAAAATATGTAAAGTGAATTTTGGACTATATTGTTTAAACACAATTGACCCAAGAATAAAGTTACCATGATTACACCAAGTTCCTTTTTCTGAGATTAAGGAACCCTAGAAACTGTTAAATTCCTATTATCTTTTAATACCCATCTAAACGTTAAGGCTCTTACCAAATATATTAATGAGAGGGCTTTTTATTTTCTAGCCTTAAATATTATGCATTAATAGCAAGTATTTATAAATAAAACTCTCATTTATATGTTTTTCATGATAGGACTGTACATCTTTCGGGTATATATTACTTCCTATTGTGTCATTATATTGACCCTCAAGGTCTCTGTATTTCCTACTTTTATAGCCTCTTATTTTAGATGGAGAATTGCAGTGAAGAAAATGGTGTTAAGAACTTTTCCTTATGTTATCTATGTCTATATACATTTTTTCCTTATGCCCACTAATACCAATATTCTATAAAAAGAGAGGTCAAGATTAAATAATAAAAGATGTTGCCTCTTTGGAGTATCAGAAAGGCACATATTTTCATTCCAGTTGGGAAGATGAGAAGAGATATAATGATATAGTTTGTGCTTTGTTGCCCTGTGACAAATACCATGCAAGACTTGTGTATGAATTTTAGCAATGTCTACAATGAATATTTAAATGCTTTAAAATAATTTAGCTACAGCAAGAATAAGACTAAAAACTGAACCAGATCTCTGTTCATTATTTTTTCTATCCTCTGGATAATCTCTAGCTCAACTTCAGCCTTCTCGATCTGTGGCAGCCAAAACTGAAAACAGTGCATGTTACTTTATTTCTTTAAGATTAGGGTACAGAGGAATAAAATACTGATGTACTCATAAAGAACCAATGTGGCATGAGACATTTATGACATAATTTTGATGCAGAAATCAGTGGGATTTAGTGTGCTTCTATTATGTATAACACTTGTTTCTTTTACAGTTGACTCAACTGTTCCTGACTTTTTGCAGTCTCCAACTTTCTTTTATTTTGAATTTGAAATGACACTGCAATGCCCTGAAAAAAGAAAGGGTAGTGGTAAATTGGAGACTGAAGTTGTTTTGGAAATTCAGAAATTTAATTCAGAAAGCTCTAGGTCCAAGAAGGATATATTCTCCTTGCTTTGTTTAAAAGAGCTATGTTAAGAAACTTGCACTAAGTATGTCAGGCATTTGTCCAATTTTCTGCTCCAATAAACACTTATTTGTGTAATGGAAGAGCTGCAGTCAGGAGAAATAGGAATCCCACTCTGCATAATCATGGTCTTGGTGGAAGAATGTCCACTTCAGACAGTGACTGAAATCCTGTAAGGTTTGATTGGATGCACCACAGGGGATGGGACTCATTTGACAGCAACTCTTCTATAACCAATCTCACTCTCTGCCCCAGAGATGGACTCCAATAAAAAGTTAATTGATTAAACTTATACATTATCAATGAATTCAAAAAATCTACAATTCATTGTAAAAAACCACAAAGCAATGACAAAGGTATTCCTGATGAACCGTTTGGATCGATTGGAGGTGTGAAAGGAATTGAGCAAGCATTCAGAAGATTGGGCAAGCTGTAAACCTCTTCAAAGAGAGACAGAGAATCACAGAATCATGGAACGGTTAAAGTTAGAAAGGATCTTCAAAAATCCAGTCCAACCCCTCGGCCATGGGCTGGGACAACTTAAACTAGACCAGGTTGCTCAAAGTCCCTTCCAGTCTCACTTTCTGCCTTATATCCAGGGTAAATCTGGATATACCCTGCCTCTGTCAGTATAAAACCTCTGATTCTCCTCCTGTCACTACAGATCCTGGTAAAAAAGTTTTTCTCCTTTTTTTCTTGTAAGCCCCTTTTTATTTTGAAAGGTGACTCTGGAGTCTTCTCCAGACTGAACAGCTCCAGCTCCCCCCTGTCTTCACAGGAAACCTGCTCCTGCCCTCCATCACTATTTTCATGGCCCTCCTCTTCACCCCCTTTAACAGACCTTGTATTTCTGAAACTGAGCACTCCAGAAGTGGAGAGAATATTTCCTGTGGGGTCTCATGAGAACAGAACAGAGGAAATATTCTGAAACACCTCCCTCGTGTGACCTGCTGGGCTCACTTCTTTTTTGTGCAGCCCTGGATATGAAAGGTTCTAATGTAGGAGGTGATGGTTCACATGGATTTTATGAGATTTTAGTGCCTCCACTTATAAAAGGAACAGGAAGAACAAATCTCTAAGACCAGCATATTGTCAGAACAAGAAAAATACCCAAGGCACTGTGCAAAAATGGTCCTGGTTGCATTTGTAGCTTACAGATGAGTTGATGGTTTGGATGCAAATAATCTCACTCATCTTCAGCTACCTACATGACTAATTTTTAGTTTTACAAGGGTTTTCCTATGCTCATGCTATTCACTAGCAAGTAACTAGCTAGCAAGTAAATGAAGTGACAGTGTGACAGTGCCCAGTCTAGTAAAATCATCAGCAAACAGAAAAATGCTGTAAATGGAAAAAATCAGCACTGGAAACAAAGATACGAGGTATCAGGGAAAGTCTCAGATGCCTGGGAATTATTAAGTTCTAATTAAAATCCTACTTCTACAAGCGTGAAAGCAATAGGAAAGCAGGACTGGTGTCTGGTGCAAACTCAATGAGGGATAAAGACAGGAAAAATATGGAAAATACAAAAAGGGAAAATCAGCAATGTGCCATTAATTGAAACACACCTAAAAGTCCAGAAAAGGCATTTATATAGGACTTTTATTTCACTCATCTATGTCTATATACATCTGTACTGCAGCTTAAGGGATTTTCCAAGGCTGTTCTCAGTCTAGGCTCCATGTCCACACCAGTGAATTTTGGAATTTGCCCCCCAGTGTGGAAGCAGCACAGGTAACCTGCAGGCCCACTCCTCCAATACCCTGTTGGTACACATCAGGTAATTCATCATTCATTCCTCTGCCAGGGATTAGCTGCAAAGTGCCTCATCTTCATTGGATGTGGATCTAAGACAGTACCATTTAACAACACATATCTAATAAGAGTAGAAAGGAATACTGGCCTCACATCACAACTGAGGAGCTCAAAAAACGGACTTCTCATTGCTGAGAAATCCAAAATACACATGTAACCTCAAATACATTAAAAATACTCAGCTAGGAGTAGGATTGTACACAACAGGTGGCATTCCATACAACATGACATTAAAAACAAGCTCAAATGAAAGGATCAAGGCAATGAATTAATACAAAATGAACATTATTAACAACATAATTATATAGATAATAAATTTAAAATACAAGGGTTCAAACTGTGACAATCAAGGAGGAAAGCAGGTGACCTGAAATACAGGCATGCTTGTCATGGTGCACATTATGTGGAAAACAATGTGCAGAAAGAAAAACTGCCTATTTTAGAAAATAAAGTGCAATGTGTAGAAAAGAGAATCATTTTATACTCTAAAGTTATGCTGTCTCAAGAGGGAAGAAGTAACAATCAGCAAGGCTGCAAAGATGTCTTGTAAAGGGAAGGAGAAAACTTCAGTGTAACTTTAGTAGACAAGGAGATGCCAAGGATGAAGTTTTGCAGAACAATGCCAATGATTCAATTTTTATGATTGCAGCTCTGCTGTTAGACCAGTAAGTAAATTCAATTGCTACTGGTTTAGGGAGCCAGGTATAATTTAATATCAAGTAAACAGCAATATTAGACTGAAGAACTGAAGCCAAGTGTTGCTCATTGACAATTAACTGAGGAGCCAGTGGACAAATGCAGACTCCTGGTGAGAAGCCCATAGGAAACCAAGGAAATGGCTCACGTAGAGGCAAGATGAAGCTGGAAATATTTCCTCACAGTCTGCACACCTGCAAGAACACAGAATGTCTTCAGTGTCGTAGATAAGAGAGATGGATGCAGCTGCCTACAATGGAGGCATCATTTCAACCCTTGAAATTTTCAGCACAGCTGCCTAGAACTGGTGAGAAATCCTCCAACAAAACAGTCAAGTGCTCAACCCCCAATTTTTTAAAGAAAAACCAGAAACAGGTATCACGACTAAAATGCTACTATCCTGCAAAATTATTAGATCAAAGGCACGACTTTCAATGGCAAATTAGAAAAAATATTCACCTAAAACTAGGAGGACAAAGTTATTGCTACCAAATACTTAATATACTTAAAAAATGCACCTGGAGTAGTTGAATAATTTGAGTTATAATCCTATCTCAGAGTTATTATAAAATGGCTATAAAATGGCACTACCAAAGTGTGCCTGAATGGTTACAGGACACGCTTTGGAAACTCCTGTGCTGTGAGGTAAGATTGAAAGTCACTCATAAAAATTCACTTTTGGTGGAAATATAGCAAATGGCAAAATTTCCAGGACTGGAGAGCAGTGGATCCTGAGATAATGCTATCAACACTCTGAAATGTCTCTGCAAGGCTGCAAACCACAGCACAGCAGTGGCAACCAGCCAGAGGGCCTCAAAAAAGAAGAGTCTTGGATACCATTTGGCTTGAGCAGGAGAAATGTAAAAGTTAATGTCTGTTAAGAGCTACTGTGATCCCACCAGACAGTGAGGGCATGAATAATTGGGGTGAGTCCCACTAATTTCACCACTAACACAAAATCCTTTGAGGATGGTCAGGCTGCAAGGATTGTGATGGCAAAGTCCATGCAGTGTCAATGTGGCTCCCACCATCCACATTCCAGTCACTTGTAGTCCCAACAGCTCATCAAAAACATATGAAAAAAAAGAAACACAAAAAGCAATATTTAAAAGGCAATAAAAGAAACCATAAGAAGCCTGGATACACATCAAGAGGTCTTAGTCTGCAGGAGGCAGCTGGAAGTCAACTTTAATTTTACTGGATTAATAGCTAGAGTTGTGACCCTGTTGTAATAAAAATTTTTGTTTAGGTTTTCAATCATTAGTCTTTATGTGATATTTATCAGCCCATGGCCCATAAATTAGGTCAGATGGTTTTTTCCCCCCTCCTTTTGTAGAAATAATTATCTATCTTTATTCTAGCAGGAGAAACAGCTGATGGGGCTAGGGAGATTTGTTTGTTTTTTGTTTTGTTTTTTTGTTTTTGTAAGCCATATTTTCAAAGACTTGAGAAATTTTCCAGAACCTGCTCCAGGATATTCTATTGATATTTCCAATTCCTCAGAGGTTGTAAGAAGAGATTAACTGTTGGACAATATCCACGTGAGAGACCATGAACACTAGAAGTTGACAGCTTTGCAGCACAATAATCCATGGAAATGTCATCTGAAAAGCTGAGATAATGTCTGAAATTTGCCAATGGGCAAGAACAGTGTATCTGGGGATGTAGAAAAGATAGGCTTGAGCTTGATTTTAAGAATTCAAGAAAGATGGAATTGAATCTGAATAGAGAGACTTGTGGCTCTTTGGATTAAGTCTCACAGGAGATAAGCACTTGCTGACCTTCAGTTCCTCAATGTTCTTCTGCCCAGACTTCTAGTGTGCTTGAGTGTTTGTTGCTTGACCTTCAGCCCCAGCAAAGCAAAGAGGTTTAGAAATACTTGAATTGGATCAGTTGTTATGATGATCTTTTCATGAATAATTTTTTGGCAAGGTTAGTGTAAATTTGGATGCTATTCATGAGCTGTTAGTATTGCAAGGTACAGAGGAAAAATCACTGATTTTATGAGAGGAGCAAATGGCAATGAGCTGTCCTCCTCTGCAGGATGAAGATTTTAATGAGCTGAACATCAGCTGACTTAAAAAACTGCAGGAGGATATAAAGGAAAACATTATGTAGAATTTCTGTTCCTTGTAATCAATTAGAGATAATTATGGTTAGAAGACAATTCACACATATAGTATATTAGCTGTGCTCTCTTTGGTGTTGGGCACTGAGTTTCTAAAAACATGTCAGTGTTGCTCTGTGTCCTGTCAAACAAAGGGCAGACAGCTCTGTCAGGAATCAGAAGTAATGTGGCATCAAGATGTGCAGTCTTGCTAATCTGGAGCTTTCTTGAGCTAAGTAAATCTGGGGTGGGATGCAGTACACCAGGTGAGGACTCCTCAGAGTGGTGAGGCATGGGAGATAATCTTGTATGACTCTATATATGTTCTAACAAATGATTGCTATTATTTTGTGATTGTGATTCACCGATTCCAGTATGCTTTGTGGCTTGTAATAACTCAGCTTTGTTTCTGAGGAGCTGCTATCCAACCAGTTCTTCTTCCTCTTGCATTTCCACAGATGACATTTTCTTCTATGGAATACTTTGCTCATATCCTTATTGCTTTTTGCAAGCAGAGGTTTCCTCTATTTCCAGTGCCAACATTTCTCTCTTTCAACTCTGTCTATGTACTGAGACAATTTTTGGCTCATCTGAAAAGCAGTACCCTCAGGAGTGCTGGGCATTCAGTCACTCTTAAATGGTTATGTGCAGAATAATACACCTTGCAGTTCAAGATATTTAGAGGTTTTGGATACTTTGTTCTTTTGATATGAATGTAGGCAGTCTGTACTATTTTTCTCTCTTTTGTATTGATGTTTCTGAAAAAGAATCTAAAGCAGAACAGGAAATTTTTCACTCTTTTTCCTTTGGTAATGATGCATTCAATTATGTTCCCGATGATTCATGAGGTTTCTGGTGGTGACGATTATTTATCCTGCACAGCCTCCCCAGGGAACACAGGGTGCCCAAAAGTGTGACTAAGATGGGTTCAAAGCCATGTGCTCCAGTCAAAGTTAGTTATGTTTCTAGGAAAATCTTTCACTGCTTCTGAGCAGTCTGGGGTCTGCTGACAATTGCAGGAAGATCCTCCTGTTCCTCTCAGTTCCCTGTGTCTCTTCCTACCTTCATTCCAGAGTATTCCCCAGGCTCAGTGTGATCATTTTTCTTCAAGGATTTAGAAATCAGCTTCTCCTTTCTGTGACCTCTTTCTGATCCAGTGTGTTTAGGCAGGATAAGACAAACAGGTCATAATGACAACAGGTCATTACCTGTCCTGCTCACCACATCCTCTCTAATGCTGTGCAATATTTACTGTACACACAGCAAACTGGTCAAAGAAACAATCAGTAGCATTTCTCACTCAGAGCCTGATGAAGTGCATGTCTTCAACATTGCATTTGGGGGACTCAGAAACTGCTGGGTTATTTTTCATCCAAACAATAAATTTGTCTTAGAGAGGACTGGTAGCAAGGTGTCAGAATCTCCATCAGGTGCATCTGGAGCACTGGTGTCAAGAAGAACACTTCAAAGAAATAATACTCTGCCCTCCAGAGGCTTGCCAAATTTTGTCTACATTTTGTATCTTGTCAATGCTGCCTGACAGCAAAAATAATTCAGAAAATGTTTAGGTCATCAGTGCCACCCCAGCACAGATAAGGCAGGCACAGAGACATCTCAGCTCTCCTAAATTCTGAGCACTTCAGCACAAACCTGGCAGCTGGAATTCCATTAAAAAACAGAGATGTCAAGGGAATGCTGGGAAAAAACCAAACCAAACCAAACCAAACCAAACCAACCAACCAACCAACCAATCAAAAAAGGTAGCTGAATTTTACAGTGATGGCATTTTCAAGTTTCTTAGCAAATTATTCCCTTTACTAAGTTCTTTCTTCCAGTTATAACTTAGCTAGCCAGCACAGTTCTGAAAGTACCTAATTGCATGCTCAAAAGCTGCTAAGAAGTGTTTAAATTAATTTCATTACACTTGAACAACCTCCAAATTTTATAGTGTTGTGATGCCAGGATCTTAGTGATATTCTTATCATCTATGAAGAAGAGGAAGAACCACTGTAATTTCTTTTCTTTTCTAGGAGCATTTAAGAGTTAATTATCTATGCCCAAACTTTTTATTGAGGGGAGCAAAGTGTGACTGCAGCACTTCTCCAGGGGAATGGGTTAAGACTTTCAAATTCTATTGTCATTCCCATGAATTTCCTAAAAATATAATAATAAAATTAATTTTTTTTAAATTATATGTCCAATATTGAATATATAAATCAAAGTTTATTGTTGCTTTTAACAGAGATCATTAATATAACCTCTCATAGTTATTTGTATGTGTTGTGCACCAGGTGCTGACATTGAAGACATGAAATATTTTGAGAGTGTTTGTACTTTTCATGCTGGCTTTCTCAATTATCTTTGCTCTCCAGGGCTGATACAGGGCACTGTAAAATGTTTTAGAGTGATGCACATTACAGACAAACATCAATTGTCATAAAAATTTTGTGGGTTGATGTTTGAAGACTTTAGCAAAAGCTGGGGGGGAAAATGTATTTTCAGGTCACTGGATGCAGTCAATAGTGCTGAGTCTCATTTCAAGTGACTGAGACATTACCTAAAAATCCCCGAGCATAAGATCTTATTCTATTCAATCTAAATAAGTAATTAATGGACTATACCAATTTTTGAGTACAGAGAGAACAAAAGGCTCTGTTTGGAGAGATTTTGGTGCTTTGCTCAAAGTTTTGAATCGCAGTCTGGTGTTTCAGACATAAAGTTGGAACCCTGGTTAGGCAAAAGAATAGCAAATATTTTCAAGGACAAAGAAAAGTTTCTATTTCAGTTACTTTCAATGCTTAACGTCTTCCTTTTTCTAACAGAATTTTGCTTTTTCAGTTTTTCTACTACTTAATTATTTTTTAAATTATTCCACATTGTCGGGAGCCTGAGGACACCAGTAGGAGTTAATGGTCTTATATTTAAATTTTTTCCATGAAACATTACCCTGATCATTTTTCTAAGAGATTTCTGAAATGAATCTTACTCTATAGTTGCTCTTCAAACCAATAAGCACAAATGTCACTGATTTGGCGAGGTGAAAAGGTTTCATTTTTATAAAACCTTTCTGAATATTTACACAGGCTTCATTTAATCATCTGGAGCCATCATTTTTTACTAGTAAGATACAGAAAAATGAATTTCTATTAAACTTATAAAAAATGTTATTGCTTGCAGAAACAATCTGTGGTGCAATTCTATATTACTGTTGCTGTTTAGATGTTGTTACTCTTTAGAGAAAGGAACAGAGCATTTATTTATGGTTTCTTTCAAGGAATCAAATGAAGCCCTGACTTTTCAATGCCCATTGAAGGAGTGCTGACCACTCCACAATGAATAGTCCTGCAACACTGCATCTTCCAGGGAGGAGGGAATTTCCATTTGCCTTGTTCAGAACCTGTCTGTACTTGCATTTGTTTCTAGATACCTCTGGAAAGCAGGAGTACATAGGACACTGTGAGTTTAGGGGAGGAATGTTTAATAGGTGAACAAATAGCTTTGGGTTTTATGCCCATTCACAACATCACTATTTTTTGCATTAAGAACTGGTATTCTTTCATCCTGAAGTTCATTGTTCATTGTTCATCCTGAAGTTCATTGTTCATCCTGAAGTTACTGCTTGATTTTATGTTCACCCTGTCCAGAGCAGACCCTGGAAAAGTGGGGTCCTGGCATGCAGCCTGCATCCACACAGCCCCAGGGGAATTGGATTTCAGGGCTTGGATTCAGTACTGGGACAGCCAAGAGCCTCCTCCCAACCCTCCCTGAATCCCCACTGCCAAGGCTTCCATTGCAGGCAACGTAATAAAGCAACAGCATCTTGCCAGCTGCCAGAGGATTACAGTTTTCTTTTGGGAGTTCTGCAAATTTTCAGATGCCATCAAAGTATTTTTGCTCTCACAGAATCCAGCATTTCTCATCAGAGGCTCTCAGCGTGACTGGAAGGCACTAATTGGACACAGGTGTATAATGAGTTTGGAACAAGCACAGTTCAATTTTTGACTTGAATTAGTCCTGTTATAGAAGGATATCAGGCTTGTTTCACATAATGCATTTTTCATGAAAAGTATTGAACAGTATTGACAATATTTTTGGTCTTTCTGAAAATAATCTAATGCTCTTCATGTTGCTTATTTTTCTGTTTATACAGAACCACCATTAAGGAAATGATCTCAAATTTGGAAAAGCACAGGCTCCAAAAGTATAGTTGAATATGCTTTGTTGAAATGGAGTAAGTGATATTTGACAAAAACACAACATGTTCTTTGATACAGAGGGATCTCATGCAGCTGGAAATCTTGAGTTTATTGCATGATTACTGCTTGAAAATGTTTCTTTATGTACATATATAATATAAAAAACTCTACATAAAATACCCAGTAGCTTGCAGCCAGGCTCAGAGAAGTTCAGATCTTTGAATTTATGGTGGAAGTTGCTGTTTTCCAGGTAAGCATGGAACCCCCAATGTCACCATGCAGAAGCTCCAAGCCCTGTGTGTGCCAGCTGCAGGGCCAGATGTTACCACAGCTTCCTGGTCCAGCACAACAGCTTGCACTGGAGCTCATCCATTGTGAAATGGGACACTGAAAGCTTGAATTTATTTATGCTGCAAGGAAGACATGAAACACAATCACAGCTTTAAAACTGACTGGGTAGAATTGTTTTTGGAGAAGTTCAGAAACCCAGAAGTCAGATATTTAAGTCTCAGCTGGCTACCCCTTAGTTCCCTTTGCAGTCAGTAGGTAGAATCAGAACTGAGCTGGGAGAGACTTTGTTTTATACATTCAATTCAAAAGAAATTGAAACAAAGTCTGCTTTTCTAGAAAATCAAAGTGGAAGGGATGCTTTTGGTGATTAACTGAAATATTTGATCCTAACTCTAAAATTATCATGCTAGGATATATGACTAGATTTCTGACTCTCTTGATTTTTATACACTTTCAAAAATTAGTACTTATCACCATCTTATTAAAATAGTTTATGCATACCATGAAAATACTGTTTCCTTAGTTCATCATGTTCTGCTGTTTGGGGTTTGTTTGTTTTTCTTTGCTCATTTCTACTTAAAAATTAAAGATCTTACTACATATAAAATTTTGCAAATGGTTTCTCTTCCTACATTACCCAAATGTCATTACCCATGCCTTGCACTTCAGTAATTGCTTGGATATTTGACAAAAAGATAAAAACTTATCCACTAATTTATAAAATGTACTGTCTAAGTTAAACAGAAGCTAATGGAGGATATTAGACACTTATCCATGGTTTTGGAGCAGGCTTGAGAAGATACAGATTTGGCAAGCATCAGAGTAATGTGAAAAGAGAAAATCACACAATGTTATCTTGTTCCTTCCCTTTTCTAGTTTCATGTAACCCAGGAGATGAGGCTCTTGTCACCAACTGAAACTCCCATTATACAAAATTTAACTAGTGTTTTGTTTAAAATAAACTTGCAACCTTGTAGAATGGATTTGCCTTTCACCTTTTTCCCTTTTATGCTAATAATATTTATGTGTGATCTTCTAAATTCAGCAAAGCTTTAATTTATTATACAGCCAGCTTGGAGAGCAGAATACTTTCCCATCAAATAGAACACATTCATATTAAGCTAGAAAATTAGATATTGCACAGCAGCTCTTTTTTAGTAGCCTTGTTCTAAAATATCTCAATAAGAAATTGCCTTTGGATATGTGGGTATTTCTCATATCCAATTGCCTTTGGATATGTGGGTATTATTGGTTTGTGGAAAAAACACTTAACTGAACTCTTCTGCCCTAAAATTCTGTTTCCTCCTTGCCACAGTCACATGTGGCAGACAATTCCTGATATAGTAAATTTGCATGCAGCAAGCTGCTCTAGTGGGAGGAGTCCCTGCCCATGGCAGGGGATGGAAACAGCTCATCTTCAAGGCTCCTTCCAACCCGAACCATTCTCTGATTCCACAATGTGAACTTTTCAACCTAGCACCACCCCTAATGAATTATTCCAGTATTTTTTCACAATTAAATAATTGTACAAGTTACAAGGTACTGCAGTTTTTAATATATTTAATAATTGTCAGTTTTCTCTCATTGCAACCAGATATGAGCAGTACATATCCATATAAGAAGTTATGAATATATGTAAATACACACACATATCTATTTTTATGAATGTGTATATGCAATACAAGCTTCATAACAGATTTAGTACTGTTTTCTACATAATTTCATTTGTGAAACAGCTATGTGTTTAATCACCATCTTTTGAGCAACCTCTAGGAGGTTCTAGAAGGAAAAGATTTTGCTACTCAAAATTACAGAAATATTTCCTTTCTGAAATGATAAAAAATTTAGATATGGGGAAGGTATATGAAAACCCAAAAGATTTATTTCACCTAATACCAGTTTGACTGTAACAACAATGAATTTTCTCTGGAAGAAACTTATGCTTTTTATATTTCATGTCCCTTTAAAGTTCTTCACATTACCTTTAGCTTTGATTAACCTAAACCGTTGTATCCCATGTGTGCCTTTTGCCTCCCTGTTGCTCATTCATTTCCCCTACAGATAGATAATGAACATAAAATTAATTCTAATACAGACTGAACACATTAACAGCCTTATTGGGCTTTTGTATTAAGATGAAAAAGCTTTAAAATACGTTTTTAATGCAGAGAACAATACAGTAATGAATTTCAATATGCATAACTTGCTTATTTAAATATTTCTAAAAAGTTATTTATAAAAGTCTTTACTGCTGTAATGTGAAGCTGTAAGCTTCTATATTTTTCAAAAGTTAAAACTCAGTGCAAATGAAGAAATCCATTATTAAAATTAAATAAAGAAGTTCCCTTTATTTGTGTGTGTGAATATCCTTTCTGTGTGTGAACACTGGGAGTTCTGAAAGGACTGCAAATTTTAATTCTATTATTTTTGCTTTTCCCATTTTTTCCTTAATAATTTTGTATTGAAATGCTTATCTATGTTCACTTCTCCCAGTGAATACTCTAAGATTGTAAACTTTTCCTAAAGGTCCAATACCTTTCCCTCCACCCCATAAATTACAACTCCATTGTAATGAGTTAGTGCTACAACAAAGACTCACTGGCAATGCAGTGTATTTTAATAGACAAATTACTCTAAATTAAGCTCTAACCATCTGCTCCATTCTCATTTATGGCTCTAAAATGAACGTATTTTAAAATTATATCATTTAAAAATAATGCAAATGATTGAAGTGTGCAGTAAGGCTTCTGCATATTTGTTCATTCAGTGTAGCACAGTTATGGTAATAGTGATGTTTCTTCCTTGCTCCAGGCATGTATGAAGGAGAAAGTGGTTAATGCTTGGTACAATAAATTTGCAGTTATTATGACGCATTAAGTATGTCAAAAAAGATATTTTACTCCTTGAGAGTTCCACTGAATGTAAATCTCTGCATTGGAGCATCCTGATGGGATACCTGGAGGCAAAGCTTTAGCTAATTCTACAACTTGTAGGGGGTTAAGGATATCAGAGACATTAAATGCTGACAACTGTAGTTTTAATATGCTGGGGAAATGAAGCTGTTCCATATCACTTTCTGTATTTGCTAACTGTTATGCCACCACCAGGGATCTCACTAGGATTTATAGAGAAAGAACATGCTGATAGCTATTTAGAGGGAAAACAGTAATTTTTTTTCTCCAGTAGTAAATTGTGGTACAGACTGATGGAGCAGCAAAGAGGAGAAAAGTCATGATATTCTCAAAGGATGGAGCTGGAAGTTCAAATAAACCCCATTTCCTCTCATTGCCTCTCTGCTTTGTTTGCATCCTCCATGTCTTAAAAATATTGCATTAAATGCTTACATTGATCTGATAAGTGAGATGACTTTACTATTATTTTTGACTTCAAAATAAGCATCAGCAGTCTAAGAACATTTACCTCTGGCTTCATGTGATGCAGCACTTACATGGGAGAGCACAGGTGCTAATAAACGTTACCCACCATGCAGAGACCCCTTTTCTCCTGCCAGACTGGGCAGGCCTCTCATCTTACAGAAACATAAAACACAGAAACACAAAACAAGATCAGCTGAGGTGCAGAAGAGAACCTGACCTGCAGGTTGTGACCCAATTCAGCGAAAAGATGGCATGAATTTTACCAGTTTGCAGTTTCAAAGGCAGCAATTTAACTGGGCTGCCTGCAGAGGCACAGGGAGGAGCTCACGGCGCTGTTTCCTCCGTGTGTTTTCAGTGAGGGCGAATTTCCTTTTGGAAATTTGGAAACTCCTGTCTGTGGAGCCAGTCTGAGGCAGGCAGGGCAGATGCTTCCCTGCTCCACAGCTAAAGTCAGACAAGAACACCCAAGTTACCATTCACTCAGCACTCCAGCAATGTCTCCCTTTCAATCATTCAGGGAATGACATCAAGGATTATAAAGGAACATCTGCTGATGGCTTTAGGAGGGATTAACTTTGGAATGACTAATTTAGTCATATAATTAACAGAAATATGGTTTGTTTGGCAGAATAGGAAAAACACGCTACAGAGATACTGATAATGATAATTGTGAGGGCCAGTAATAGAAATCAGAATGTTTCACTTTAGTACATTGCATCTCTGGTCTGTCATTCCAAAGTAAGTGCCTCTTAAAACCAGATGCTGCCCCTGCAATATTTGATATGTGTTTATAAGGGATGAACAAAGGAGGTATTATATCTTTTGTTATCACTAAGCACCAAGGTCAAATTTGGTAAGTAAGCAATGATTTCAGACTTTTAATTATATACAAAATAATTTGTTCAATTCCTGCAGAAATGTGTCTGCCTCTGGGAGATGTTCTGGAAGGGAGGATTTTAAAATTGGCCATCTTTTTTATCCTTAGAAAATATAAATTTTAGTGTATGCATTCCTTTTCTTAGCCTTGTAAATATTAGGAACATAATTCAGATCTTCCCTGTTTGATTGAGGGTGTACTGGAAGGACATTGCACGGGACTTTTCTTCACACTGTGACATAATAAAAATAACAGAAATAAATAAATAAAGAATATTAGTGCCTGGAATTATAAGATGTATTAATACAGGCTAGAATGTGATTTCACTCTATCTAAATAAAACTTATTGACCTTTTCTTATTGAAGTTATTACAATTTTTGTTTCCAGAGTCATCAGAATTTATTTGTCAGTGGCTCATTAATTATTTAACATATGATTTCATTCTATTCCATTCAAATTTATAAACTAAACTTGTCACACACAGAATTTTCCAATACACAGCTAAGAGCTGTGATTAAGGCTGTTTATCTCTGCTCATACTTTTCCATTCTCCACCCTATTGTTTGTAGTATTTTGTTTTGCCAGGATTTTAAAATTTATTTTACTACATGTGTTCTAATTAGGCAAAAATGTTAAGAACTGAATCTTGCATTTGGAAAAAGAAAGGCAGCAATCTTCCCTTCCCTTACTTTTCAAAACTTCCCTATAGATTTTCTTTTTTTTTGGCCAGTTACTTTCATTTTGGAAATCATCTTTTTGTTCAGGCTCACAGAACTCCTGCTTTTGGCAGATTTCTGAGAGTCTGTTCCACTCATGCCAAGAGGAATGGATTCATCAGCAGGGCAAAGGTGAGGAGCAGAGAGTTCACAATAAATGAACATTCTTATACTATCCCATAATCCATAATGTGGATTTTCCTTCTATCCTGATGGAACCTTTTGGTACACGTGTGCACATGTTCAAAAGAATTATTTTTTGTTCCTCTGTGGGAGCTGAATTTCTGCTCTTTATCAGAAGATTTTCCCTGGTGAAAAGGAGAAGTGTGTTACAAGGGGAAAAAGAAAATTCAACATTCTCAAAATTACTAAAAAAGTAGTTATTCTCTTTTCTAGAATTTGGTTCACTGACTATATAATCTTATGTGTTAGGGGTTCTTTTTGTGTTGTTTTGGGGTTTCTTGGGGTTTTTTTTAGTGAAATTTTTTTTTACTAGAAGAGAAACCACATTTAATTTTCCTCCTGTCTAAATTTTCCATTTGTATTTAGGAGGTGATAAGTTTGGGGCCATAGTGGCTATTACTGTTCTTTCTGTGCCCTTTGAGAGTTCTAACTACGAAATGAAGCCAAAGCTGCAGCTGCAGCAGCAAAAATGCACTTTTTAAATGAGAAACATCTTGCTGTTTTCCCCTTCCCCACAGTAAAATTTTGCTTAAGATGAAAAATTAAACATCATGTTACAATTAGGCCACCATCTATTAACACTTAATTTGGTAAAGATAAAATTAAATACAGGAACAGCAGATATTTTAATAGATTTTGGGTTTTGCACATATTACCACACATGCACCGTTTTATGTAGTACTATGCATTCAGAAGAAAAAAAAAATCTTGTGTTTTCAGTAATTTAACTCCTTATGCTTCAGTTTTACATTAATATTCTCAATTGAGAACAATTTTATATACAAACATCATCCTGATATGAAATTTTGCTTCTATTTCATGCAATACTTTCTGTAAACAAAAATTAGATTCAGTGTGCAGAATCTGAGCATTTTTCACTGAGAGATACCAGCTTCATGTACTTTTAAAATTGTATTACTTCTAACATTTGTCCTTTGAAGGGGTAATGATTTATTGTGTGTGGAAATTCCACAATACCCTATTTTGCTTTGACAGCTGTATTTATTCCAGTGAGCTAATTAATAGGAATCACAGTTGTTAAGATGGCTTTCTGATGTGTTGACAAAACCCAAATAAACAGCTGAAAATTACACACTTCAGTTTCAAGAAGGAAAAATGGCTTTTTTCCTTTCCCTGCCTGTTCTTCAGGTATAGAATACAAGGATTGTCCTTTGGAAAGGAAAATTAATCCAGGAAAATCTTTCACTTTCACTTTAAAATGAATTTTTGTAGTAGCTGCTTTTTAGGATTTGTCTGTAATATTTCTAAATTAAAGAGAAAAAACAAAACAATTGAAGCGAAAATAATTCTATTATTTTCTTAGAGATTGGAATTACTTCCCACAGTGACTTAAGCAATGTGATTAAAGTGACTGCTTTTCTTCCATAGTCTGATTTATACAGCAATCCATGATCTGAGATGTAGGAATGTTTAATCTAGCAGCTAAAGGCATAACAAGATATTACTGAGGCTGAAAGCAGAAGTCAGAAACATATAAACTGCCAATTAAATGCAACTTTGGAAAACATAATGAATCTGACCTTATTTTTGAGCATCTTGCTAGATGGAGGGCAATTAATGACTGACATTTCTTCTCATGGGAAGTGACACACTCATAATCATTTGGAATCTTGAAGTCAAAATTATGTGTCTTTGAAAAGAACGTTCAATGGCCCAGTAAAAAAAATTAAGAATGTTAATGTTAGTTTATGGTAAGAAAAAAAAATAAATTCCCCACTATGAAATAGCAAGTTTTAGGTTCTTATTATTTAGAACCTAGAAAATATGATTATAGTGGATTCTTCTGGTCTTGACAGTCTGAGGAGCTACAAAAGTCTGTTGAAATAATTCATGCTATGAGTGCAAGGAGGAGATGGAACATTCTGCAATGAAGGATGACACTGGGGAGGCAGCCTGCTTTAGCAATTAGTGCACGGATTCACAAGTCAGAAATTCCACATTCTATTCCCATACCTGACATTGATTAGCAAGTCACATTAGGACTTATTATCAAAAGTCAGATATGCAGCTGATCATCTAATTAAGATCATCATGCCATTAGCATAAATGCATTTGCAAATCATGTATGCAGAGCTTTAGCCTTTGTTTAACCTTGATCTCAGCTATGAAAGCAATCTATGATTCAACCTTCTAATTCCATAATTTGAGCAGCTCACAATTTTTTGATGTATTTATCCTCATCAGATCCTGTCAAACTGGATATTATTATTTATCCTTATTTTTAGAAAGTGGAAGTGCATCACAGGAATAGAAGGTTCTGAATTTTGAAGATACTTTAGCGGTTAAGAATGCAGATAACCAATTAATGAAATTTTCATAAGTCCCAAAGATGATCATATCTCTAAGTCCTATATACATTTTAATGACATTTTAAGTGCCTAAATTGTATTTGATTCTACATCTTGTGAGGGTCTGTGAAATCAAAGTCCATTTAAAAACAGTGTCCACATGTGCAAGTGGCACAGACCAATATAAACAAATTAATAAAATGAAGCAGTTTGTAAGAAGGATCTGGCTGCCACATATCAGGAGGCTTTATTGCTGCTCTAGTTCTACTCATGCTTGCCAAAGATCACCTCCTACTCACTTTCATTCCAAAATTCAGTTTGTGTGGGAATCCAAGACCAGTCAGTGAATACAAAAAAAAAATTATTAAATGGGACTAATCAGGGAATTTGATTAAAAAGTTGACAACTGAGCTAAAATGTTGATGTAGCCTCACCCTGTTATTCTTAGAAACAAAACAATCTAAGAAGTCTAAAAGTAATAGAATTTTGCTCTGAAAAAGTGGAGAATATTGATGTCCTTACTTGAAAATTTAGTATTAGTAATCAGATTTGGTCATCTGAAAAGCATGGCAGGATTGTTTTGGAATAGCTCACTGAAAACCTGGACAGAAACTTAAAACTAACCTTGGAAGAGATATACTGATTTATGGAAGGTTAGCCAGCTTAACAAAACAAAATACTTAGCACCTGTCCAGTCTGAAAATATTGCTGTATTCTGCGATTATTTGAGTAAACATTCTCCATTTCTTGGCCAAGTTTATGAGAGAAAGCAATAATTTTCCATCTACTGCACTGCTCTCACACTTTAATGAATTTTCCATATTATGAGAAAATGGAAGAAGAAATGCAACATTTCAATGTTATTAAGTATATCAGTAAAACAAAATTAAACTTTCATGCAATAAGATGAAAGGAGATTAAAATTTCAAAGAAAAAAATATGATTGAGAGCTTCATTCATTCTTTTGAATAAATTAATTTTGTCACTCTTACACATTCCAGAGGAATATAATGGACACATGAGAGGTGCTCTGTAACCTGATATTTCTAACTTAAATATTTTAATTTTTCCAAAATATGAGATGTTATGCCTATATATGAAAAAAAACCCCAAAAATAAACAAACCATAGCAAACAGTTCTTTTGACAACTGCATTTGAGCAGCATTTCCTAAGCTATAGAGATCTCCTCCCTTCTCGTGCTTTGGTGATGCTGACACACTTAAATAATAAACACACATGACATTACTCAAGAGAGGTCAGCAAAAGGATGCTGGAAAAGAAGGAAGGTTCATTGTTACCACAATAACCTTTCCATGCTCTGAAACATTACATCAGAGTTAAAAATGCAGGATGTAAACAACAGCTATTGAAAACACCCACATGAACTGAATAGGGTCAGATGTTAGTAACTCAATAAAAAAATCTATAAGTCAATGAAATACTTCTTTTTATCTGAATTTTATGTATTTATGTATGCTTTTTAAAAATTTTCTAGGTCTTCAGTTCTGAGGTAACTACAATTAGTTTCCAGGCTTTTCTTGGCATGTTCCCAAATGAAAATATGTCTTAATCCACATCCTTTCCCTATCTTTATGTTTGAGTGAAAACTGGAGCCTTCAGGACTTGTACCAAACACTGTGGATGGCTCAGAGAGTATTTTTTCACTCTAGAAAATGAAGCTCCTTCTAGAGATTTTCCATATGTCACTGCCAAAATAATTTGTGATATCCTAATATGCCCCATCACACTCTTCTAGTGTGATGTATAAATTGAAGGAGGCGGGTTTATAGAAGTATACCATTCCCTTTTTCTTTCAATATTGTGTATGCAGATACCTTGGCTGCCTTTTCAGTATAGCTGTTCTTATAATATATTTTCATTTACATTGTTAGTATATCTTGGTAGATAATTTACAAGGTCCAAACCTAAAATTCCACATTACCCTGTCTTAAAAAGTACTTTGAAAAAATATATCTGTAGTTTTGATTTAAAACTAGTGAGAATAGTCACAGTTTAATTAGCTAATTTTGTAAGATTTCCTAGAAATTTTTCTCATGGGGTCACTTTCCCTCCAGTTTTAAATCTGTGAGGGCTTTCAGACTTGGGGCAAGATTAATATATTTTTAATCACAGTTGTTTGATTTCTTAGTGTTGCATCTGCTGCTATGCAGAAAAGATGAGCTCTAGACATTTTGGAAATAGAAGGTCACTTAAAAAGAAAGAAGCTTCCTAGTGTGCTGATCTATATACTTGTTATCTTGGAAGCCACTTAAAAATTTAAAAGAGAAAATATAATATTTTTTGTTCTTTTACCACATGCTTTTATTGTAATTTCTCTAGAGAAATCCTGTCTCCCTTTATTGAGTACTTGAGTACTAACAGGTGGGACATATTCTATATTCTCCAGTTTGATCTCTGTCTTGGAATTCCCTTGAGGAATGGGAAGACTGGGAAGTGAAATGAATATGTACACAGATCCTGGAAACAGCTAGCAATGGGGTTTTAATTTTATTTTTTGATAAAAGATCCTTATCCCCTCAGAAATGTATGAAGTTTATGAACAGCTGTTAAAAAGCAAAAGTTGGATAATGAAATCTGTTTCATTAAAGGCTGATAGAAGCTGATAAATATCCTAAATGCTCTCAATGGCTTCAGAATGGCAGTACCACTGTGGGTTTTAGTGAAAAATCACACATGTGGCATATGGAAATTCTCTGTAGAAAAATACATTAATCTTTGACATTTTGGGCATGAATGACTTGGTGTCTGCCAAGATATTTGCTACAATGGATTAAAATTACTAGGTCTGAATGGATTTTAAAGGTCACTTCAGAAAGAATTCACAATGTACCTGAAGGAAACATGAGCAAGGAAAAACCTTTCCACCAGAAAGGCTGCAAAGACACGATGCGTTTATTTTGTATATTGAGTGCCTAAATAATAAGGCACAGACAGAAAACTGAAGCAGTGAGGAGCAGGGATGGACCAGCACCACCCAGGCCATGGGGAATCCCAGCACAGGAAAGGTCTCTCACGTTAATCAAAGTTGAAGCTGATAAACTACAGAAAATGGGATTTGGAATTCCTCAGTTTTGTGCAGATTATCCTAACTGATACAGTTCTGGAAATCTTACAGAGACCATGGAGGCTTTTGAGCTTACAAAAAAGATAAGGGATGGTTATATAACAGAGCCATTCTTATTATCAAAAGGGTTCAATTCCTGGTTCTTGTTTATTTTCTCTCCCAACATCCAACAGACTGTTCGGGCACATCCCAGGGACTGTTTCTGCTTCAGGTGAGAACTTTAACTCAAAATCCCTTCATTCCTTCAAAATGCTATACATTTGGTAATAGTCACTTCTTTCACTGAGTTTTTCTGAGGTAGAAACTTTCTGAAGTTATGCTTTGTTTTCCCTGAGCACAGATTAGAGTCAATCTTGTATTTCATTATTTTAGGAGGCAGTCAGATGCCATGACAACAGGTAGCAGTGCCTTGAGCTGGACAGACAATTAATCAATGGCTGTCAGAGGTGACTAAAAGATCAGACAAGAGGCAGGCATATTTTAATTATTTTGTAAGATCTATCCATCTGCTCTTTTCTGTACTGCCTAATACCAATTATATCATCCTTATTCTGGACTATGACAGTGCAATCCACACTCTGAAAGATGAGCATGAGCAGAAGCCTGAACTAGTGTAGCTCATGTATTTGCACCATCTCCTCAGAAACAGGGCCTAGGGAGGGTTCATCGATCCAGGTCTCACCCCATGTTGTAATCTTCACAGCAGTGTTGTTGTTGTCTTCTCCCACGCCTTCTTTCAGCATTTTCTTATGGCTGCAGATCTATCATGTCGGGGTCACCAGATGCTGTAATCTTCACAGCAGTGTTGTCTTCTCCCACACCTTCTCTCAGTATTTTCTTATGGCTGCAGCTCTTCTATCATGTCGGGGTCACCAGATGCTCTAATCTTCACAGCAGTGTTGTTGTTGTCTTCTCCCACACCTTCTCTCAGTGTTTTCTTATGGCTGCAGCTCTTCTATCACGTCGGGGTCACCAGATGTTATAATCTTCACAGCAGTGTTGTCTTCTCCCACACCTTCTCTCAGTATTTTCTTATGGCTGCAGATCTATCACGTCGGGGTCACCAGATGCTCTAATCTTCACAGCAGTGTTGTTTTCTCCCACACCTTCTCTCAGTATTTTCTTATGGCTGCAGATCTATCACGTCGGGGTCACCAGATGCTCTAATCTTCACAGCAGTGTTGTTTTCTCCCACACCTTCTCTCAGTGTTTTCTTATGGCTGCAGCTCTTCTATCATGTCGGGGTCACCAGATGCTGTAATCTTCACAGCAGTGTTGTTGTTGTTTTCTCCCACACCTTCTCTCAGTGTCTTCTTATGGCTGCAGATCTTCTATCATGTCGGGGTCACCAGATGCTCTAATCTTCACAGCAGTGTTGTTGTTGTTTTCTCCCACACCTTCTCTCAGTATTTTCTTATGGCTGCAGATCTATCATGTCGGGGTCACTAGATGCTCTAATCTTCACAGCAGTGTTGTTGTTGTCTTCTCCCACACCTTCTCTCAGTATTTTCTTATGGCTGCAGATCTATCATGTCGGGGTCACCAGATGTTATAATCTTCACAGCAGTGTTGTTGTTGTCTTCTCCCACACCTTCTCTCAGTATTTTCTTATGGCTGCAGCTCTTCTATCATGTCGGGGTCACCAGATGCTCTAATCTTCACAGCAGTGTTGTTTTCTCCCACACCTTCTCTCAGTGTTTTCTTATGGCTGCAGCTCTTCTATCACGTCGGGGTCACCAGATGTTATAATCTTCACAGCAGTGTTGTTGTTGTTTTCTCCCACACCTTCTCTCAGTATTTTCTTATGGCTGCAGATCTATCATGTCGGGGTCACTAGATGCTCTAATCTTCACAGCAGTGTTGTTGTTGTCTTCTCCCACACCTTCTCTCAGTATTTTCTTATGGCTGCAGATCTATCATGTCGGGGTCACCAGATGTTATAATCTTCACAGCAGTGTTGTTGTTGTCTTCTCCCACACCTTCTCTCAGTATTTTCTTATGGCTGCAGCTCTTCTATCATGTCGGGGTCACCAGATGCTCTAATCTTCACAGCAGTGTTGTTTTCTCCCACACCTTCTCTCAGTGTTTTCTTATGGCTGCAGCTCTTCTATCACGTCGGGGTCACCAGATGTTATAATCTTCACAGCAGTGTTGTTGTTGTCTTCTCCCACACCTTCTCTCAGTATTTTCTTATGGCTGCAGATCTATCATGTCGGGGTCACCAGATGCTCTAATCTTCACAGCAGTGTTGTTTTCTCCCACACCTTCTCTCAGTGTTTTCTTATGGCTGCAGCTCTTCTATCATGTCGGGGTCACCAGATGCTGTAATCTTCACAGCAGTGTTGTTGTTGTTTTCTCCCACACCTTCTCTCAGTGTCTTCTTATGGCTGCAGATCTTCTATCATGTCGGGGTCACCAGATGCTGTAATCTTCACAGCAGTGTTGTTTTCTCCCACACCTTCTCTCAGTATTTTCTTATGGCTGCAGATCTATCATGTCGGGGTCACCAGATGCTCTAATCTTCACAGCAGTGTTGTTGTTGTTTTCTCCCACACCTTCTCTCAGTATTTTCTTATGGCTGCAGCTCTTCTATCACGTCGGGGTCACCAGATGCTGTAATCTTCACAGCAGTATTGTTGTCTTCTTCCACACTTTCACTCAGTGTTTTCTTATGGCTGCAGCTCTTCTATCACGTCGGGGTCACCAGATGCTGTAATCTTCACAGCAGTGTTGTTTTCTCCCACACCTTCTCTCAGTATTTTCTTATGGCTGCAGATCTATCATGTCGGGGTCACCAGATGCTGTAATCTTCACAGCAGTGTTGTCTTCTCCCACACCTTCTCTCAGTATTTTCTTATTGCTGCAGATCTTCTATCATGTCGGGGTCACCAGATGTTATAATCTTCACAGCAGTGTTGTTGTTGTCTTCTCCCACACTTTCTCTCAGTATTTTCTTATGGCTGCAGATCTATCATGTCGGGGTCACCAGATGCTCTAATCTTCACAGCAGTGTTGTTGTTGTTTTCTCCCACACCTTCTCTCAGTATTTTCTTATGGCTGCAGATCTATCATGTCGGGGTCACCAGATGCTGTAATCTTCACAGCAGTGTTGTCTTCTCCCACACCTTCTCTCAGTGTTTTCTTATGGCTGCAGATCTATCATGTCGGGGTCACCAGATGCTGTAATCTTCACAGCAGTGTTGTTTTCTCCCACACCTTCTCTCAGTGTTTTCTTATGGCTGCAGATCTTCTATCATGTCGGGGTCACCAGATGCTGTAATCTTCACAGCAGTGCTGTTGTTACCTCTCAGCCAGGACTCCTCTGCAGCCCTCCCTGAATGCCTCACCCCCTTTTATCCCAGCTACCCCCACGGGCTGCAGCTGCTGCCCAATCAAGGACATCACAGCTGCAGCCCATTTCCAATAACTAGGATGAGGGCAATACAATACAGAGATCTTTTACTGCCATACATATATTTACAATACATATATTTACAATACATATATTTACTCAGGGCCCTACAACCTCAGGTCTTACTGGAGCTAAAGAAATGTAAAGGATGCACATCTGAGCCAGAGAACCAGGAAAGGCTTCGCAGTTTAGATGGAAACACTACAGACTGCCTCCAATTTTGACTTCTTTTTGCCTGACAGATGACAAAAGCGAGTTTTTTTCTTGTCTTAGTCTCTATTTTGTGGTTGTTGGGGTTGTTTTTTCTTCTTGCTTTTTTTGAAAGGGTGTGACAGACCAGCAGAAGGGCTGCCTCTGCTTTTCCTGGCTGTGGCAGTTTGGGTCAGGTGGACTGTGGGGAGGAAGAGGAGGAGATTGCAATGTCTGCACGCACATGGAATGACTCCTGACAAAGCACGTGTCTTGCTTGTGGAAAGGAGCAGATCCAAGCCTCAGAGGTCAAGGAGAGTACGCATTCCTAGAGACCCAGAGGGAGACTCTGAGGGTTGCTGCAGCCCAGGAAGCAGCGCGAGCCGCTCGGCTCCAGAGCATCTGGAAGGAGAGATCATTCTGAAAGCAAATGGAATGCAGGGGGAAGATTTGTTTTCCAAACTTTTGTTTATTGCATCATAAGACCTGCATTTGGTGTATTTATTAATGGGATGTCTGCGCTGTAACAAAACATCAAAGTCAGAATTACTTTAGTGGTTTGGGGGTGTTCATTCTGCAAATAAAACTGGTCCCACCTCAAGGTTCAGACCTCCTCAGAGTCCCATCAAAACCCCATGAAGGCAAAAGTTTTTATATAAACTTTCTGGGACTGTGGGACTCTCTTCCTAATTCAGAAAAGACTAAAGAAACATTAGTAAATTATGGCTGGTATAATTTATTTGGCCAGTCCTGCTGGTAGAAGGAGACAAATAGCTGTTATAATGGACTAGACACCATGGAAAAATAAGCTTTGGTGTTTAATCTCTTGAAGCTGATCTAATTAGTGATGACAATTTGTCTTAGCTAGTACAAGAGATTTAAGAGCTGTGTGTAATGGTGGTTTTCTTTTCCTCAATTTTTGACTGCTTTTCTATCTCTAGATGCTGAATTCAAACATTTCAGTTTTCCAAGAAAGCATTTATCATATGATGCACACTGTAAACAATGTATATTTTCTATTCTGTTGAAAATGTAATTTATCTATAAAATATGTGGTTCAGAATTCCAAACTCAAGGATCTGTGGGCTCCCATACAGTTAACCAAGTTCTCTGCTGTCCTATATAGCCTCAAGCTATCCTGGTCCAATCCAGGAAAATAAATGCATAAACTATAGGACCAAACTATCAACAAAAAATATTGATCCCCCTGTAAACTGAGCATAAGAATTTTGCTTTTTTTTACCCTCTTGATTTCCTGTTTTGGTATAATTTTTAGTGTCACAGAACATGACTTTAAATCCAAATATCAAATATTTTGTACAAGCAAACCTAAATCCTGTCTGCATCACCTTTAGAGAGCAAATCTTAACCATATTTTGCTTTGTTTATATCTGCTGAATTACGCCATCTAGCTGAGGTGCTAATGGATTGGAGTAAGAGATTAATGGTTGGCAACAAGTATAATTCCAAGGGCCTGATTTGCTGTACATGATGGGACTTTCTTGATATATTCAACAAAGAAAGTGTGCAAAGAACTTGATACTGTGACATGGTGGGATTCCTGTGATAATAGTTTGAAATTTATGATGTAATGTGCAAATAACATAACATTACCTTCAGAAATCACTATGAATTTTGGAGTAGATTTTACAAACTATTCTTATGAGAAATTTATTTTATTTTATTTTATTTTATTTTATTTTATTTTATTTTATTTTATTTTATTTTATTTTATTTTATTTTTATATTGTGGGGAAAAGCCATGCACTGCTGTTACCATGGCTAGCATTTGTAAAAGTAGCACCTCATACTAAGAATCAGGAAAGATCTACTTGCCTGCAGATGCAATGAAATGACTGCTTGTATTTATATCAGTTCTTATAACACTGGGATAATAATTAAAGGAAAAATATCTGTATTTTTTTTCTGGGGATGATCAAATTCTTCCAAATAGTCAACATGAAAATAAGGAGATGTGACAGAAAACAAAATATGTTAAGCAGAGTATTGGTAACTATCCAAGTCTGGTTGAAAGAAATCATGGAGAAAGAATTCAGGACTTTGGGAAAAGGCAGAGGATCCACACTTGAAAAATGTAAAAGCCTTTTTTTTATATCATAACTATGGAGTGATCTATAGTAACTGAATATGCGTTGAATGGAATTTAACCCATATTCAATAATTTAAAATATTCACAAAATATTTAGGAATCAATTCACTCATTACAGAATATTGGGCCTGATATTTAGCTGAGTAAACCAATGCGGTTTTGATTCTTCTGTTTTTTTTCATTTCAGCAATTCTAGAGACTGTTAGGAATGTCAAAAGTGTTGTATAGGGTTATTCTGCACATATAGAACACTAAATGTGGGGGCTGGAAAAGAAAAGGGTGAAGAAGATTGCTGAAGTCCTTCCTCAGTTCTGTGCTTATTTACCCTTAGTTTTAAGGGAAATGGTAACATTTTAATGTATTTTCCCCCTTTTTCCTAATCATGCATTTTATTCATAATTATGAAATGTTGTCCAAACAACTCCTAGAACAGTTCCTCAGACTCCATAACTGATAATATATCAGCAAACTGCACTGTCACTTTGAAGGACAGCTTAGGACAAGAAGAGAAGAATAATATCTTTCCTTAATTGAATCTGCAAAGGGAATTCAGAGTGGTTAATTAAAATGTGATCTGGGCAATGACTTTTCTGTTGACAAAAGGAATTACAACATGAGCTTTACATCTTTTAAAAGAATAGGTCAGATTCAGATTATGTTCACATTGACATAATTGTAGAGTGTTTCTATTGATGCTAATTCATATTTATACCAGTGCTTCAGAATTAAAAATCCATTCAAGCTATCTCTGGCAATACAGTGGGTCCTAGAATGGTGCTTGACACTGATTTAGTTTTAGAAGCAAAAGAAGTAAATGAGCAGCAAAGCTTCCTGAGATATAAATTGATATCAATTTATCCCTAATTTGTAGTTAAGGCAGAATACAATGGAGAAAACTTAAATTTATCACCTTGTGTAAAAAGTACATTTTTCATGGTAATAATTTATAAATAAAATTCACACTCAGGCAATTAGAATAATTAATAATGCAGAGATTTGAAACAGCAGTAAAAATTGCAAGAAATCATATAACCCATCATTTAACCAGACGCTTCTTCTTCAGTTTCAAAACAGCAAACTCTTTTTTTTTTTAATATAATTTCACCTTCTTCAATGCTGGCAAAAATACTGATTTAGAAAATATTTGTTCTTACAGTTTGCGTTCCCCTGAGTTTTGTTGAGAACCGAAGGGCAAATAGAACATTTTATTTCGTTCAATATTTCTGGGGAAGAGCAAGTTTTTGGTTGTAGACAAGTGATATTGGCCTGTGGTCAGAAACAATAATGTCTTACATTTAATAGTCTTGCTTCTTCTGCTCTGAAATACTTCTAATACTCTTTGTGCTCTTGGGTAGGTATGCCCTGAAAGCTACTTCTTTTCTGCTGTCAGAGTTGGTAATTCTTTTGAAAGTTTCTTCCTGTGCATTGGGGCATATGTACAGACAAGTAAAAAACCCATTTCTATATGCAGCACAAGGAATCTATGAAAACCTTCCAACTCAAGGGGTTTAAATGAAGGTGGCTAGCAGCATAATGATAGGAGGATTGTTAATTAAGAACATTCATTTGATATGAATTGGTTTCACACCATTTATAAGAGATTGAAAAAAACCAGCCTGGTTACTTTTTATGAGGAGGTCACAAAAGACTTGAGGTTTCCCGTAATAAACTGTGCTTTGGCATGCATTTAGTTCTCTACACTCATATTTGTGCTTCAGCCAGAGACCCTCCACAAGCACATCATCATCTCTGGGGAAGCTGCTGTCATAGAACAATGTGCCTATGAAGGGGTTGTCCCCAAAACCCAAAGAAACACAACTGTGTTGTAAGCACTGTCACAGTCATAAATTTCTGGGGAATTCCCTTTGCCCAGTATTCTTCTCCCAGGAAGCTGAGAAGCCTCAGAGAAAAAAAGAAAACAATAATTATCTGATTTGCTTCTCCTGTGTTTTGTTCCTTCGGAAATGTGTTTGGAGATTGTTTATCAACAGGTGGTTGTTTGATTGGTTTCATGTGAATTGTTTTGACTTAATGGCCAATCAGGGCCAAGCTGTGCCAAGGCTCTGGAAAGAGTCATGAGTTTTCATTATTATCTTTTTAGCCTTCTGTATTCTTTAGTATAGTTTAGTGTAGTATTCTTTAATATAATATAGTATCATAAAATAATAAATTAGCCTTCTAAGAACATGGAGTCAGATTCATCATTCCTTCCTGCCAATACAATACTGCACTGAATTCCATTGTATGGTGTAGAGAATTCCTATCATCAGCCCTACATCCTCCTCCTGCACAAACCTTAGTTTTACAATTACATTCCCTTTATTAGGAAAAATAAATCTCATATGTGGAGAGAACCTGTGAAATTATTAGTCAGGTGAGAATTTCTTGCCACTAACTGAAGCATTGAGGTAATATCAGAAACAAATTTTCTTCATAATATAAGATCATAGGATTGTTCAGGTTATAAGGGACTTCAGGAGGTGTCTCATCCAATCTCCTGCTCAAAGCAGGGTCAGCCTTGAGATTTGATCAGGCTGCTCAAGGCTTTGTCCTGTCTCACCTTAAAGCCCCCAATAAGGGAGACTGCCCTGCACCCTTGGACCAACTGCTCCACCACTTGATGGCTTGATGATGGTGAAAATGTATTTCCTTACATCCAGTTTGAGCCTCTCTTGCCTCAGTTAATGCCCATTGCCCCTCAGCCTCCCAATGTCCACCACTGTGAAGCATCCAGGCAGCAACTGACAGGGCAAGAGGACACAGTCTTAGAGTGTGCCAAGGGAAATTCAGGTTGGACGTCAGGAAAAAGTTTTTACTGAGAGTGATAAAGTACTGGCATTGTCTACCCAGTGAGATGGTGGGGTCACCATCCTTGGATTTTTTTTTAAAAAAAGATGGGCATTCATTAAATGGTTTAGTTGAGGTGTTAGGGCATGGGTTGGACTCAATGATCTTGAATGTCTATTCCAACCCAGTGATTCTGTGATTCTGTGATTCTGTGATCCTGATGACCTCCTTAGAGGCACTGGGAGGCTGCTATCAGCCTGCCTTGACCACCTTCTCTTCCCCAGGCTGAATAAAATTTCCTGTGAACTGACTCGAGTTTATCAATTCTGTCTTGTTTGGAGGTTAGGTGAGGTCACAAAATGGATAAAACACTCTAGATGAGGTCTAATGAAAGCTGAATGCAACACTGTAAGTGCTTGCAGTCTCTACTATAAGATATTCTAACGCCCTTGAATGACACAACCTATTATATATCAGCCATCATTAAATTGGAAATTCCTAGTTTTTCTTAGTGTGACTAGATCCTATTCACAACCAAGCTAAGGAATGCTGACAGAATTATACATGCAAGGAGAAGGTTTTATGGATTTTCCTATACAACTTCCATGGCAGAAGGTAAATAATTACACCTTGGTCCCAAAAACGTGGTGCCACTCTGACAATGGATACAACTCCTCGTTCCAGTGCAACCCTTATTCTGCACTGACTCCTCACAAGTCTTGGGGTGGGAAAAAGAAACTTTGCTGTGGTGGCAATTAATGGATCTTTTACTGAACTAGAGCTATGTACAAACTGTGATGTATGGATGAGTTCCCAGAAAAGACCAATCCATTTTATTCAGTACCCCATTATTCATATGAATTAAAGATGTAACTCTAATAACTCCACAGCTATCATTCAGTAGATTTAAGATCTTTGAAAAAAATACAAGATAAATCAACAAAACTGACTGTGAAGCAGGACATAATATAAGCAGAGTGGCATTGATGGTGGCTACTTTAGAAATATAATTTGGTGGCATTCTGCAATATTGTCACAGAGATAAAGGACTGATATTTCTACAAGTGAAAGAAAGCATCAAATTGGTATTAGAAGGTCAACACCTTGAAAAGTAGCTTTGCAGGGTTTAAATCTTTTCCAGTGGAAATTCAACAGCAAACAAGAAGTGCAAATGTTACTGGCACAAGCTCATTTCACTTTAGAAATGAATTGAAAGATAATAGGATTGGGCTTGCTGGAAGATCCAACCCATATTTTTCACAAAATGAGAATTAATTTTTATTATTTTAATTATGCTGCTGTAGTTTTGCCCTGTTCTCCATAGCCAGTTTTCGGTTCTCTTAAACCTTTGCATTTACAGCTCCTGTGTAAATGCTTCCTTTTGTAAAAGCTCCCAAACCAACACCACAATTTCTCCACCATAAAACATTCTGCTGCTTGCCACTCTGGTCCTGAGGTTTTGCAACTTAGAGCTCAGAGGGTTTTGACTGAACGCAAACCTTTGCCATTGATGAGTGTCCATAATTATATGTGTCTCCATGGTAACCACAGGAGAGAAAGTATATCTGTATAATCCTTCTTAAGTAATACAATGTTATGTTTTTCTTGGTGGACAAAGAGATTCTAACCAGTCATAAGCATGTTAAGCAGCCTGTGAATATCAAAGTTGCACATATATTCCTTATCAGCAGAATGGAAATTGTTTTAGCAAAACTGAAATGTGTGTTGACACCTCTGGAATATAAACACAAAATTTTTGGAGCTTCTGTTATGAGTAAATCTGGGCAAACTAACTTCAGATTAATCATTTTGGTAAATTTTCCTTTCTCTTAATCTCACAGTTTAATAGAAAACTCATAACTAATCATGGCAATCTGGTTGCTTGCCAGAAAAAGGGCTAAATTATTCCCTGACTAATCAAAATGGAATTTACATTCTTTTAATGTGCTATATTCTTGTGTGATAGCCTGAACTTGCTCATTTAAATGTTTCAGTACAGTGTAAATGATTCCAGAGCCAACACGAAATTGATGATACTGCTGCATTTTTAAGTAGTTTTTTTTTTGTTTGTTTGTTTGTTTCTCATTTCTTTAATTATTTTTGGTTAGAAAGAATACAAAATGACTATTTCAGACAACGTAATGACTGACATTTAAAAACCAAAAGTATCTGAACACCATTTTTGTTTTATACTTTCCAGCTTTAATCCTCTGAATCTGGATAAAGATTGCAGGAACTGTAAAACTGTTGTCATATTGACAAGAAACAGCAGAAGTTGCACACACTGCGAGCAAAATTTAACCCAAGGCGCACTTGGCACTGATGCTTAAATAAAACAAGTTTTGTATGACTAATTCCTCCAGCATTCAGGGTCTGTAGAGGTACATGTGTGGATAGAAAATAGGTGTACCAGAAGAGACACAAACTTGAAGAAAAATAGATATTTTGTTGTAAAAGAAAAAACACATTTATAATACAGGCAATTTTTTTCTAAAGGGAAACTCTTTTTCCAGTATTCCATGAATTCTCAGCATATTCCTAACAGGACATAAAAACTGAAGAAGGAATGCAAGCATAGGTTTTGATCCCACAGCATTTTTTTCTCCTACTGCTGGCCCACAGAAATTTTTCATCTGTGGTTCCCAGCCATGAAAGTAATCCATTGAGTGGAAATTTTCTTTTTTTCTGTTCTTTGTTTTCCTTCCCATCTATGAGACACATTTGGTGTTTTGATGTCCTTCACAATGTCAGAGACTGATTATGCTTAGCACAGTTTCCATTTTAAAAAATAGGACAGTGAGTCTTCAAGTTAGGATTTTCTGACAACATTACTCTGCATGTTTTTTTCTTCTTTTCTTTTTCTCTCTTCATTCAGCCTTAGGGGGTGGGGGGTAGGGAGACAAGATAATTAAATAAATTAACAGTATTTTCCCCATTGATTTCATTATGAATTCAATAAGGATAAGAATGAGGCTCTAGGTCCTGAAGAACTTAATCATGAGAAATCTGTCATAGTAAAACCCTCACTGTAAACAGGGAAAGGTCCAGTGCCAAGTTCTGCAGCCTGCATGTATTGTCCCATTCCTGGGTGCATTCACAACACGTAGCCACGGAACCAGAATAATCTAGTCTGTGATGTGCCTTTTGCCAGCAATTTATCTTTGGAAGGAAGAGGCTATTCTGATAAATTAAATATTTCTGTGCCAGACCCAGAGCTAGTTGCTTTGCTCTCATTTTGTGTTGTCCTGGCAGTGCCACAGCAGGTTTCAGTATGTGAAGTTCACTGGCTCAGTAACTGTGATGACAGACAACAAAACCTACTGAAGTTTAAGGCTATTTAATAATAAATAGCAAGCCTTGAGTAGTTTTGACAATTCACTTAGCAATATACTTTCAAATTTGTGGGAAATTTGTGTAGCTCTAGCAGGCTGCATGGGCTGGATGTCATTAAATTAAAATCTCTAAGAAACCTGTGGACCTGGAATTCTGTGCGTAGGAGGGAGTGAGCTGGATGTAGCTCAAGTATCATTCTTCAACAAATACTCAAAGAACTTGCATAAAAGTATTCATGAAGGCTCTCAGCTCTTTTTCTTAGTGGAGTCTGGCTCCTGGAAGAGAAATCAGGTATAGAAAAGATACCATTAACATAAGATGGAGGAAGAGACCTTGGAAATAAAGGGCATGGATGCCTTAACCTGCCTCAGGATTCCCACGTCTGCCCAGACACAGCAGAATTGTGGCCGTGGGTGCTGCAGCCATCTATGCTGAAACTTGCAATAGATTCCATGCTGTCAGCAGAACAACTGATAGAAATTCCACGCAGACATCCCGGTTTATTCACCTCCTGGCCGGGATCCACCACGGGGTGGGAGGGAAGTTTCCAGCTGAAGTGCCACAAAGCTCAGGCACGCTGTGTGGTGGACAGGAGTGTGCCACTGGAGCTGGGCGCCGTGTGCTGAACCTGTGGTGCCCTGGGAGCTGCATCTGGAAAATAACTGGGTTCGTTTGGGTCTTTTCCCACATGCTGCACCATCATGTTAGAGATCTGGGGAAGTACTTAAGTGGCATTCCTCACAATTGCTAAAGAAAACTCTATGAAATATTATTTTCATGGTTCACTGTAAATTTTTCAATTGCTGATTAGCCACAATAGCATTTGTTAACATTACAGGTTTGGCACAAAGCCCTCTGTTTTCCCTTATTTGAAAAGCAGTTGGGAAAATAAATAAAGATTAAACATTATTTTTTAATTGGGTCACTCTATAATGCTTATTTTTTCATAAACAATTTAAAAGTTTTTAATGATGTAGGTATATGTACTGCACTATAGAGGATGTGTGATCTAACTGCAATAATGAGATTTTTATTTGGGGCTTTTTACTCTGAAGACAGCTAAGAAAAATCTCTGAGCTTCCCAAAACCACTCTTTCCAAAGAAACCACAATGTTACAGAGCCCTTTCATCATCCAGCATACAGTACTGTACACACAAAAATATACACTGCACTACTTTAAATTAATTCATATTTGCAGGAGACACAGTCTGTGTGAGTATGTGCAATTATGAAATGTAACTTTTTTTTCCTCTTGACATTTTTAGCTGCCTCACCCCTTTTATTTGAACACATACATATGGTGTGTGAGAGTGAGCAAGCTCTCTGTAAATGTTTGGAAGGAGCATCTGTCAGACAATAAAACTTACAAGAAAACATGTTTCTCATTTAAAGAGTATTCACTAGAACTATTTCAGTGTTGGAATCAGTTCATTTGTATAGCTTGGAGGCATTAATAAGAGCAAAGAACTGCAAAGGCACCAGAAAACTCAAACTGTTACTAAGAATCCAAGGTATTTTTAAAAAGCGTTTTGTCTTTTCGGCATCTCCGTCTTCTGATAAGGAATCTGAAGCAGCTGACAGACAGGAAACCTCTGCTAGTCCATCCAGAGGCACTGCAAACAAGAAGATGGCACGATTTCTGCAAACCTGGAAAGTCTAAAGATTGCAATAATTGTTGGACCAAAGGGACCCTCTTCAGGCATAAATAGCAAGACTCCTACTGTCTTCTCTTGCAGACCAACTCAGCTGCCAGCAAAAGCAGGTGCTCTCCCCCTGCCAGTGCTCCAGAGGAATATTTAGTGAGTATTCATAGATATTTTTACAAACTAATGTATTATTAGTGATTTACTTAAGATTGTATAGTTTTCTCAAAGGACAAAGACATTTAAAAATCAGTTTTAAAGCTGTTATTTTAAACAATTGGTGGAGTTTACCAGTCTGATGCAATTAGCATGTTAATTTAAAAACAAAATTTGCACAACCTATGACAGTAACTGTAAAAAAATACTGATTTTTTAAAACTATGTAGTTTAAACAACCTAAAGGAATTACAATGCTTTGAATTCACATTATGACAGCAAAGTAATTTATATAAATACAAAATCTATTTGACTTTAAATGTTGTGCTATAAAACAGCCTTTGTAGAACACAAATTTAAAATAAATCATTTCTTTTGGCAAAGTAACCTGCAATTTAATCTTTAGAAGAATAAATATACCACTAATGTTTTCCACAGAAACAGTTGCTACTCTAATTAAATCAAGATGTGACTCTAATCAGATTTCAAAAGAAAATCAGAAACAGATTTTTCTCTGAGGTAGTACTATGGACAAGGATAAGATATTTTTATTTTCATTTTTATTAGAAACATTTGTCCCAGGTAAAATTACAGGTTTGTAGTATATAGCATGGAAATAACAAATCTGAAAGCATTATAGTAATGCTTAAGTATTACTAAGTAATATTAAGTATAGCAGAAGTACAGCAATTTTTAGCGTTCCAGATATCTGCCTTCTCTTTGGCTATAACTCATGTCACATTACATTTTATTAGGTAACTGCTATTAATTTTTGAGTTTGGAGTGACTAACATGACTAATACTTTTTTTCTCTCTTTTCGCGCGGAAGGCAATGGAAAACCTGATGTTTGCCTGCTGGTGCTGTAAAGTTCTCTGGACAGTTGTTGTGGCAGTGCTGGGCTGTGGCAGCAGCCTGCCTGTGGGCGAGGATGCTCTCTGCACAGCAGAGCAACTCGCTAAGTACAGGATCATCTTCACAGGGAAATGGAGCCAGACTGCCTTCCCCAAGCAGTACCCGCTCTACAGGCCCCCAGCCCAGTGGTCATCCTTGCTGGGTGAGTGAATACCCACAGTGCTAAGAGCAGATAAACCCCTTGACCTCTGTGGTCTCTTTTTCCTTAATGGTTATGTAAGATAAGAAATGAAAAAGGAAAAAAAAAAAAAAAAAAAGCCAAAGTTATTAAGGATGAGATGCAGATATTGAAGTGTCCACAATGTTCTCAAAAATCTCCAACTGTTTTCAATTGACTTCTGTTTTCAATTGGCTGCAGCTGAAAGAAGCAGTGATAAGCCAAATGTTTTAGTGTTCACTCAATTTTATACACATTTTTTTAAACTCAGAAATAAAACAGAGCAAATGAAGAAATAGGGACACTCTAAATCAGACTTTTATGTCATGCCATGTATTCACTCAAATAGGTGTTACTCATAGTTCTGACTACAGCATGTGGAAAAAAAATGAATATGCCAGCAATGGTGTACGTGATTTTGCTGAAAAGGGTGAAGCATGGGCACTAATGAAAGAAATAGAAGAAGCTGGAGAGAAAATTCAGAGTGTACACGGAATCTTCTCTGCTCCTGCAATTTCCAGTGGTACAGGACAAACCTCAACTGAATTAGAAGCACATCCAAGACATCCCTTAGTAAGTAAATGTACATACTCATTTCAAAGTTTATTTTATGTTACCAGCAACCAAAATTAAATATTTGAGTTCTCACTTGTAGAAACAGCATCATGAAAAAGAATTACTAAAAAGCATGTCACATTGCTGCACTGTACAGCATCTATGAAGTAGAAGAGCAAAATGACATTATTTCAAAAACTTTGAGTGAAAATTACTAAAAGCAGGACTGCAGCATTCCAAAGCAAGTGATGCAATCCTGATGGATCATTTTGTTTCATTAGGTTTCGTTCGTTGTACGAATTGTTCCCAGCCCTGACTGGTTTGTGGGCATTGACAGCCTAAATCTCTGTGAGGGAGACCACTGGATGGATGAAGTATCAGTGGATCTATTTCCATATGATGCTGGAACTGACAGTGGATTCACATTTTCCTCCCCAAACTTTGCCACTATTCCACAGGACACAGTTACAGAGGTAGGTGCATGGGCATAGTTTAGCACTTCATACTGATATGTTTTGAGTCTTCTCTTTAAAAGATAACTCACCTAAAATAGTGAAACTGGTTTCAGCATTTGAGAGGGCTGATGCTCTCTATATGTGGATTTATTACACAGCTGATAAACCTACTGCTTTTGTTTATCTTCTGAATCTTTGAAATTCATTAGGTATATGTAAATGGTCCGTGAGAATTTGTCTCTACGTTTTTTGGAAAAGCTGACAATTTTTGTAGATGATATTTAACAATCCTTAAAGTGCCAGGAAAACGAAAATACAAAAGTTCTGACATCACCAAATGTGAATCTAACCAGGAAAATTCTTAGCAGTGAATACTGCTGTGAGGAGGAGTTTTCAGTTGAAAGCACTGCTGAAACCTGAAACTGCAACATTTGAGGGAAAGGACCTAAAGGAAAGCAGAGAACTTCACTGTGGTGACATTGCTTTCAATCCCTTTTGCTCATTTCATCCTCTCTATGCCCCATACTTTGCTTTTGCCATTTAAGAGAGGTGGTAAATGAAGGATTTTGATTCAAATGGTTTGAATACTGTAAGTGTTCACTTAATCCTTTCTTAAAGGTGAGTTTTTCTAGCAACAAATGCTGTGCTAATGAGTAATGAGGAAAGGAAGAGAGAAGCATTTGGCCTCTAATATCCATATGGCAGCTCTTATAGCATACCTAATATTATTGTTTAATACTCATGTATTCTTTTTGTAATAACATCCAGTTCCTTCTGTCAAACCTTTTCATACATTACTGTGTTTGCAGGACCTCCCACCACAGTTCTGTATCCAGTCCAGTACCCTGAATTAAAAATTCTGGGCTGACCAGGACAGTTATGTGAACTGTGTGTTCACAGAAACTGGTTGTATGCAAATTATTTGCCAAAAAGTACTAGCATGATTTGCAAACATGATTTTACAGTTACCTTCTTAGGTTTTTTTTTAATATTCCCTTCTTTTGTTCTTTTTTTTTTTTTTTTACAGATCACTTGTTCCTCTCCAAGTCACCCAGCAAACTCATTTTATTATCCCAAACTCAAAATTTTGCCACCAATTGCTCAAGTAACAATGGTGAAAATAAAGAAAACCCAGCTAGGTCTTTCTGCACCTTTTATTAATCTTCCAGCTAAAAGCAATGAAATAATAGACACTGTCTCAGGTAAGTGATTAGTAGATGTTCTCAGTTCTGTTATTTCCATTCACTCAGAAGTATGTGGAAATCTGGCAGGTGATGTGGGTGAAACAGGTGATCAGGCAGAATATTCTCCTATCTGCACAGGAATAGTTCCAGACTCACAAATGGGAAATAAAACAAGCCAGTTGACATGAAAGAGAATTCCTGAAAGAATAAGTAAGGGATTGCATATTTCAGCTGTGGTTCAAAGGACTGGGCCATATCCAGAGTAAGAGCTACCCAAGCCTTTGTATCAGTGTAGCTCAGTGAATTTTATAAGAAACAAATGACACTCAATCAGAATCAGCATTCCCAAAGTCTTTGCAACTTTGAAGTAAATACTCATCCTTAAGCTTTTACATGACAATGAAGCCAAGAACCATTATTGCTGTCTCTTTCTGGGTCAGAGCTTGGCAGTTATATGCAATAAAATTTGTATAGTTCGATTTATTTGGACATATTTTCAATGGAAACATAAATCCTGATAACAAAAATAAAGTTCTCTCTCATTTTCATTTTCTCAAAAATGTTAGCTAATAATCTTGAATAGATAGGAAGAAGTGCAAACTACTGACTCAAGTCAATCATAAGGGTGATTTTCAAATCTCTGAATTAAAATACATATATTGTTAACACAGTATTTGCTCCAAGGGACCAATGTATTCCCAAAAGAGCTGCCATGTTCCAGAAGCTTCTCCAGATTGTCTGGAGATGGCAAGTCTGTAGCACTCTGCTGGTCACCTTACAACCATTAAAATACAGCTTATTCTCTGCTCAGTTATTGTGTTATTAATAATTTAATAAATTACTTATCAATTTATAGTGGTTTAATGTATTCCTATTTGTAAACAATACATATCCAAAGTGAATGTTACACATCTCATTTACAGTTATATATCCTTCCCATAAGATTTGAAAGGAACATTTGGCACTGTTCATGATATAAATTTAAAGCTGCATTTAAAGTATAGTATTTGAAATATAATTTTTAATCACAAATCTCTCTTTCTTGTCTATGAACCAGTATATTAAACCAGTTTAAAAACTTATTGTGGAATCAAAAGGGCAGATTTAATTACCAGAGGTCAAGCAGTGTCGCTCATTCCCTCTGGAAACCCAGGAATGAGTGATGACAGCAGAAGTGGTGAGTTCTGTAATGCCAGAAATTTATCCCAGGTGTTACATCTTTAGTGTGGCACTAAAGGATGGCCTTGTGCACACCTCTCTTACCCACAAATGCTGGCACAGGCAGCTTTGATGCCACTTCCTGTGACAAGCAGTATTTTAATTTAGCCTGCTAAGGAATATTCACCTACTTTTGATGATTTTTACTTTAGATAAAAGCATACATTATGGATAGCACTTCAGAGTTTCTAACTTCTTTTCTTGCACTGAGTGAAAGTTATATTAAAATCCTTTCAGCATTAGAAAGCTTCTAGTGACAGAATATCCTTATTGGAAAAGGGAAGAGTAGTGTACAGACCAAAAAATAGCAAGATGATAAAAAATGGGATTTTATTTCCAAAGCAAATTGGAACAAAAGTAAAATGGATTTCGATATGAACAACTCTAGTAACAATAGCTGCCTGCAAAGAAATATAAATATACCCAAGTAAATCAGAGAAAAGCTTTAATCTTAGTGTTTTAGTTAGTCATGAAAAGGAAAATGAGTTATAAAAATTGACAGTTAATATTTTCTAATTCAATCTTTTGAGTAAAATCATATTAAGCATAGTTTTCTTTTAAGGAATTCTGTTTTTCATTCAAGACATAATATGCTTCAGAACTGCTGTAATACCTCAGACAGGCTCTAGATTGCAATAACAATAGAATGAGTTTAGGAGCTGAAACCAGATTTTTTTTTTTTCTAATTGATGAGACCACACACTGATTTGATGGATATCACATGTGGTTTGTATAAGAAAGGATGCTGTTTGACCATCATTCCTTAACGCTTTCCCAAGTGTGTATCTGACTCAAGCACCGCTCGCTGTAAAGCTCCTTCTCTGCTGTGTTGCAGAAACACCCCTGGACTGCGAGGTGTCCCAATGGTCCTCCTGGGGGCTCTGCAGAGGGCTCTGCAGGGAAACCGGCACCAAGATCAGAACCCGCTTTGTTCTTCTTCAGCCCGCCAACAATGGAATGCCTTGTCCGAACCTGGATGAAGAAACAGCGTGTGAACCAGAAAATTGTGTCTGAAATAAAGAAAAGATAATAATGAAGATAATTTAAAAGTAGGATAAGTTTAAATCTGAACTACATGTCAATCAATGTTCTTTATCATTTGGATACGCTGCACTATTTTGCTGAAAAGCTGCATTAGAGTGGGTTTGAAAGTTTTTATTTAATATCAAGATTTTGGGGGGTTAAATTCCTATGGTTTGGTAGGACACAGTACTGGATAGTTTAAAGAACAAAACCGCCAAATAAATCCTCCCTCCAAATACACTGTAAGTTCTTGGAGTGCCCTCTAGTGGCAGAAAAGAAGACATTTGGGAAGATCGTACTTCACATTTTTACTTCACAGAAAAAATCTTTCAATCACAAAGTCTAAACTAATAACCTCCTTAAATATTGTAATTTGTTTATCTACACCTATTTATACCTAGAAAATAGTTTTTCCTTCTAAATTATGTTTTTATAATTTATTGGCATTTTTGTCATCTTTCTAACCTTGCTTAATGTGCATTTCCTCAGAAACTACTTACAAAAGTCAGAGTGACCAGATATTTGCAGTGTGGTTAAGACAATAATGGAACTGAGTAAACTTGTCTTGAGACTTTTGAATATATGAAAATGTCTTTTTATTTTTCTTTCTCAAAAATGCGAAGAACAACTGCCATGAGAACACTCAGCCAACAAAATTATTAGAAAAAAATCTCAAGTGTGGATAGTAGTAGAAAACATCTGAGCTGAATTAAAAGTGTTAGCTGAGATTCAAAAGCTGATTGTTGGTGTGTGTCCTTCATTAGACAACTTGAAATTTCAAAGTTAACACTGTTACTGACCATAGCATAAATTATATCATTAACCTTATATATGCAGTAAATGTGTCCATGTTTCTTTATATGTGTTTGCTGCTATTTGTGTATATATTACCTAAAATTAAGGTATGCACAACTCTAACAAAACACATGTCAGAAACTGTTCCTGACTGCAAGCTTTAATGCTCAAATAACTTATAAAATTAATATAACACACGTCTTATGAAGAGCTGTGGCTACCAACTAGGAAAAGAATTTTGGAATAATACTAATTCAATAGAGTAAGTTTAAAGTCAGCTCAAAAACTTTTACAGCACACTGCGATTTTACAAATATACAGCACAGGTACTGAACAGCAGAGTTGATTTGTTGTTTCCCAGAATATCCCAAATACAAGATAATTTCACTTGTCCTTAAAAGAGCACACTGTATTCTCCATGGAGCTGAAACATTTAAACATTTCTCTGTATTTCTTTTTCCAGGAGAGATATCTTGCAAAGACACAAATAAATTTGAAATTTTATCAGACTAAACCTCACTGGTCCTGCAAATGCTGATAAATACACAATTGTTAGAACTAAGTGTAGGAATTTCTGCTCTTCTCTCATTCTTCAGATTCCCACTGTTTGTTCAAAATAGTTCACTTATACAAGTTGCTCAATCACAAAATTGCACACTTACTATTTTTTTAAGTTCCCTCTATTTCCACTCCATAATGTGAGTAGTGTTGCTACACTATTATGTATTTAGTTAATTGTTAGTATTTTTCTTTCTTCTTTTTATTAGTTTTAACCATTCTATGTTTTCTGTTACACTTATTTACTACCTGTTTACACACTTATCATTATATCAGAAAACATAAGCATATATTGTAGTATATATTTAAATATTCTCAGAGGGTAGGAGTTTATTTCAAATTGGTTGTCAAGAGAAAAATTAAGCTCAATAAAGTTTTTGGGCAGATATCAGATGCAATTCTAAATTATGCCTTAGGAAAACCAAACTCGAAACCCACAAGGTATCCTTTGAGATACTTTTCTGGAAATTCTCTAAACACTACAGTTTTCCTTCTTCACATGCCCAGAATAAATAAAGGCCCAGACCCAGTAAAAGAATACCTGCATTTGTATTAACATACATGACCTGAAACTGGGATTTCACTCCTACAAGATTTAATTTGAGTGGAGAAGTCCCAGTGTTTGCTCAAACTCCTGGATACAAAAGTTTTCCAAAGGACACTGAAGGAGAAAGGATAAGGACAAGGAGTAGAAAGAGAATATGTAACCAGCACACCACAGAAAACTCCAGTCAGTGATACATAACTTTACTATTTTAAGCTGTTTATATACATGAATATTCACTGCATCTTCCTTCAAAAACAGAAGTTTCCTATGCAGCCAGTTACCTGGAGATGGGGATTTTTGTAAGCACTAAATTCAGGAGACCTTGGTAAATATATTCTTTAAGGATGCCCCTGTGCATTGCTTGGCCATAAATATAATTCCAGGTATTCCCTTTGAAACCACAGGGATGGAGCCATCCCTTGGCAAGGCTGTGGATACAGGGAATGAAATGCATTCTAGTGATGGAGCACACTTCTGATAGTATTTATCTATTAAACTGATTCCTGAGGAACATTATCCCTGCACAGATGTTGTTAGGACTTTGTAGCTTCAGCAGCCTTGGAATTCCCTCAAAGATTTTGGGACCAGGAAGAAACACAGAGAAGCTCTTCCTTCCTTTTCCCTTGTTTCTCATGTTACAGGTGGTTGGCAGCCAGGATGCTGAGGTCCAAAATACAAGAGATTTAGGGAAGGAAATAGGCAAATTAATTCCTGGGTTAAGCTAATCTCAGAAAGCACTTTGGAAAGAAGCTTGAAATGGATTTGTAAAGACAATTCTTTTCAAGAATATCTTAGAATCAGCTCTGATGCCTTGGCAGATGTTCTGCAGAATGAAAGATGTGGTTAATGGCAAAGTGTAGTAACAAAAAAATTACCACAGAATTAAACTGTGGTCCTAAAAAAGTAATCCACATGCAATTAAACTCCTATAATGGAATAAATGTGAAAATAAAAGATTGGACAGTATCTGATGTTATTCAAGGCTAAAAGCTTCATTTCATTATATTCCCAGTCCCAGCTAATTGAAGTACATTGGGAATAACTGATCTGTCATGAATGATCCAACATAATAAAGTAACTCAGACTATTCCATGACAATATTTAACACTCCCAAGAAATAAATCTAACACTCAATACAGCGATTCTGGTATCAGCCAGATGTTGTTCAATGGGATTTTTGCAGAAGTTGTGTCCGTGACAATTTCCAGAACTCTGAATGGCTGAGATGAAAGCTCTCAGTATGCTGCACAACAACCTGATTACTTGGCGACTGAATTATTTTTGTTTGCTTGAAGTCCAGCAGCCCTACTATGCCAGCATTTGCCAGCCAAAAGCACAGAAGAAATGTGACTCTTCCAATGGGTCTGGGCAGCGTGAAGGATAAAGTGGCGTCACTTTGTTTATCCTGTGTTCTACCACTGGACTCAGAACTTTGGAAGTCACAAGTCCTCAACAAAAAGCTAAAAAGATGATAGGTCATGTAGCTCACAACCTGCAGCCAAACCTTGATTTCCTGCAGGTATGAGTGTGGCATGGGAATTTATGCAGGTGCATGACAGTCAACATCTCCTGTGGTAGAGGGAAAAAAGTCCAATATTATCATGATATCCTGTATAATATAAAATTATTTCTGATTGATAAGTGCTGAAGTAGTAAAGGAGTCCTAACATCCCCCTTGACGTTCCTAAGGATTCAACAGGCATGAGATGCAATTTTTATCCCTCTATCCATATGGAGTCAAAGCAGTAATGTGTAAGGAATCAGTTCTCTTCATCTGACAACCTTTCAATAGGGGGATGCTGATGGGTGATTTTTGGAGGTGAACTAATACTTGTGCTACAACTTCCATGAAGATACTGCATGCTGTGAAATGGAGAGGACCCAGGATGGTCCAAAGCCTGTGCCAGTGTTACACAGACATTCCTTTACTGAGACAACTCCATAGATGGCAGGTGCAGTGAAGGGTAACAAACATGAATCAGTCCTCCTGCAGATGTGAAATAATCCAGTAGGAGTTTATCCCCATGTTTTTATTTAGGTTACAGATATTGAAGATGAAGGGCTGTGCCCCCCTCTTCTTTGACACAAGAAAAACATGCGCTCTGATGCAATTGGGATAACATAAATATTATGTGGAAAGATGGGTCCTCCTGACTGGAAATGACCCCACTGGTGGGTCCTCCCTGCTGGAAAATGACCATTCAGGCCCAGATTTCAGACAGAGTGATCTACACTTATAGGACAAGGAACATTTGAGTGATAAATGAGTTTGTCATCAGACATACACATTTGTCTATATTAGTACAAAGAAAAAAAATAAGAACCTCAATCACTGTTTGATTTATACTACAACTTTCTTCAGAGAATGTACTAGGAAGTACTTAAGAAATAGCCATTCCTATATAAAAAATCTTATTCTGAAAGTTCTCATGTTGTTATTTTTCCCTGCAATATCATATTCACTAATGTTATTTAATTACTTAATGGATTATTTGATTATTATTCAAGAACTTATTCAAGTTCTTTCGACTTCTTTAGAGTTCTCTTATGTAGTGCCTGTGGGTTTTAAGCAGGTGCCTACATTTGTACAATGATTTAGGATGGAAATTAAAAGTTTGCTTAATAAAGGAGGGGTGAAATTCTAGAATAATCACCCAGAATTGATGGGAAATAATAACTTAAGTTGAAAATATAGCAGTTCATGGAAAGAGGTAGCCAATATAGTTGCCTACAGTAATCCAGGGAACTGATCTCAAGCACTGGAGAGGCCCTTTCAGTTTCATGCTCTTCTAAGTGTATAAAATAAATTTTAATCTAGATGCTGGGAAAGAAGAAAGAATTTTAAAGGTGTCTTTTCCATGTTATCTCATTCTCCAGAACATGCTGTAGTTATTTATAAATGTGTAACCAGCAGCTGCCTTTTCTCACAGGTTTTTTTCCCTCTCAAAAATACTCTGATAAGCAGCAAACAAGGAACAACCACAGGACTACAGGCACTTGGATGTAACTATCTTCAAAAGCAGTACAGCAGGGATATATAAAAAACATGAAAAGCAAATTAATAGGATTTCTTATGAACTTTTGGATTTCTTTTTCACTCGCTCTGTATTTTCACATGGGAGAAAGAGAAGAGAAATGCATAATTGAAGATATTCCCAGTGACACCCTGGTAGTTGGTAGGTACCTGTCAATGCTTTATGATGATCTAACTCATGCAGTAACAAAGGTAACTGGAAATGTAACAGCAGTTTCTGTGACTGATGAATGTGGTAAAAAACCAGAAAAGGGCACTCTGAAAAGAACTCCCTGCAGCAGGGATTAGGTTTAAAGTCATCAAACATTGTGTGTATACATCACACAAAGAAAAGCAGGTTTTCAGAGTGCTTTACTGACTAAACAGAGAAAAAGAATAGTTTTTAATTCTACAGCTGTGGAATTGCTGCTTCCATGCGTGCTTCTGCACGTTCTGACTGGTGTACTCATTGATATCAGGATTTCTGTAACATGGCTTTCCCCATATGAATGGGAAAGTTACTTTTTTGATAAGTGCTGGTCTGAAAAGAGACAATTCACGATGCACTGAAGTTTCATTTCTCCTCTGATACGAGAAGCACATTAAATTAATCTACAAGACTGTAAATGTAAGATTCAAGGGGATAATAAAATATAATACAAATTAATCTTTTTTTAAAAAATAATATGACACGAGTGAAAGACAATCCATAAAACATAATGTAGTACAGTGCATTATGCTTTTGGAGGTCTCAGTGTGCCTTCTAGAGGCTAAACTTCCCAGAGCATTAAAGTAATTAGAAAGTTTTTCTTATTAACCCTTTTTTGTAGTACTTTAGAACATTTTCTACTGTAGTAAAAATTTATTGCATTTCACTGTTATGAAGTACCCCTGAATAATATTAATCATAAACACATTAAATATATACATATTTCTATTTTTCCTGAAAAAGCATCAAAGATGTTTAATGTTAAGCTATGTTTTACTTAACAGATTTATCTCTGTTTTTATTCAGGGAATTACAAAGTACAACGCTGGGATTTACATACACATGACTTTCTTGAATCTGCTCCTGGTTTGGGAATGTTTGTGACTGTCACAAGCCCTACTGGTGAGGTAAAAATGCTTTATGAATGTTTCTCTACGATTTACGACTTGACTTCTGGCACTGGCAGGCAGCACTATCTAAAAATAAAAGACACTTCTGAGGAAGAAATAAATCTACAGTCTACCAGCTAGTTCAACATTTTGATGCTGAAAGATAAAAGTAAAAAAATTATGATATTTAATAAATATGTGTATGGACAATTTTTGCATTACAACCAGATCTGGGAAACAGTGTCAATAAGAAGAATTAGTGACAACTGAGAAAAAAGGTAAATGAAAAAGAAAACCCCAAAATTCACTAATGAAGTCAGATGGTACAGAATCCACTGGGGCAGCAGAAAGGAGTGCTGATGATAAACAAAACCCAAAGTCCAGCTCACCGAGGCTGCTGTAGCCCTCACACAGAGCAGCTGCCTGGGGTGTGAGCTTTTCCAGCAGGGGACAGCTTATGTCCCCACCTAAGCAAGGTGTCAGTTTTCAGACTTTGAATGCTTTAGAGAGCATTGGCTTCTGTACATTGCAAAATTCTGTAATATTTTCATGTTCACTGTGAGGTAAAATTGTTTCATTTTCTCGAAATGTGTTCTGAAATTTGGATAAATTTAATGATGTCAGCAGCTTCACTGATTCCTTTTTGCATTCAATTCACAGTACTGTTTTTTGATTTATTTATTGGTAATTATAAATTACAAACCCAATGCCTATATCTAAATTGCAGGTACTGCTGTCAAAACTGTATGGGCCACAAGGGACCTTTACTTTTACATCCTACATCTCTGGGGAGCACATCATCTGTTTCCAGTCTAACTCCACAAGATTTGTGGTGATTGCAGGAAGCAAACTGGTAGGTGTATTTCCTAAATGGTCTTTGTTGGAACAGTAGAAATCATTACCAATAGCAGAGATTTCAAACTGGATTAGAAGTTGGTCTAGCTTCTAGCAGATAATTCAATGTTTTTTAGAGAGTAAGGAACGTAAACACAGAATTACGCAGATAAAAAGATAAAAAGATAAAAAGACTGTTATCATATTTTAAAAGCCAGCATTCAAGAGGCAGGACTAAGGATAGAGAGATTTAATGCTTGTATTGTGCTTTGAATGTGAAAGAGTCTGATAATTAAGAACAAATAATTTGAATCCAAAAGACAAATATTTAAGATTGACCAACACAAGCATTTGACATAAAGATATTCCATGTATTCAGTAACTTAGATCGGATTGCCAATGGAAATGTAATATTTTAGTTTTTGAAAGATATTTGAATAAAGAATATGTCAGCCTACTTGTTACTGTCTACTCCCAGCAAAGTTGGTTTTAATGCAGATTTGTGGGAAAAAAAAAGCCATTAGAGGTGATAGCATGGCTCTAAAAATTTTTTTCTTGCAGCAAAAAAAATTTATAAATACTGTTTTGAAATTTTATCGATTCGCTGCTTCCCAAAACCAGGAGAGAATTACTCTCTAGAGTGATTTGGGGCTTTTCTCTTCAGCTGGCAGCAAAAGAGTTAAATAACCAGCTAAATATCATCTTCTAAATGAGTTAAGGTAAGCTAAATCTCATCCTAGCTGTGCACTTCAGAAACATGTAGATAACACAGAAATAACAATACTGGAGTAGGATTATTACACTGGAAGAACAAGGTGTTCTTACAGGCTGATTGATAGAAATTAATGGAAATTTAATCATATACATTGCAAAAGCAATTAGCTCTAATCATAAAAAAAATAATTGTGGGGCTTATCAACTAGAGAGAGTAAGGGGGATGAAGCTTTGGTTGGCCACAGTTAACTACGCAGCATGAATGTGATTCTGAGGATGTGCAGGTGATTTTATCTGGAATAGATGGGGGTGCATTAGCATTATTTTACATGATACATGCACCATGTAGAGTTTTGGCCATCCTATATAAAAGAAGCCAACAGATGCAGGGAAGGAGAACATGAATATCACAAATACTAAATAATGCTGTTTGTTTGAGAACACAGAAATACAAATATTGTCTTTTTAAATTACATCAGGAGGAATAAAGGTGACAAAAGGAAAAACATTCTTTAGTGAAGGTAAATATTTAACTGTTCTTTGTAAGAACCATATGGTTATCTAAACTCTTTCAAACCAAAATAAAGAAATTAAAGTTCCACAAGGTTGTGAGATGGATTTCTACCTATAGTTAGGTAACACCAACACAACTGCAAGAAAATCCCCTCTTCATTTGTGGCTGATCTCTGAGCAGACCTAACTTCTAATACGGTAATATCAATTTCTAGGGTTTTGAAGATTATTTGTTTGGCTAAAACCTTTTTTATTTTTTCTTAGATACTAACTGGCTTATAGGAGAAGGTTCTACTAGTTTTAGTAGAATTTTTTATGCATGCCAAAATAAGTTGCATAATGGCAAACTCCATTTTTCTCTCTTCTTTTCATGGTTCTATTGCTTGGCTTGAGGCTTTTTTGCCATAGATCATACAACAGCCTGGAGGATATTGGGAGATATTCCAACTTGGATAAATAATGGGAAGAAAACAGTTATGTGAGGGAACCTAGAAGTGCATTTGTAAAAAGCCTCCAACAGTACTATTAAAAATAGTAATTTCTGCAATATCAGGATGAAAAGTGAATTATAATGAGCAGTCTTTTTTTAAAAACTATTTTGGACAAAGGCAACATTTTAATGGCAGTTGAACCAATACTAGCATAAAATAATGCCCTAACATTAGTGAAGGTTGTAAATTTTATATAACTAATTTAAAAAGAAAATTAAGAAACCCTTCAAATTTTCCACCTGAATCCAAATTTAGGAGGAATTCTAATTTTTATAAGCAATTAAAAATATTTTCCTGCAATGATCTTAAGGGGAAATTGTTTCATTTTTATTCTAAGGAACTTTGAAAAAGCAGAAGATACATTAATGAGAACATTTATTCTTTTTGCAGCGCACCCACTTGGACATCAGAGTTGGAGAACATTTTTTGGATGAATCTGCTATTCAAGCCAAAGACAAAGTGAATGAAGTTAATGTCAGACTAGAGAATCTAATTGAGCAAATTCATCATGTAACCAGAGAACAAGAGTATGAAAGAGTATGTATGTCCCCTAATGTAAATGTTAAAAAATATTGTACATAGGCTTATTGATTTATGAAGTATTATGAGGTTTATTATCCAATTGCAGGGCTGTTTTTAACTAACTCATAAAAATCTATAGATATTTAACCAAAATAGTCTCTATTACCTTGCAAAATATTTTTTAGGGGTTACATAAAGCTATTAATCACTGTGGGCTCATGCTTGTAGCAGCAGGTGTTATTTTCTAGCAGCAGGCGTTATTTTAAAGCAGGATTTTCCACGCAGGGTTTTTTTGGTCAGACTCGGCCACAGCAGCTGAGCTGGTGGCAGGAACCACTGTGGGTGATGCTGGTATTTCCACACTGCCCTGGGTGCACAAACTCCACTGAGTGGGGAAGGAAACGACTGAGTGTGTATTTATAAATCCCCATGAATTGTACATTTATACATCCCTTCTTCAAACGGGTGTACACCCAGTCACTTTCTATGTGCACACAGACAGACTGAGAAATGGATCCACTCGTTACCCAAAACTCGTTACCCAGTTTGAAATGGATCAACTTGTTACCCAAAACCAGAAATTTGGCTGCAAAAGGGCCCTTGACAGCAAATGATACAAACCTAAACAGGTTAAAATCTGTACTGATGGAACATGTTTAGCACAATGCATCTGCTGGGAACAGAGGAAGCTCTGTTTACCTTCCTGCTCCAGGATGCAGCGTGCCTGCTTCTCACTTTTGATTTGTGCACATATCCACCACACAGATAAGTACAAACTTTCATTTTTATCCACATGGAAAAATGGTTTTGTTCACCACTCTGCAGAAGAGGGATGCCTTTCTAGTTACCATGAAGCATACAGATGGCAAAAGGTAATAATTATGCTTGTCCTTTATTCTCCAGGAGCGTGAAGAAAAATTTCGGAAAACAAGCGAAGAAACCAACAGCAATATTTTGTGGTGGGCTATAGTACAAACACTAATCCTCATCGCTGTTGGAATCTGGCAAATCAAATCTCTCAGAGATTTCTTCATATCTAAGAAGCTTGTTTAAGTTCTATAAAGTCAATGCAGAGATTCAAAAATTACACGCCATGTAACACTGAACATCCAAAGAAACCCTGCACCTCTGAGAAAACTGCTTGTATAGAACTCTCAACCTCCTCTCATCTTCTGTTCTGACTCTGCTTTCTCCAGCTAGGTCACAACCTCAGCCATCCCCTCACATTTTTCTCCTTGAATCCCATATTTTACTATTTTTTCCCCCATCTACAGATGTAAATATAGAAGGAGTCAGTGACTAAGGCAGAATTTAAGTTCAGTACCTAATGAAGAAGATTTAATGTAGGTTAAATCTAGAATACAAATCTAAAATAAAGTTTCCTGTGCTTGCTGAGTAATCTTATTTGGCACTACTGAACAGATCAGAACTTCAGACTGACTAGGACTGAGATAGTAAACAGAGAAATAATTACATCCCCTGTGGTGTTTAATTGGGTGAGAGTGTCTTGAACTCAATCTATGTATGTGTAACACCTAAATATAATTGTGAACGCTTTCTTGTAAAATATTCAGAGTTTGAACTGATCAGTGGTGGCAGCAATTATCATAGAAGAGAGAGACCCAGACAAGCAATCTGGAATCATACTTTTTCTTCCAGAAAAGCCTTTAACATTAGGCTATGGAATTGATGATGATCAGATGTCTCCCGCAGTTGTTTATGTAAATCACAGTCTTTATGAAATATGCCAAAGAAACCCAAATTATATGGTTTCTTGGTAAACAATGTCAATTTTATTTTAATTCATTCCTGCACTAAATATTTCTGTGCTGAGAATTTTTATAATTTTAATTATTTAGCAACTTTATTATGACTGCTTAGAGAAATTATCAGTTTTTGACTTAATTTTCTGTTTTCCTTATTGCAGCTTGGTTGCATATACCTTCATGCCCTAATTTAGCTAGTTTATGTACAAATAGCAGTGTAACTACAGCATCATACAATGACAAGTCAAAGGCTGTGGTTGAAATTCCAGCTAATTAGCTTGACAAAGCAGCAGTAGTAGGAGTTGGAGGTGATTACATACAAATACATGGAAGTTGAAGTTTCTAGAGCACTGTGATAGCAGAATATTGTGGTTTGTTTTCCTGCCCATCTTTTCAGACTTTGCTGGCTTAAAAGGTAGTGAAAAGTGAAATATCTGTAGACCAATTATTGTTGTAAAGGCACAGCTTTCTTTCTTTTTTCTATCTTCCCACCTGTTGTTTTCTTTAGCAAGGAAATGACATTTTCCTTTAAGTCTACTTATATTTCCAACATGGGAGTTAAAAGACAGTTGGTAGTATGTGAGAATCAATGAAGTTGATATAAAGTAGAGACAAAAAGCAATGTTCCAGGGACCAAATCAATCCAAATAAAATCTCATAAAGCTACTCATTGCATTGTGTCCTATATTTAAAAATTTAGATACTTCAGAGGTGCTGCTTGGAATGACCAGTAGGTAAGTATTATTAAATTAACTACTATAGAGCAATCACTCACAACATGTCTTGTAATAACATCTTTGGTGGTGGGTGAGAAGGAAATATGTGTTAAAACCATATGGTATATGAAATCCAAGAAGAAAGTAATAAAGCGTTGTGACAAGGTTGTTGTTCAGACTTAGCTGATATTTAGTGTAAGGCTCCTAACCACATCCCAGTGACAAACGTAACTCATTTCACTTACAATACACTCCAGCTGGAAATCCAGGACAAGCAACATTTCAGAATTCATAAAGGAGCTGATCATGTTTCACCATATTAATTAGGTCTATACTCAAAGAGTATAGACTCAGCACTGAGACTTGGGAGTCTTGAATATAACTTGTGATTGCTTAGCTCTTTACTACTACTAATGGTACTATTATTAACAATAATCGTCATCATCATATTATCATTAACATCTTTGCTTTCAGGAAATGTTTTCAGTCTCCTTCAAGATTTTTAATTAACTTCATAAGGCACAAGCTGACTCAGAGCTCTTTTGGGAAGCACTTTGGGGGCAGAAGCCTTTGTGAAATTAAAAGCTTCCTCTGCAGTCTATGGCTCTGTCATACCCAGAGCTATAGCCTGCACTGCAACTAAGTTTGTAGGGGACTTTCTGCCTAAAATTTTCATCACGGAACACTAGCAAGCGATGGGGTCTTTTTTTTGTCTAAGAAATGAACATCAAATCTCCTTGTTTTGCGCTTTTTCCACAGCAGAAGATGCCACAGCAAACCTGTGATAGCAAATTAACAAACTTCCAGGATTCTCGCATTTAAAAGAGTGAAATCCACAACTATTTTCTCTGCTTTTCTTTTTTTTCCCCTCCATCTGCCGGCCCGAGAGGAGCGAGCGGGGGGGGGCTCCTGCTGAAGCCCCTGTCCGGAGCCCTGTGGGTGCAGCTCTGCTCCCCACGATTGGGGACGGCGAGTCTCTCAGAGCACCGCCTGTGTCGGCACCGCTCCACTTTGATAGCGAGAGGCCAGAAAAACCAAATTTTATTGGGGGTGCGTGTGAGGACCAAGCTCCGCCGCCCTGAGGCGCCCGCGGCGGGAAGGGCGCGCGCCTCGCTGCCCTCAGGGCCGCCTCAGCGGGCGGGATATGGCGGGGGCGCCCCCGCGGGGCTCGGCGTGAGGACCAAGCGGCTGTGCCCCAGCCCCGGGCCGCCGCCGGGCCCGCCTGCCCCGCTGCCCCATGGCCGTGCCCGTCTTCTGCAACTCCTGCCTGGGCGAGCCCCGCGCCCCCACGCCGCGGTTCCTCTTCACCAACTGCGGCCACGTTTTCTGTGAGGTTTGCCTGCAGAAAGGTAATAATGGCTGCTGGGGCGCGCCCGGCGGCGCGGGCTGTGCTGCCTGCATACATCCACCCCAAACATTGCTATTTCTCACCCGCTGTGGAAAAAAAAGAAGCCCTGAGCACTTTTTCAAATGTTACTGATAAGCCTTTCCAGTCCTTGCTGTTGATTCGCTTTGAACACTAAAACTGTGTCCACTTCCAGGTGAATGTGGCTTTGAGAGCAAGGCTTGGGCACATCCGATGGAGGCTTAATAAAACAGGATTCTGGATGCTTATGATCCATGATTTTGTAAAAAAAAACACCCCACAAATAGATGGCTTTTTGTTCCGGAAAATTTTGGGAAAATAATGTTTTTTCCTTAGTGAAAGAGCAATTGAAGAAACGGAGGATTCGTTTAGAGTAGGTTTTGGAGGTCGTTTTAATAAGTTTTGAGGCTCAGTTTTATTGTTTTATTGATTATTGTTCCTGAAGACGTTCAGCAGCATGAGAGAAAATTGGAGGTGATGTTTTGAAGCTCTTGTGTTGTGTACAATTCCAGAGTCATATTCTGGGACTCATGTGAAGCTCTTGGACAAAGATACGTGGGAAAGGCAGAGGAATAATGAAGTTGTTTTAAAAAAGGAAAAAAAATGCAGCAGACGAGTATCAATGTTTCCCCCTTTCACATCGTGCTAAATGCCCTGGTTTTTGTAAGGGCACACAGAAAAAATGATCAATCTGTATTTCAGAACTAAAAACTTTTGACTAGATATTTTCACGGGGTGCTATTGAGGATAGAGGACCATAAAATGCAGCCTCTGCAGCTTGCAGGCCCCTAGAACATGAACACTTTCCTCTCCGCTCTTAGTATTGTTTGGCAGAAAAATATATGAGGGATTATGTATCTTTTTACTGTGAATTCAGTAGTAATGAGGTTTAAAATGTATTTAAAGATGTTTATAAACACCGAATCCTAGAATCTTCAGAACGGCAGTAGCTAGTAGAATTACAAATTATAAATATTGAAATAATGTGCATTTGCTATAGATATTTTCTAATATGTTTGCAGATAAAGAGTTTAAGTCATAAAGTTTTTTAAAGTGATTTTATTGTTTTCTCACTGGAGGAATTCAAAAGGCAAAATTACTAATTTCTTGACATTTGGGCTTCATATATTTTGTTGGGATAACCCAACTGTGCCCCAGTCTAAAAAGCCATATATCAGATTGACTGTAAGTCATTAGTGCACTTAAGCATACATTTAATTAAAGCAGGCAAGTAGTCCTATTTAAATCAAGGGAACTAAAAGTCACCTGCATTCTGTGACACTAATGATATTCATAAAATCATTTACATGAATGCTTATTTAGAGGAGTAAGACCTGATGACATTCACATACATTTTTCCTGCACAACTCAGTGTAATGGTTACAGAATGAAATTCTTTATTCATGTTTATTCATGTTTTGTGTGTAACCTGCAGATTTCTTCCACAAGCTCAAGAGGTTTAGGCATCACATTATATTTGCAATGTATTCAATATATATTCAGTTTGATCTATATTTTAAATGTGTCTTTACCTTACAGGCAAAAAAGATGAATGTCTGGTCTGTAGGAGGGCTTGTCGAACCTTAGTCCTTTCAAAAGAGGTAAATCAAGCTTTAGTTTTGTTGCCTTACATTAATCTGTGCTTTGCTTAACAGCTAAACTATTGGCATTAAAGAGTGCTTCCTTTCTTGTTTTTGCTAACTCTGACATTAATATTTACTGATAATAGGTTGCTAAACTAAGATACTTAGGCACTGGACAGCTCTGCTTTTTGTTGTAAATATTCCTGTAAATTAAAGCCTATGGAAACTTTAGGTTTTCAGGTACTGCTAGACTGTAAATCATCCTATACTTTTCAAGAAATATGGCTGGTTACTGTGTAACATCAGTGAGTACTTTCAAAATGTGTAAAAATGTTTATTGATCTTGGCATTTGTGCATCACAGAAATGAACTGTAATGAATTATTTCATGTAGTGGACTGAATTGAAAGCCTGCCTGATGGCTCAGCAGTGTTTTTAAGTGGATTAGGTTCTTTTCCCCATTTTCTCTTAAGCTTAACTATTTTCCTTGTGGCTGTGTGATTAAGAGAGGGTTTGAAATATTGTTGGGAATTTTTGTTATTCACTGGAGAATTAAGAGCTTTTAATTCCCGTTCTTGATTAATCATTAGGAATCTTTAATTTTGCATTTCTCCCAGGAGCAATCTCCTCTTTAGCTGATTTCATAAATAGCTTGTGAACACATTCATATTTTTGTAGACTGATGCCTACCTAAGAGCCAGTGCCTTATAAGGATAAAAGAGAAATATTAAAAACATTTAATAAAATTCAATACAGCTAAACAGGAAGGCCTACTAGGAATTTTGCACATTGAAGAAGACAATGCTACTAAAAAAAATGGCAACACAACAACAAAATGCAATTATAACACAAAGGACAAATGCACACAGTAATCAAATATGAAAAAAAATCAAAAGCCCTTCATAAAAATTCTAAAGGGCATATTTTAATATGCTTTCAATATCAATGTATTGTCACTGCAAATGTTGTTATTAATTTCAGTCAAAGAATAATTTAAGTTGTTGAGGACCTCTGAAGGTCATCTTGTTCAACACTTTGCTCCAAGCAATGTTAATTTTTAAGTTACATCAGTCTTAAATTGCACCATTTCAGCAGAAGTTGATAATTTACTTCAAAAGCCCAGAAGGAATTTAAAAATGCAATGATTGGGATACTAAGAAAAATATTACATGTTTCATTAGAACCTGCCACTGCTGTGGAGGGCTGGAAGGAAGCAAATTACCATATTCTTTAAAAAAGACATTAATGATGATTGCTTATCCTTGATTAAGAACAGATAAAATGATTGGAATGATAATTAAAGATGCATATAAAAAAGTCATGGCTCTATAATTCAGGAACCTGAGTGGAAATGTACCTGGTGAGCTTTATGAGCTTGATGCTATGGGAGAATTCCCAATGAGAGGAGGTCCTATAAATGTGTTAGAAGTCCTAATTAAATTGTATGTTGGGGTAATCAGCATGTACACATTAAATATTCTCATCTTTACAGTAATTCTTGTCACCTTCCTGTCTTCCTCCTGTGTCTCATGATCCCCACTTGCTTTTCCCCAGAGCGTGGTTCAGTGTTACAATAAATCAGAATCTGGCTCTTCAGTAGTTCAGAATATCAAAGGAACATCTGCTACTCCTCCATGCAGCAGATAAAATATAAACAGAGTCACACAAATCTTTATTTGAAAGAGTTTTTATATCACTCTGAAGCTGGTTGGGTTTTATTTTTTTGAAACCTGGTAGGTACTTACACCAAGATCATTGCTTTGATAGAACCCTAAATAGATTGCAGGAGCTTGGTTCCTATGAATGCATTTCATTTAAAGAAGCTGAATATATTTTTATGAATCTCTTTAAGTTTTCAAGAATGAATATTATTCATTCTTGAAAATAATATATATATATATATATATATAATATATATTACATATAATATTATATATTTTAATATTATATATATTATTATATTATATATATTATATTATATATAATATCTATTATATCTATTATATATATTATATATATTATATATTATATATAATATTATATATATATATATTATATATAGATATATATATATATTATATATATAATATATATTTTCAAGAAAGAATATTATTGTTTTTATTTTCTTTCCTGAAATGCCATAGTTAGGTTAACTGTTCTGTTTGTCTGCATTTCTCCATCTGTCAGCTGGAAATTTTTGAAGGTTTGGCTGATGTCAACCAAACTCAAAATTGCAGAAAAAGTCTCAAATACAATTCCTTACCTTCTGTGAGTTCTGTAACAATTAGTAGCTGGGGAAAGCAAGGAAAAGCAGTTTTCCTAAAGCATGCACAGCTCTGATAAAAAGACACAAGTCATAAAATCTTTTAAAAATTCAACAATTACGTTAAGGCTCTTTCCTTATTCTGGGATAATGTTGTGCTGCCCAGTGGGCAGGGAGGGACAAAGGGATCCCAGTCAGCACTGGAACCATTCTGAAAAAGGACTTGGAAACCAAACTGTTGGTTCCAAGGTACAGCACCCTCCTTGGGTGTCCTCTGTACCCAGGTACTGTCATCATCACTGTAAGTATATGTGTGGGTAATAGATTGAACAAAATCCCCATGCTTTCCAGGTGTTTGATACAGCCATTAAAGAAAACTCGGCTCATTCTCAATTTCAGCTTTATCCTCGTCTAATCTGTCCATTTTTTAAATTTAGATTCATTAGTCAATTTTTACAAAAGACTTTATTTAATATGACTTGCTAATAAAAAATGCTAACCTTGGTATATTTTCATTTCTTTATAGACAAGTGCTGATATTCAATCACTGTTCATGCCAATAGATGTGTTAAGCAAGAAATATTCCAAAGAAATATCACAGGTGAATCTGCCTTTAAACTTTTTAACTCTGTAAAATAATCAGCAACTCCCACTGATTTTTATGTGAATGGGAAGAGTGAATGAGTGAATGGTTGAAAATGAATGTATGCCCATTACCATCTTAACTTCCTTCATTCCACAGTTTCTGAGTTCTTAAGGAGACATAAATTATTCATTATGGTCAATGCTTATGTTTTCAAACTCTCTCTAAGGACCACTAGTCTGCTTATTTTAATGGTGTAAAATCACTTTCAATGCCATGCAGTGAAAAATTAGATCTTCCAGAAGCTTAAACGTGCCCAGATAGTGTTGCCTTAATTATAGCAATAAAAAGTTACCCAGTGAAAACCTGAGCTGGCCACAGTCCTGAGCTGACTGTGCTCTCTCTTCTTTTTCATTTTTTTTTTGTTTAATCAAAACACACCTCTTTTTTTCCCAGGTAGATGCAGTAAATGATTCCAAGGTCATTTTCCTCCTGCTTTCTGTGAATTCCAGATAGGATTACTTTTGTCAGGCTTAGTTTCCAGTCAAGAACTTCTGGGTTAAATGAGTGCATATAAACTCATTTTCTGCATCTCTTCAGCTTGGCTTTGGGACTCTGTGTCCTTGTCCCTCTCCCTGTGCATTCCAGGAGCAGTTTCATCCCCTCCAGCAGTTCCAGCAGTACATTGTCCCTGGGCCTGGCTCTTCTCATCTCCTTGGGCTGGACTTGCTGGCCTTTGGATGAGCTTCCTGATCCAACAGAACAAACCCCAGGGGATGTCACCTGTGTCCTCCAGCAGTGGTCATGTGTGGGATCTCAGGATCTCAGTCCTGAGGTGCCGAGCCTCCGAGAGCACCCTTGGGGGGCCCGGGAGTCCTGGAATGTTCCAGAAGTGTCTGGTGGCTGGACTTTGATCCTACACAGGAGACGACACCTGTATGAGGACAGGAGGGTTTCACCGGGGTGAATGGTGAAGGGATCAGTTAATTAGAGGGTGAGACACAGGGTTTAGGATTTCTGTACAGGGGGGTTTAGAGAAGTAAGATAGAGGAATTGGGGTGTGTCCTGCCTTCCTTCTTCTTCCTTTTCTCCTCCATCTTCTTTGGCCACGGTGGCATTTTTGGATTGGTTATTACTGAGAGTGCACCGAGTTATAAGAATAAATGGTATTGGAGAAAAATGATAAATATTGAACACGTAACAATGGGTATAAAGATAGGTGACTGCCCGGAGGGCAGCACAGTGTGCTCATGGCTGCCTGCTGAGCAGAGCTCTGTCGGGCCGAAAGAAAATCTTTTAGATAAACAATTAATAAACATAAAAACCGAAAGAAGAACTGAAGCCTCTTCTCGTCCTTCGATACGCGGCTGCCCCAAGGCCACCCCGGGCCCTTCCAGGCCCCTCCAAACAGCCGAGATAACCGGACAGTCATGGATTCCCATTTGTTCTACCCCAGGCCTCAGAGACTTTTCCAAAGCTGAGCTTGGCCCCTTTCCTGAGCAGTGCTCCTCCTCACATGTAGAAGGGACACAAGGTAAATGTGAACTCTTCCTCTGTCCTTCCATACCCACTTTTTAACAGCAGGATCAGCAGTTACTCCATAAGCTGAACAAATGCAGGGAGCCTGCACACCTCCAGTCACACAAACTTCCAGAGTGTGCCAAAGGAAGGAAGAAAGAGGGCTCAGTCTCTCCAGGCTGAGGTGGATCTTCTGTAGCCTGAGATAACCTGTTGGGAACACATTGAAGTGCAGTGAAGGCATTGAGGTGTGTTCAGAACTTGTCGCAGCATCAAAAGGTGTAAGAGCAATTTCTCTAATCTCTTATCTAATCTGGTACCTTGTCACTTCTGTGGGTGCTAGGAAAGCATGGGAGCAGAGCTGGATGTAGTGACACATCCTCAGAAGAGCCTCCCAGCTTTCAGCAGCTCATGGCACAGGGATTTCCCCAAGTGGGACTGGTCTGCATTCAGAAGCTTTGGTGGATGTTTTCCCCCACATAATTGTCAGGTTGTTTCCTGAATTTTAGCATCTGGCTCATTGTGGAAGGGAGGTCCACAGGTTGTTCACTGGATGATGATTGTTTCATTTTTCAGGTTTTAACCTGTTTGTTTCATTTCTTACTCTTGAATCTGATTCTGGAGGAAAGAGTATCCATTGTCATGCACTCTGTCTGTGCTAACCTGTAGGTTTAGACTGCTGATGCATCCCTTTTTCAACTGTTTTTCAGCCCTGAAGATTCATATTCTGTGTGGTCATTCTTTTCCTGAAGTTCTTGCACACCTCTGATTAATCTGAACTGTTTTCAGACCTACTCTGTCCTTTCTAGATGTTGGGCAGACTCAGGATGTAGGAACATGCATTTATTAAAGGAGAATGATGATGTCCTCTATTCCATTTTAAACTACTGGTAAGATCTGATTTGCTTTTTGACTGGTATGAGCACTAAACTGACAAATTCAAGTTTCTCCTAGACCAAAGAACTCATTTCTGAGTACAGACAGCTCAGAGCCATCACTTTCCAAGTGAACATTTCTTCATCAGTTCTTCCAAAGACACGCTGATCCTTTGATGAGTATTCAGTGGGAACCTCCCAGGTCCTTCCACAGGGAATAAAATATCCATTGAAGCTGGATACTCCTCTATGGTTTATACTCTCAGAGTGTTTCTTCTTGGCTGTCTCAGTTCCTGCAGATTTTCTGGCAGTTTTCTTACATGTGAGAAGAAAGATTTATTAGAAGTTACTGCCTGTGGTAATTTGTTCCTCAAGCTCTTGTCTTGCCTACCTTGTCATTTTTACTTTTAACTTTGTCATGGTTTATGATCCTCATGTGGACACAAGAAGTGCTTACACATCACCAGACAGTGTGTCTGACAATTATTTTTTAATTAACAGGGGATTTTTACAAGGCATATTATAATTGCCAGTAAGACAGATTACTTTTTATGTTGCCATTAATTTTATGTGTTTGCTTAGCACTGATGAATAAGAAACACTGCAGCTCAACTGGCTTTCTAATGTCTTTATCTTTTTATTGAACATAGTGTTAAAATATAACCTCAGTGAAATAAATCTGCCAGCTCTACTGTAGGTCATATTGGATTAAATTAACTCTATAAGATTTTTCTATCAGTGACAATAACTTAGAATTATTTGGGATTTTTTTGAAGAGGATTTAAAAAAGATGTGTTAACTGCCTATAAAAGACAGAAAACTTTGAATACTGTTATTTTCCATTACTTCTTTGCTGAGGTGCATAAATGTAATTACGTGCAGCTTGATATAACTGTATTTATTTTTAGGTATCAGAATTTCAAGAAAAATATCGTAAGCGTTTATTAAAATACCACAAACAAAAGGTAACTCTAATTGTGATTGTCTCAGTTTTTGTTTATGTTTGCCTTGTCCCTTTGGTTTATTTTTAGAAACAATATTTTATGTGAATACTTAGAATAATTTATCAGGATTGACTCATTACTATCATTATAAATACCAGTTTTTACTTGTTTAAAGTCTGTGAGGACTATTAATTCTGGTCAGTGTTTCTAGTAAAATATTCTACTTGTAAGGTGGTTAAAATTAATTTTATTAAAGGATTCAAATAATAGTTTGAGAAGCATGAAAAATTAACAAGCAAATTCATAATTTGCTTTCAAATCAAAATACGAACGGTGTGAAGGATTAAGGTCACATAATGGAAATGAGGGATAAAACACAGATGCAGTATTCAGGCTATTGAGTAAATTTTTACATCCTTCATAAAATATAATATATGTTCACATAATGAAAGACTAAAAAATACACATACTAGGCAGCTGCCCTAGTCTTCTTGACCTTAATATTCTTCCATTTTGCCAGCTCATAACATTTTAATGGAGATATTTCTGGCTGTGTCTCTCAACAGAGTAGAAAAACTTTTCACTTAGGCTTACTACAAATAGATGGAGTGAGCTGAATACATTCTGAATCTGAAAAGAGAAATATGGGAACAATGTATTCTGTACAGTTATTGGTAGCTTTTGCAGATAACTCTATATTAACCATAACAAAGCTTTTCTATCAGATATGAAAAATAGGAAGCAAAAGAAAAGAAAAGAAAACTGTTTTTAAGCACTTTAAAGCCATAACAGCTCCAATCAATCTGCAATTGCAGTGATGTCTGCAGATTAAAACCAATAGCAAGCAGCCTTTCAGCATTTTAGAATACCAGCTGGGTGAAAATGAAGCTGGATATCAATCACACAAACAGACTTTGTTCCAATCTCTGATTATCTCACAGATAGCAAAGCTGGAAGAGTCTCTCAAGAAAGTAACACAACAAATTCAACAGCTGCAATGGTAAGAGGTTCAATGCAACAAAAGTAAATGTAATCAGACAACAGTACTTTTAATTGATAAAGGAATAAAAATTCGTGTTTTGTTTGCTTTCCTCGTGTGTTTTTACAGAAATAAATGTATAGTGATTTCTGACATCAGATGAATTTTATTCACAATAATCCTATCAGGAAGAAAGCCTTTTATTTTACAATACAACTCCATAGTTAACTCTAAAAAATTAACTTTTGATAAAGTGTATCACATAGATACTCAGTTTTAATTTTTTATTTGCAGTTACCTAACCACATTTGTGCATTTTGCAATGGACTTTATAGCATCAGCCTGGAAAATACTATGATGCTTTCCTGGTATCTTGGCTTATTTATAAAGTTACCAGAGTTTTGTAACATGGTTCTCATTGTTTCTATTTCTAGTAAAAATTAAATTCTTGTCTCATCTTGAATTACTCTCTTTTCTCAAATGTTTCAATTTGGTAGCCAAGAGGTCACTCATTATCCCTGTGCTCAATAAATGATATGCCTTCACCTTTTCATCTTACTTATTTCCAACATGAAGCCAAAACTGTTATTTAAATCTCCTTAATAAGCCAGTTCATGACACCATTATTTTAGTTAGGCAGATTTGATCTTTAATTGATCTTTATTCCTTTTCTGTGTTTTTTTAGTACAGACTTTCCCTTGACTCTTAAATGCACATTATACTGTGTTTTGCTCTCCCAGACTGCTTGGTGTAATGTAACAGAAAGAAAACCAGTATAAAGGAAACTCTGGATGTGGTGGATTATTGCAGTTTATATATTTTTATTCATTTTCTGCATCTCAAATGAATAGCATCTTGGTTATATCAATTACAGAGTTCTTACTGAATTTTAGATTTTGTTTTTGAGTTCTACCTAGAGAGAAGTGTCCTAGGGCCTCTCTTTGCTTGCCTAATAAACATATTCCTCCTTTTTATGATTCTTTGCAAAGTTCTTGTTGAATAGCATGAAAATGCCAGCATTTCATTTGATAACTCGATTTCTTAAAGTTTGGTAAATACATAATTTCATGAAATTAAATGAATTTTGTGCTTAGCTGTAGTTAATGGTTGTATTTTAACATCTGTTGTTCTCTAAAGTACTTTGCCATAATATTGTGCTAAATTTGATATTGTTGGGTATATAATGAGCACTGCAGGTATTATGATGTAGAGAGCAAGCTCATAGATTTACCAAATAAATTCTTACTTTGCTTCATGGCAAATAGTGTCATGTTAAAACCTGCTCCTGATGGAAAAATGCTTTGATTTTATATTTTACTGACCAGTTAGGCATGTTAACTAATCAAACCAGCTTCCAGTTTGTATCTGTTGTTTCTTCTTTCCCCTTCAGTGTGAAGCCTCCTGAAAACACCACAGCTCTGCCATTTTCCAGTTCAAGCAGAAATCCATCCAGTAAGAAGTGTTGGTTTAAAATATTAACTGTGGAATACCTGTCACTGGACATAGCTGTGTTCTAATATTCAATTTCTTCATGACTTCAGTTGCTTCAAGAAAACAGAATGTTTATTCTTCATATTCTCTTCATTCGAGTCGTCCTTCCACTTCTGAAACGTGGGTACAAACTTCTTCATTTGCAATTAAAACCTTAACTAATATTTTATACAGAAAGTAACCTTTTTGTAGTGAATTTAAAATATTTTTTGGGTTTTTTTTTTTGTGATTTGTTTTTGGAAACTGTTGAAATATGGAAGAGCTGAGGAAAGTCTTGTCTATTGAAGTGTACATTACAGTTGTATGGGTGGTGGTTGCTGGAAAGAAATCTAAGGCATGATGCACCTTATTCCAAAGAACTTTTGGATGAAAAGCTGCACAGATGAATGCACAAATAGGTAGATCAGTGAGACACTTCCATTCACCATAGAGAAAAACAAATTTATTGTACAGACACCTATATGTGCACTGTAGTGATCTCAGGATAGATGGGATGAGCCACTCCACTAAGGCTCATTTAATTTTAAGTAAAATGAATATACAGCTTACTCAAGCTAAAATATTTTTATATCTTTGATTGTGGCTTCCTTTTCTATAACAAACCCAGAGATTCAGAGTGCCCTTATGTATACAAGTGAAAAATACATAAATATGCATATTTATTCAGACAAATAGAAGGATAACAATGCTAATCATAAAATAACTTACTCTGTAAATGTCTAAACCAAAGCTCAGAATCAGTGAATAGATTTTGCTTACTGCTACTGAGTTTTGGAATAAGTCCTAAATACTTATGTGTCTTATGCATTATGTATTATGCTTTTCCATTACTGGTCAAATTAAACATTAGAGTCTAACATGATTTCAGTCTTTATAATGAAAATGTTATTTTTATTACAATGTCATACTTTGACCTTTCTTGCAAGGATGGAGGCAATGGAGATTGATCCTGTACCTTCACCAATGAGGAAAGTAAGTGGGTTTTTTAATACTTGTTTATGTATAGTTACACACATATATCCTTGTGGTTTCTCTTACTCTGTAAATGCTGCAAAAAATAGGATTCATCCCCATCCCATTCAAAACCATTCTGATGTGCATGGTGGTTTCAGATGTGCTTGATGCAGGATAGAAATCAGATGCTCCCCAAAAGAAACCAAAAGCAAATAAATCACAGCATTAATTTCTGAAATTATATTCCCCACATGCCATGTACAGCCTTTTAAACTTGTGATGCCAGAGTAAATGGGAAATTCTTAAAATCTCAATATTGCAAAAATGTCAGTGGTGTGAAAGCACCGTTTAGACTCTGATTCCTGAGTAGGGAATTGCAGGGTTTGAGTGATAATGTTAACAGGGGAATGAAGGCAGGAGCTTTTCATGGTGTTGGGGGCCTGGTTAGGAGAGGTGACATCCAGGAACAGCTCTAGCTTGCAAATGGAATGTCAGCACAGAAAAGTGAGTGTCTGATAACTGAATGTGATAGGTTATATAATAAAGCTAAAATACAAATATTTCCCACCTGCCCATAGATCTTTAAAAATAGTAACTTAATTCTTAGCTTCTGCATTTTAGTGCTATGAACAAAACTGACAGCAGAGAGTTCTGGAAATCTGCAGGCTCTGTAGACCTTAAAAATATCTTAAAATGTCTTAATAATGAATATGCTTATTACACTGTGGTTAATGACTTGCTGTTCATTTAGCAGGAGACACCAACTGGTCCAACAAGATTATCACTAATAACTCCACCACAGGATGGACATATGGGTGAGTCAAAGTAAACTTTGTAACTGAGTAACATTTCTGTTGTATTAGGAGGATGAATAAATTAAATTCCATACATTAGCAATGTACTGAAAAAATATGAATTGTGTTGAGGTGTGAGGAATTTACCACGTGGTAAATTCACTTCAATCCAGCAGCTGGGAAATGGTTAAAATGAAGTATGAAGTGTTTTCCTAGTACTTACCTCTTCTGTTCAGGAAATGGTTACTTGTAATTTTTGCTGAATCAACAGTTGCAAAGAAAATACTGTAACTATATTGAACAGAACAGGAACACTTGCAATATATATTGTTGACCCTCTGTTAAGCTTCTTAATTTTGTGTATTGATGGTTAACAGAGAGTAACATTGCCCACAATGTAATATTAAATATCAGATGAAGAAAAAGGAGGAAACTAAATGGAAGTTCAAAAATATTTAATTACAGAAATGAGGTAGTTGAGATCAAGAATTTCTTCCAGAAGGTGATGTTTCTTTTCACCTTATCACTGTTATAGGGTAGAAGACATTTTACCTGCCACTCCTTTCTTTGATTCCTTCACACCCTGAGCTTGGGTAACTCTCAGATGTGAATAAGGCAGGAGTAACAGCCTGCTGGAACTGGTGCATTCTCTGAGAGCTGTTTGTTTGTGAGGACTTCCCCAGAATTCCTGATGCTTTGCAGGCCTGCTGTCTGTGTCTCTCCCATTTTGGTTTTACATTCAGCATTTCTGCAGCACTCTGTGCTCAGGCAGCTTTCACCTGCCTTCAGCACTTCACAGAATCCATCTGCAGCCACATCAAGAGCTTTTAGCACTCTTGTGTTTTTACATGGTGTAAGTGTCCTGAAACAAAGACAAATGCAATTCCAATGGAGGAGGAAAAATTGCTTTTTCTATGTTATGTCTGATTTATATGCTCAGATCCTTCCTAAATCCGTGGTTGCCTATAAATTTAAGCATAACAAGATAAAGAGAGCTGAGGTTAAGTGGTTTATTTTATTGTGTCTAAATATAAATAGATATTTATTAGACAGTAAAATTTTATGTAGAACAGTTATATGTTCAGCAGATTTCAGAACTTTCACGTAAAGTTTTGCAGTGGACAAGGCTGAGGGAATCAAAGTTGATGTGCCAAAGTAAGGGTAAGTGGAAACAATGATTTAATGGTGCACTAAGGAAAGTTTCCTTCTCAGAGGTGGATGGGGCAAAAAAAGATCAGCTGAAGAACTGGAGCTCTTCAGCACAGCTGTCTTGATAATCTAATAATAGTCTAATAAATGAAAGAAGGTGAAAGAAACCACCATGTGTTTAACTGGAACACGATTTGCAATATGATGTTTTTGTGACAGCTGAGCTCTCTCACTGACTACTGTAATTGTGCACCATTTTTAGTTCTTGAATGAATCAATCATGAATTTGTCCCAAATCATGCAATTGAAGTACTAATCTTTGTTTCCAAAGTTTTCTCTTACGTCAAATGGGTAATTGACATTGTTTTCAAAAATCTGATTCCACCAGGGAGTGTTTCCTACAGGACTTCTCAGATAGCTCTGGTAAAGCCAAGTCAGAGTAGTGGAACAGGATCTACAAGGTAATTCAACACTTTTTCAAGAGGTTACCATCTCCTACAAGACAGGGAAATGCCCCCTCTGGCCTTTATTCATCTCTTTGCTCACAGGTTATATTCTAGATCTGAAGAAGTGTTACTGTGCTATCACCTACATAAATGTGTGGGTTTGGGGGAAAGTTTTATTTTGAAATCCCATTTTTCAAAGATGTGCAGTTATAATCTGTGCTTCTGTAGCTGTTGGCATCTGCAGTCATTGTACTCCTATAAAAAGGGGTAATTTTATAATCAGGAAGTTTAACAGTGTCTCTGCTGTGTCATTCTTACAAAAATCAGAGGTGAAAGCACAATATCTGCACAAGGGCTGTTCTCTGAATAACCTGAACTTTTCATGCAGCCTGCAACAGGTGTTTCTGTTTTTATCATTTAAACATTGAAAATGTCTTAAATGGTGAGAATTATTAACATCAATAACTTTGAACTATTCCAGAAAAATTAAACTCATGTTCTTTATAATCATTAAGCCAAGTGTAGCTTCCTAGCAGAAATTTGAATGTGTGTAACAAAGCACTTCTTTTCCACCTCTGATTCCATAATTGTTTTGCCAGTCTGCCTTTTGAAATATGTGAAAATATTCAGTAAGTAAAAATATATAGACAACAAATTGAAGTAGTATTGAAATATTTTGTGTTGTTATAATGGTAGCCTCAATCACATGCATGAATGAATTTCATTGACAGATCCACCCCTGTGCAGAGAGCACCACACAGCTCTTGTCCATCATCAGCTGGATCCCAGAGCAGTCAGAGGGGATCCTGGGCTAATTCTGTTTTCAGAACCCCTCAGCTGTATCCATTTCCATCACCTTCCCCACAGCTGCCTCTGGCCAGGCAGCCCATCACCCTCTCTGGCCTTCTGCAGAGACAACAAGGCAAGTAGAATTATAAACTAGCATTTCTGAAAAGATTTTCAGCATAGCAGCTTCAATAAATGAACCAAATTAAAATTGGTGTTTCAGAATTGGAAGTAGGCTTTCAGCAAAATATGAAAGATGTTGGTGTTTATGATTGTATTTTGTGTGGGATGGTATCTGCTGTGAAAATGTGTTCTTGCTTCACTCCAGAATTAGATTTTAGCAGTGATTTAAATCTGATAATGTCCAGATTTTCTGTCTCAACTGCACATTTCTTAAAGATCTGCCTCTCAAGACATCCATCTAAATGTCCACTGATCACAGTAAAAGGGAGCTAGTCCAGGGTGTTATTGCTGAGTACAACATAAAACTAGCAAAAAAGCTGCATAAACATCAGCACAAGGCAGGGTGGAGTGGATTTGGGTAGGAATTGCACTGGGACAGATTAATGAATAAAATCACAGAATCAGAGTCACAGAATCATAGAGCAGCCCTGGTCAGAAGGCACCCTGAATGGTCCAGCCCATTTTGGGAAAGAGAACCCAGATGAGATCATGTAGCACCCTGAGCAATCACATCTTGCAAGCCTAATTCTCCTTATTGGTGAGTTTGCATCACCATGAAATATTATTTTAAACTTAGATTAAAAAGATAATTCATCTCTAAAGCACCTTTAGACCATACTAATAAATGTGACCTTTCTGCAAATCCCAAGTAGTTTTGAGTTCATGAAACCAAAATTAAAATACTTTAAGAAATGAAGGCTTACAGCTTGTAAAGTCTTCCATCACAATTGTTTTAATTGTGAGATTTCTGGGGAGTGATACAGTATGTGAAATAGTGCATGAACCTGATAGGATCTCTAAATAATGTAGGAGAAATTAATGCTATTAAAAAAGTAGGTGGATTGAACTTTAGTAATAGATGTCATTTGGTTATATGATTGCAATTAACTTCAGTTCATATACAGAATAATGCTTTGGAGATTCACTTGTGTAGCTAAAATTGAAATATGGCAAAAATGCTTTTATGGAAATACAGAGGGGCACATTTACATTCATGAAAATGGCAATAGAAAAGTTTGCATCAATTGTGTAGGTTGTTTTTTTAATTTTTGATTTGCTTTTCCTTATATAAATTCCCCAAATAATTTACAAAAATGAAGCTTTACTTTAGCTTTACCTTTTTTTTTTCATTTGTACCTGTATTTTTATTCTAGGATCATCCTCCACTAATTTAGGAGGACGTTCAGCAGAGAGATGAGCAAACATCTGTGAATTGTTTTGGTTGAGAAGCACCTGGAGATGCCCTGCAGAGTCTCTGGATATCAAAGTATTTGTAACTTCCATGATATGTCAGATTGGCATAAACCAGCAAATTGTTCAGCATGAATACCGTATTTAAAACATCACTGATCTTTCTGATTAACATCTACTGAAATTTTGGATGAGAGTACAAAATTTTCTTGTTTTTTGAAATTCTGGCTTCAAATATATTGCATAAATAAAAGTCCTTCATTACCTAAGTGTTAAGGCAAAACGTGATTATATGTTGAATAGCTGCAGGATAAATAATTGTGCCTGTACAGTATTATAGATAAACTTCCATCCTAAAAAAAAGCAATTTCTGTATGGATTTTTAATTTCAGAATTCCAAAGTTTGGTTCTTACTCAATGCATCTCCTTTTGTTTGCACTCTTGGAAAGGGCTGAGTTTTGAGGGGTGTTACATTCTAGCAGGCTCTGCTGAGCTCAGAACACAGGATGGAAATTCACCATTTGATTTAGGTAGCAGTGATTTCTGCCCAAAATGGAATGAAATGGGGGAACTGGAATGAAGAGACAAAACACAGTGAAGACTGCTTTTACTTTTGCACAGGAATAGCAGCTGGAGACTCTGAATGAAGGGTGCTAGGATTTGTTTTTTCTGAGAACAACTCAGAAATTGATATGCCTTGGTTTTGTTTTGACCCTAACTTTACCTGGACTATTTCAAGTATAATAAAACTAGAAGCTGGTGTGTTTTTTCGAGATAAATATGAATATATGATAAACTTCTTTTGCGTTGAAATGTTTTGATTTTCATATCACAAGTGGATGGGAGAGAGAAAATGTAAAGGCTTAGGAGTTGAGATGAGAACTGGAAGAGGTCATTCACCAAATACCATCATGGGCAAACTGCACATAACTTGAGGATATTAATTGAATTTATTACTAAGAAAATCACAGCAGGATAGTGAGAAGAAAAATAAATCTTAAGAAAACTTTTCCCCCACCCCCTCCCTCCTTCCCAACTCCACCTCCACCCCAGGAGTGCATGGAGTCAGAGCAAGGGAGTTACAGTCAGTTCATCACAGGTTTCTTCCTCTGCTCAGGGACAAGGGTCCTTGCCCTGCTCTGGCATGGCAATTTTCAACTGCCCATTTGCCTTATTTCAATGTATAGCTGCCTTTACTTCTTTTTTTACCATGGGAACCTTGGTGGGTTTTCTCCTCCTCCCAGAGTTTAGCTGGGGTCTCAAAGTTAACTTCCTTCCAAGCAGACTTCCAGCCAAAAGATTCAATTTTACCACAGGCATGTTCAAATAAAGGTGTATAGTAAAACTCTTAAAGAAATTCAATTCTCCTTTAATTCCAGGTGAGCTTCAATAGCTGGAAAAGTGAGGCTGGTAAAAAATTATTGCAAGATTGACATTATTTGTGCCCCAGTGGTTTTCTGTTTGCATCCCGAGAAGGGATGGATTCTCTCTAGTCTCTGTTTCATCACACTGCAGAGTTCTCATCCAAGTCTGTGAAGTCACACTCTAGCTTTTATAATTGCTGGAATTTGCATTCTGCAGTCAGGTGGAGTATTTTGCTTTTATTGGTTTTGTTTCTCTCCCATCCTGCTCCACAAACCCTCATCAACTGCAGAATTGAGCTTCACGAAGCTGAAAATTTGTGTCTATAAATGGGCCCTGTCTGAGAGAATTTGTGTAGCAAAGAGTCATACATGCAAGATCTACATCAGCCACAATAACAGGGAATCACCCTGTCATTCAGAGATGTGAATATTCATAGAGAACAGAATGATTCCTGTTTCTTGCTCACCACAGTGGTTTCCACTCAAATTCAGTAACAATCTTCATGGTTCAGGTCATCATCAGTTTGCCTTTTCTGTGCTGGAAGCTGGACACAGGCAGACTGTTTTGTAGCTGTAGGCTGAGAACTTGGAACATCACATCAATAAAGAAAAGAAATGTAGTATGGAAATAGATTTTTATTTTTCTGCTGCTTTGAGCTACTTGGTAGTCTGGTAGTATCTTTTACTTAACGTCTGTTGCCTAATCTATTTGAGCCCACAGTCTAATCCTGAAGAAGAAAAAATCCAGCAACCTCATCTTCAGAAATATTACAGCTTTGAAATTCACTTTGAAGAGAAACAATGTAGTTTGAGGAAGAAAGCAAAGGCACTGGAGCTATCACTTTTGAATGACATCCTCTTGCTTCCCAGTTCAAAAAAAAAAAGAAAAAAATTTAATGAACTGAATATAATGGGATTGTTTTCAAAACTTACATCTAAGTGGCTGTTATATAAAATAAAGTAATAGGTAGGAAAAAAATAATTGAAAAGGTAAAAGCTTGAGGAATGTCATTTGCCAAGTTCAATGAATCTATCATTTGTTCAATAAAGTTGAAAATACTATATTCAGTATTTCACTCTTTAAGAAGAGGAGAAGGGAAAAAAAGCAAGGTTTGTTCTATCTTCCAACAGACACAGAAGTTCCTGTATCACTCTCCTGGCATCTCTCCACAGACTTTTTTTTGCTTTTGCGAGGAATTGGTCCTTGCTGTGCAGGGAACTTTGCAGTTCGCTGAGGATACAGCAGAGGGCGCTGAGCTCCCTCTAAAGGAATTCGCTCCTCGCTGCTCTTTGGCAAAGGGCACTGAAATCCGGCCTGTGGCCTTTTCGGGATGGAGCGTTCATGGAAAGCTGCAGATGGTGACGATGTGAGAGAGAGTCCGAATGTGAAACATCAGAAAAGCACCCGGAGCTGAACAGCAAATGTGAGGGACTACGTAAGGTCACTGGAAGTTAAAACTAACTCAGATACAGGAGTTCTCAGGGATGTGAAAGGTGAAAATGGAAGCAGGGTCAGTCATGCTGGGGACGGTAAGCAGTAGTGGTCTGAAGGAGTAAATTGTTTATTAATTTTGTAAATTTCTGAACAGAGGACCTTGGCAATGCACAGTGGATATTCAAGACTTCACGATTAAGAAGCAGCAGCAGAAGCTATGCTGTGTAACTTTGAGAAACAGACTGAACTGACCTCCAGTTCTCATTTTCTGTCTGCAGCTTTCTGGCCTTGAGGCATAAGAGGGCACTAATTTATCTTTTTCAGTTTTCTGGGAGAGAACACGAGTATATATTTCACTACAAGGGTGTTTTATGCACACACAGACAATAGCAGAGGATTTTATTACAGACAGAATCGTGCTATTCATGCAATGGGGTCAGCACTCATGCTGAAGGTATCCTCTTGTTTGCATTATCGTTGCCAACTTCAGCTTCATTTCACAGTCATCACATCTCCCTCACAAGGTGATGCTTATGCCATATGGGGCAGCATCATGTCTATTTATTCCTGTGTGACACAAAGGAAGTCTGTTGCAGACAAATGCTTGGTCTGTTGGACATAATACCTGATACTTGCCAAGGAGCATTTTCTACAATTGTGCCAATTAAAATGTGAAATTGCTACCACTTATTTTTGAACTCTCTTGTTCTGGCAGTCAGGAAAGAATGCCATAACTCATCAAGATGCAGCGCTGTTGGTTTATCTATGATAGCCCTATTTTCCCTCTAGAATTTAACCTGCTCCTGACCTGAGGAAATGCAATTTGATAATTCTCTCCTTCTGTGGTCTCTGTGTCAAAAATGCCAACATGTTTCAGTCTGCGGATCAGCTTTGTGTGCCTTTGGAGCACATGCTGTTTCTCATGGTTCATTGTGCCAGAGTCTTTCTGCAAATCTCTTTTGTGCAGATAAAAAGTGCTGTGCCAGTAGGAGGACACTGCTCATGTCCGTGCTGTAGTGTTTGGGATTCCTCCACATTGTGCCTTTAGGGTTGCTGGGTATCCCACCAGCTCCAGAAAGACTTAGCACTGCTGTGGGTAAATCATCGGCATCACTGGAACCCCTGACTGCTACAACATTTTGCAGGGAAACACCTTTTGTAACAACAGGACTGACTTGCTGAGTGTCTCCATGGAGAAGGTTCTGCCCTGAGGATCCTTTGTCTCATGTGTCCCATGAGCTTTGGGCAACTCTTCCCTTGCTTATGTCTAAAGCTCTGGTAATCTGTCCTTTGAAATGGTGTTAAATATTTGTCCTGAACTTTAATACTAAAGTAGTACCAGGGCCTAGGGTGCCAGCTGGGTGTCTGGTATCTGGAGGGATGGGGAAAGAGCTTTTTTGGAACAAAATGGAAAATTTGTGTGGTGACAAGGTGGGGAAGGACATGACTCTGAGTGTGAAATGTGAAAAGCTTTTCAGTGTTAGGAGTCAGTGAAAAAGTTCTGTTAGCAGGTCACTCACAAGTCACAGTTTGCCACCAGCAAAACAAGGAAAATCTTTCTGTTTTACATATGAAGAGGGTTGCTTTCCTTTCTGACACACGGGACATGGGGAGGGTCCCTCACAGTCCCTGCCCCCAGCAAGCAGCAGCCCTCTGACCTTGCTGCCATAGAACTCTACAGAAGCCACCAAATCTAGAAAGGATTGACAGTCCTACATCGTGGTCCACCTTGCAAAACTCTAAAACCAGCCACCGGTGCTGTCAAGGCCCCCATGTAAAAACGTTCTGCAGAAAATGAGCAATGCTGAGAGGTTGAGGTTCATCCTTGCACTCTGGAGAATTGCCCCACACTGGCAATTTTGTCCTAACCAACCCAGGGCCTCCCAGATAAAGGCACACAACACATTTCCGACCAGGGCAGTCTCCACAACAGGATCAAGGGCTGTCTATCCCCATGTTCAGTCATCTGGAGGAAAAAACACAAAGGAGAGGAGGAAATCAGTCCCACTAGACATTCCTAAAAGCTTTTTCTGGCCCCTGCCTTAACCGAGCACACATTTTAGCCATGTTTCACATCCTTGCCTAGCTCAGTGTTGAGCCAAACAGAAGCTGACTTTGGAGATGGTCGAAGTACATCTGTGTCTTTATGCATTTGGCTGTGCAAAATACGGTAAAACAAATAATATTTCAGCCATCTCCAGCTCCTCTGAGCTCAACCACTTTGAAACAAGCAGGACAGAGCTCCAAGAGTCCTTGTGGGTGACGACAGGCAAGGCTTGGTGTGATGGGAGTGAGGAACAGATTTGGGATTACCCAGACCAGTTTCAGCTGTTCTTGAGCTAAGTCTGCACACAGGGCCCAGCCTGGGAGGTGTCAGCTCTCAGGAGGTCACCTCCTGTAACAGGGGGACATTATAAATCAGGATGGTGCAGGGGAGAGGAAGAACAACCTGCCTAAGAGATGGAGCACAGGATAAAGGAAGGAAGAACAAAAGCAGCCAGGAGCATCAAGGAATGTTCTCAATGCAAACTACATCCTTCTAGTCTTGCTCCTTGGGTGTACTCAGATGTTCTTGTGCGTTCTCCTTTTTGCTGTTGCCCATACAATGTTAGCAGTAGAAGGTGTTTAAAGCAGAGAGAGACTGGAATACCTACATGAGAGTTGTTTAAATGCCCCTGGTCAAGACTTTTACTGCTCTGTGTTCTGGTATCATTCTTGGCATAGATATGCAGACCTGCTCTGCCTTACTCACTTCTTTCATTGTAAGCTCTGAAATGGGCATTTCCAGCTTTTTATCTATTTATTTATCTTTCTATTAGAATCTCTGCAGTTCCTAGTAATGGCAGGTCATTTAGAAATGATGCAGTTTTTCTAACTAAGAAAGAAATAGGTAAATGAATAAGAGACAAGGCAAATAACCTTTATAATGCAGAGGACTTGCATTTTCCACAAGTGTAGTGCAGTTACTGTTCCTTCTGACAGCATTTCACAGCTTACCAGTAGAGTCTATGGGGTGTGTGGGTAAAAATAACACAGCCTAGCCATGTTACAGCCCCATACATTAAATCTTTATAAAAAATAAAAATAGACCTGTAGTTTGCCTATGTGAAATTACCAAGTTGCATGCTATTCATTACTAGCATGAATGTAAAAGGCTTCTAGCCCAGCATACGGTAAATACATTAGTGCTATATTCCAGAAATCATCATTTTCCCAAGCTATAGTTCTTGCTGACATATGTGGTAGAAAGGCTAGTTCTGCCAACTGTCTGCTTCCTTCATATCCTCCCATTTTGGTGCAAGTTTAAAGCAATATGCTTAATAGCCTCAGTCTAGTACTTTGAAAAATTGCAATGCCATCTATCTGTGTGGAAAGTCACATCTCAATGACATTTGGTTGGCACAGTGGGTTTGGAGAAAAATGGCAAAGAAAACAGTTGGCACTGAGTTTTGAGGGAAAAAAATCAGAAAATGTGAGTCTGTATGCCGTAAACTCAAGTTTTATTTGCTCATATATCACTTTGTTAGGGTTTTCAATGGTTCTTGTGGAAAATGTGTTACTGAAATATAAAGAAGCTTTTACATATAATAAGGATTTTTCCTTTAACCTAATTGGTGTTTTCCCAACCTATGCCATACCCAATATGCTGGGTAGTAGAACATCAGCCTCTGAAAGAACTGCAGGAGCCCTCAAAGTAATTTTTTCTGTTGAAGAGCCCATCCATGCACATTTTGCAGATTGTGTGAGACAGGAGAGGGTGTGTTTGCACAGGCTGATGGCTGCTACTCTGCCATGGGTGCACAGGGAGCTGCATCTTCACGTGTTCTTGTCAAAATTGATACCACGGTTGTAGATTTAGAGGAAAGCTGCTGTGTATTTCCAGTTTAACTCAACTGGAAACTGGCAAACCACAGTCCCTCCCTTCCCTTAAAACTCTTACCTTGGTCGTTGATGATGGGGCTGCAAATATTACCCCTAAAGAGAGAGGCTGTAAAATCAATGTCACCAACAGCCACAGTCTGTGTGTAAAGCACACACACATTGAAAACCATCCTGTTGTTTGCAGTGGTTAATGCTTGCAGTGTTCCTTGAGAAATACATAAATCAAAAAGTAGCTCCTGACAATATGATGGGGTAAGTGCAAATTTTCAACGTGGACTGTTAATATGGCAACAGACTCTTTGAAGAGACAAAAAAAATGTTTGAGGGAAGGGAATAGCTGCTGTAAGACTCAGCTGTGCCTGTCAGAACTGTTAAAGGAGTCACAGTTTTTGCTGGGCAGTAAACTGGAGTCCCTGCTGTGCTTCACTTAGTTTCCAAAATTCATAATTGCAGCCTGTTTCCAAAAAATTAATTAGCTTGTGAATAAGGAAAAAAAACCACAGAAGTTTGCATGGAGTGCTTTAGAGCTTTCTTGGGATATGCTAATATATGTTTTAGTTTACCTAATTGCTGTTCAACAGTATTGAACTTTTTGAAGACTCCATATGTGATGGGACATACTGCATAGTCACATTTAATGAAATACTGCTGTACTAGCTATATTTCCCCAACTTTATGAAGTGCTTAATCCACATTCTTTATACCCTGAGATAGTGAAAACTGTGACTCTCCAGAGAATAAAAATTTCTTACATATTTTAAGCAGTGATAAGCAGATCCTGAAGGAACACATCAACACAGCTCATGTAAAGCCAAGTCAGTGGGCACAGGGCAGATTTTGTTATCACAGAGCATCCAGCAGTGAATTCACTCCAGCAGAGACAGAAAACATCTCGTGAGCCACTGATCTCCCTCTCACAGCCCAAAACCACAGCCAAGCACGGCAGGAGCGACTCGTGAGCCCAACCATCTGAGCCAAGATGGGAATTTTAAATTTTTTTACATTCCCAAGTGGGAATTTTATTCTTTGGGAAGCCTTTTGGGCAGGGGAGCCTTGGATACAACTATTTGCTGCCAACAGTCACTTTAAAAATGGAGAAACAAGTCTCTTTTATAGTGAAAGGTGAGAAAACACTTCTGTGGGAGTCAGGCAGGGTGAAAAGCTGCCAGCCACACTCAGAGTTCCTGCCCACATCCAGGTTTTGGTGATCTGAAAACAGGGATACATGCATGTGTTTTGCAATATATTTCCTGAGTAGCCAGACTTCTCACAATCAGATCATTATAACTGGGGAGGCAACAAATATAAAGGTTTTCTCAGGAATTAGTATGGGTTGTGTGTGAATTCTTTTTTGTAAACCTGATAGTATTTCTTAGGAAATACCAAATGTATCTTTGACTTCTGATTATTTAATCTAACAATAATTATTTTTAAGAGAACAAAAATACAACTCACTTTAACTTTACAATTTATTTAGAGAAATCATACCAAAGATAGGCCATACTAAACATGTACTATTTGCTATACTATGTAAACACATAGTAGCTACACATACCCATTCTTGGGGTCCCAGCTATGCCTTGCTGTGCTGCTCTGACATAAATATTTATGTGACGTGTAACTCTGATATTTTTAACAGAGTTCTCCACGATTTTTCAGTAAACATTATGTGCACACTGGGAGGGGAGGAGCAGCACTTATTAGTTCACCAGCGAGGGAAATACAGCAGCTGGATGCAACAGTGCTCAGGCATGTAAAACTCCACGCCAGGGCAGCTCAGTCCCATCAGACACTCCAGAATCCCCTTCACCATCCAGGTTCCTTTGCTGTGAGAGCTCTAATTAGCTGTGAACTCTCTCTGAACTTTTCCTGGAGCTTAGTGCTGCATTGTGGAGCCTTCCTAGAGTCTAATAAGGGTGAAATCACTCTGCAGCCCTAATCTAATTCAGGTAAAAACAAACAAAGCATGAGATGGTCGCCTGCTGGAGGGCAGCCTTTTGTTAGTTCCTGTGCTCAGGGGGGTGCTTTGTCCCTTTAATCCAAAATAGCCCTTCTCCTCCAGTACTTGGTTTAGAAACAAGCAGCAAATGATTTGTGGTGGTGATGTGGGACATCAGGTGTGTGCAGGCCCCATGCCTAGAACCAGCACTGCTCTTCAGGGGGTTTTCAGCAGGAGAACTGGTTTGCAGCGAAAAGAAGTGAGTTTTCCTAAGAGTGGTGATTTTCTTAACATTCATATCCATTGAAAAATATATGTAGGTTTTTATAGTTTTCCTTTGTAAAAAAAAAACCCAACAAACAAACAAACAAAAAAAAACCCAACAAAACCAAACAAAAAAAACCCCCAACTAAACATAACAAAACAAACCCCCTATCATAAACCCAAAATGTTGTACCTGAAATAATAGATTCTTACTCAGAGGACAGAGGACAGGTAAATAAATATCCTGGCTGCCTCCTGTCCTATTCCTTTCTTTGTGAGAGAATAAGTGGAGCTAGAAGAGCCAGGACATGCCATAGCAAAGCCTGGGCCAAGAGCTGTTCAGCCTGCTGCAGGATCCTGAGCAGGATCAATGCAGGCACACCTGCTCTCCAGGTTCCAGGGAGCTGAACTGGCAACTTCTCATCTGCTGGAGTTCTCTTTGCCTTCCAAGGATGTTCATATATCATAAATAGGGAAATGAAACCAACCATTTGTTTTCAGAAGGCAAAGAGAAACTTGTTGCTTCTACGTCCACGAAACCGTGGTAGGATCAAATTAAACCAACATAAATGAAAAATAAGAATAGATTTTTATTAATATAAATCTGTTTTCTGGACTAATCTTTATATATAATCAGGTGTTAAACTTACCCAATCCATGGGCCTGTTTCTGTGCACCACAATGTGAGTTCTTAGGATCTGAAGTGGAATAACCAAGGAATTTACATAATTTTCATTGCTGAGGAATGAATGAATGAATGAAATCCTGTGAAATTTCCAATTTCCAGTACAGCAGAACAGAACCAGTGTGAAACCAGGTGAAACCCCCCCAAAATCCTTTACACAGCACAAAAGATGAACGTGCAGCCTGGTGCAAATCTGAATACAGCTTGGAAAGCCTGCAATGAATGGGAACAGCATTTCCTTGTGGCAGTGGGAGAGATAACAGGATTGAGTGGATGTGGAAGCAAAAGGCACTCTGAGTAATGAACTGCTGAATGAGAGTGGAGTCCAGATTGCAGTCCATACCTTATGGCTATCAGCAGGCAATACAGTGAGTGGAAATGGGCTCTGAAAAACATATTCAATCAGGGAAATTGCCCCGCCTGCAGCTCATTAACAGGATTAAGTCCTGATACAAAGTGACAGTCAGTATTATTTGTGTAGGCAAAAAGCTTGCTCCCCTTTGTAGTTTTTGGCATATCCAGCTGGCTTTAACAATATGGATCTGAGACAGCTAGTGTAGCTTTAATGTTGAATTAGCCAGGGTTAAAAGCTTGCCAAGGCCAGGCAGGAACAAAGTGTTCTTTTTTGCAAAGCTGGCACATGGGGCCGGTTTCATTTCAGTAGCACCCGTGTGGTAGCTGCTCCATTTCCCACATCCAGCATTTCTGCAGGTATTGGATGTCATTTGCCACCAGAGCTCCACACTGCTGCAGCAGAGGAGGATCAGCAAACCCTGAACCCAAAAAGATCAACACTTTGTTTAGAGCAGACTCACGCTGCTGAAACCTGATGTCTGTTCTGCAGTCTAAACAAGAGATAAAGGCTCAAGTCCTCAGCTGGTAAGAATTAGTGCAGCTACTGTGAACTTGTGGAGCTGCTGCCGTTGCATTTCTGGTGAGGCAGCTGAGTGGGGCTGTTCCAAGCAGCTCTGCAGAGGCAGCCCCAGAGCTCCCCAAACAGGGATGGTGGGCTGGATTTAACTCCAAAGAAAAACTATTACAGCAGTGATTAAATTGCTGTTTTAAAATCAAACAGATTGTGGTTTATCTCTCTTTTATGTTTGGCGGATAAGTCTGTGTTTATGGATGCTAGACAGCAGAGATTTTGTCAATGTATTTAGGGGGATTATTTGGGTATTCCCATACAGCAGCACAGACTCCAAAGCTGTTCCTAGAAATCAGTAGTTTCCTTTCTAAGTGCAACAACTGCATGGTGTTCCCTTGCTGGCACCCGACTACCACACTGCCCGAGCCATCACAAACCTCTTCCTGCACTAAGAAAATAATATTAATCTTAAAAAAAAATTAATATTGCATTTCTCATTCTCCATAATTATTTGCTATGTTTGTTTTCCAGAGCTTGATTGAATGCCTAACCCTGGGAGGTTAGGAATAAATTTTCTCTGGAGTTTGCCCTAAATTTGCTCATTTGCACCATTTTTTTCCCTGGCAGCTGGTGTAGGAGCCTGGAGTGCTTCTCTCACAGTGCTGCAGTGCTTGTGCCCTTGGGAGCATCCATCCCAGGGATGCTTTAGGTGATTTGGGTTTGAAACTGCAGTTTATTGTGTTTATGGGAAACCAGCACTAAACCCTATAACATTCTGCCCTGTCAGAACATGACATGATAATATCTTAAATACAATATGAAATACAGCTGGTGATTTAAAATAATTGAAGTACTGTGGACTTTGGCATTAAGGAGGCAGAAGACGATGGAAAAGTTTGCTCATGTCACAGCTTAGTGAAATCTTGATGATTAAGGATCAGGCATGCAATATAAAAGAAATAGTGTTGAAAAAAGAAGATTGATATCTTAAAAAAGTTTGATTGAAAAGCAGAATATGTGGTTCAAGCTGTACCAAAGCTTTACAGAAGAGACTTGTTTGTGCCTATTGTTGTAGCACTGAAAACAAATGGCCAATATAACTGTGTAAGGCACTGGAATCTGTCATCACTTATGGCCAGAACAAGGCCATGGATAATGGACTGTAATGCAATATAAGTAGCACTGCCATGAAACCAGAGTAATTTAATTTAGATCAGAGGATTCAGTTTGTGTGGTATAGACTTATGAATATAATAATTCTTAGCCATGACAGATTATCCTGCCATTGTACTACAGCACTCTGGGCTTTTACAGAAATGCCAGCCTCAGCTGCACTTCTTTTTTTAAGTCTTTGCCCAGTGATATGTATTAAATTTGTGGTATATATGAGCCACTAAAGACCAAATTGAAATCCCTAAATCCAGTATAGTCTCAGAGATCATAACATAAGCTGAAAACAACAAGAAAAAATGGTACCATTAACTCAGAGGATGTAGGTGATCAAAAGTGGTTTTTTGAACAAGTAAGAAATAAATTTATGAGAGGCCCAAGGAACTGGGAAGAATTATCTCTATTGCAGAACAATGTCTGCATCCAGCCAAGGAAACTAACATCTTGCTTATAGTAAATTATATTTTAAAATGTTGGAGAATAATGATTACACACATATTTTTTCTTATGTGTGGGAAACAAGCAGGAAACCAGGAAAATCAGTTTCTCCATCCACTAGAAATGTCTTATTCCAGATCTTACAGATATTAAACAGCCTACAGCTTTTTTTCTTTTGCTTTGCTTAGCTCTGTTTTTTTGTTAACATTTGGTTAGAGATTGTCTGTCCATCTCCTTTTGTGTGAGGATGATGTCATACCATCAAAAATTAGATAAATTATTTGTCTTATTAGGTTTAAACATCCCAGGAGGAAGGATATGTGTTGCCAACCATGGCAGATAGTGCTTGTTGTTCCTCACATCATCCCTACCTGAACAGCTCCACCTCTGCCCTCCATGATCTTCAGGGAGTTCTGAAGCACAAGATATGCAGAGCTGTCTTTGGTGAGTTGGGCTCGGTGATGTAAAGGCTCTTTTCCGACCAAACAATTGATTCTGAGATTTTTTTGTTGCAGAATGAGCCATTTGTCGGGGATGAGCCATTTGTTGGGTGCAGGGAAAACTCGGGGCTCAATGTGAGTGATCAGCAAGCTCCGTTTATTGAAGAGAGCATCAGACACTTATCCAGCGAGTAATAAGCTCATGAATATTCTGTAATTTACACCGTCCATTGGCCACACCACAACACCAGCTCTTCCCCATTCCTCAGGGGTTCCATCTCTCTTTTCTCATGTCTCTTTCACTGTTTGTTATCCTACTACAGCCAGGCCCAGGGACACGCTATCTTTGCAGGTGCAGGACTTGGAATTAACCACGGCCTTGTACTTTTCCAATCTCTAGTCAGCTAAAATCCCAACAATTTTTAGATTGCTTTAGGCCGCAGGTCAGCTGTGCTTCACTGCACCTCCACAGTCCTGGCTGTGACCAGGGCAGGGATCTTGGTGGATCTGGCTCTGATTTCCTTTCAGTCCATGTGTAGCATCCCAGACATTACAAAATGAGGTCCAGCTGAGGGAGGTGGAATGAGGACGAGGGGAGTGGGAATTTAAACCAGCAGAGCTGCCTGTGTGGGAGCTGAGGTTCGGGATCAGAGCCCCAGAATTGCTGCAGTTCCCTCTCAGCCCTGGTTACTCCAATTGCTCCGTGTGCAGACAGAGACATCCCCAAATGCAAGCTGACATCTCTCTGCAGTGCCTTTCTCTGGAGTGTCAAATCAATTAATGATTTTAGGTTTTGCCTTGAAGTAACAGACACTAATGCCCATATCCATGTTTTATCGTTACAATTGTCCAAAGGTTTTATAACTGCATAAAATAAGTGGGAAAAAGGATCCTGAGAGAGAATGCATAGAAAAGAAGCCAGTTGGATTTATTTAGCTACTTCATGTTGGATCATTGAATAGAAACTTGATAGTAGCGCAGGAAAATAGTTACATCTTTTAACTTGTTTCTATTCCACCTATTTTAAGTTCACAGCGATTCAGAAAACAGACACTGTGACCCACAAGTGTAGTTAGTTTTCAGCTTGTAATGCATACGTGAAGAAAGCATTTATCTGCTTAGCCAAGGTTCACTTGCATTCATGGCATGTGGAGCTGAACCATTCCTGGTTTCTCTTCTGGCCAAAAAAGCATTGGATCAAGCATATATCTGGTGCAAGAATGCTGATTTCAGTTACTTCAGCAGTGAATAAAACCATAGCTTATTTTTAGGCCAGATAATGATCCCAGTAAAACAATACTGATGACTGTAAGTTTGGCTCACATTAATAGATTAAATGTGGGTAGATGCAAACAGATGGCATCAGTTGCTTTGTCGCTTCCTGGCAGAACTGGTCTCATTAAAACAGCAATTTTGCTGAAGCTTTTGTGGCTGTGATTAAAGTTGCCAAAACTTTTAAATAGGCAGAGTTTCAAAGTGATAGCTGGGATGGTTTCCAAATGTATCTGGCATTGTAGAGCACTCCACATTAGACTTGTAAAGCTGGATGTTTTTGAGGATAAAGGAGATCTTTAATTTACCCAGCAGGCTGTTTTATAATTCCATATGTCATCTGCTGTATTTGTAAGAATATTTGTTTCCCTCCAAAGAAAGCATTCAGTGGGATGCAGTGGAGGATTATGTAGTAAACAGTTCTGGATGGCTGCAGTAGCACTGACACCTCTGAGCTTTGTCAGAAAGGGAACACGGTGAGAACATTCGTACAAATGATAATTCACAAATGATTGTGGGTGAGAGGAGAGTTTGGAAGCTCAGGTGCTGCTTTCTCCACGCACAGCAAAGGCAGAGCTGACAGTACCAGCTCCTCTTGCTCCAACTGCAATTTGCTTTTTTGCAGTGGGAGGTGGTGCTGCTGCAGGAGGAGCAGCACTGCTCTGGGGTTGAATTCATGGATATTTGCCAAGGTTTTGGTGTCTATTGTCCAAAGGAAGGGTGGCTTTCAGTACTGCTCTGGTGCTGCAGGAAATGCCTCATCCACAGAGCTCCAGTGCAACCATGAGCAAACCATTCAACCTTTCTATCCACTATTTTTGCACTGTCAAGGTGGGTTTATTTTTTTTTTATTTTTTTAATGGTGAAGGCAAAGAATATAAAATTGTCTGAAGATTAATTGCTGAGAAATGTTAAGAAAGCTACCTGCTATTTTCTGTAAGGGAAGGGGAGAGTAGAAGTGGTCTGACATTTCTGAGTAGAGGCCAGAGCTGGAAGATATTGCATTAGCAGAAAATATTTTGTCTACCTGTAGTTTTCATAGAATTATAGAGTTGTTAAAGTTGTAAAAGAGCTTTAAGATCATCAAGTCCACTTGTCAGCCTGTTAAGCCATGTTCTCAAACACCATACCCACATTCCTTTTTTCACATTTCCAGGGATGGTGACTCCACCACTTCCCTGAGACTGTTCCAATGCTCAACATTTCTGTGAAAATTTTTTTCCCCTAATATCCAAGGTAAATCTCACCTGCTGCAACCTGAGGCCATTTCCTCTCATTTTGTCACTTTTTACCTGGGAGAAGAGAAGAACAATCCCCACCTGGCCACAAACTCCTGCCAGGGGACCATAAAGTGTCCCCTGAACTGCCTTTTCTCCAGGCAAGTTAACAATAAAGGGACAGCTTTTTGCTGGTAATTAGCAGGTTAATAATTGTATCTAATGGTGGGAGACACTGAGTGAAAACTCAGATGAATCTGATGAGTGGAAAACATATATGACATTTGGAAAAATTAACCCAGCATTTTGTAGGTCTCAAATACATAGCAATCATTTTCACTCCCCAGGTTCCAAAGATATTACAAACAGGCCACATAGAAAAACCTGGAGTTTGATGTAGAGTATCTGGCTTTGGGAAGGAGATTATGTTTGCACATGTGCTGGTCTATTGTAGCTAATGATATGTGAGAAATGTAGCTTTAATGGGTTTTCATATTATTTATTATGAGAGCAGAACATCATAAATTGGATAACCAGATCCTACTAATTTGCCAAAATATGTAAGAAACACAGTGGCATGATTGTGTTTGTACTGTATTCACTTGTGTGAAGTAGTTTATAATTTATATTCATGGGAAATTTCCATTCAAAGGCAAACAATGCAACAATATTTTCTTCTGTGCATACTTGTACGAGATATTACACGAATATAAAAAATTCTATTACAAAATACTGGTATCTCCAGCAAAAAAAAAAAAAAAAGGACTATTTTACAATTACAAATTATAAACTGCTTGTATTACTTTGGCAGATCTCTGAAAGAAGAGTTTTGAACATTTTGAACATCAGCGTGTTAACAGAAAAATATTGTCCCAGTAATAAAAGTAGAAATTAACTAAACATCTAACGAAAATCTTTTCCACTGATTTATTAACATGGGTCCTGGGGAGATGAAGATCAGTCTGAGAGATTTAATTCTGTACCATTACATTGTTTGACCCATCTAAGCCAGAAGTCAAGAGCACGAGGGAACTTCTAAGCACTTCTAAGCACTCTGTGAAACTTTCCTGTCTCTTAAAATCAGAGACTGATTCCAACTATAATCTGAAAGGAACCAGTAGTGTTGGTGAAAGGCAGGTTGCTACTGAAATGACCCATTCCCACCACACTGTATTTTATAACAAATTCAAATTCCTTCATGAGTGGCAAAACCATCTCCAGTTTTAAAGTGAAAGCAAGAATCCCATTCAAAGTAGTGTAATGAACTGTCAGTAACAGATACTCTCAAGAGATTATTATTTTAGAGATTATCAATTTTATTATTAATTTTTAGAGATTCTTATTTTAGCTCTTTTCAGGAGGATCTGGAAGGAGAAGGGGATGGAGGAAGGAACTCAATCAACCTGTGCAAATCTTGTTATTTCCACACTGTGAGTGATTCTTCCATCTGACTCCTTCCTGCTTTTGCAAAGGAAGTTGAAGATTATGTGACTTGGACTTGCAGTTTAAGACAAAACTCTGGTGTCTGCAGGAAAGACCTCCTGCTCCCCTCAGGAGGGACATTATTTTCTTTCACTCCCTCCAAGCAGTTTAGCTGTTTTACTGGATGTGACAGTGGCATGCAGGGTGTTTTCCCCCGGAGAGGAACACGTTTTAATCTATTTAATCTACATTTTAATTTAAATCTATGAAAGTTTTGGGGAGCTGCTCTGCCAGCTCTGAGGGCTGCATGGAAAAAAGGACCAGAAACATGAGAAACATTTCTCAAAAGTCACTGAACAAAGTAATCCCTACCACAAAATCTGAACACCTGAAGGACTCCTTTGAATATTAAGGCTGAAATCCTTGCTACCCTCTTTGTTCTTACATGTGCACAAAGTTATGGATGTGTATTTCCAGACTTGTGAATTCCAGTTTGTCATGGGTCTTAAACAACTGTTAAGCCTGTTCCATGTGAAAGTATGAATTGAGAATTAGTAGAAAGAGGGATTTAGTTCTGCCAATAACTGCAAATAAAACATAGAACAGAAAGGAGACAAAAGAAGCTGAAACACCATTTTCAGTGCTCCTTCAGGCCTTAAGAATCCCTCAGTTAAGGAAGCCTGTGATTCCCTTAGGCTTTAACAGCAAATGTCCCTTGATCTTAGTGGTGTTTTGTTAAGCTGCTGTTTTAGCTGTATAGTATTCCAGGAAAAAGAGTGGTCCCATAACCAGGCTTTCTTACATCCTCATTCCTAGAAAACACAATGGTTCATTTGACACGTGGTTGTACTTACCAGCTGCTCTTTTACACTGCTTTTATTGACTGCATTTTGAAATGATTGACTTCAGAACAAGCCTCTGTGTTCTTCCTTCGAAGTTAAAGCCTGTGCGAGTAGATTCAATATTTAAACTCCTTCTTATCTGATTTTGTCCCTCAAAAGCCATATGTCAGCTAATGCTCAGAAGGTGATACTGGTTTGTCTCAGTAATGGGTGCAGAGTGGGACTGCAGGGGCTGCCAGTGGCTTTCAGAGCTGTCAAAGGGCAGCCACAGAAGGGATGGGCTGTGTCTCCTCCTTGCTCTGACCCACGGCTTGCCAAACAAACACAAACAAGGCATTGTAGTCTGCCCGAAATAAAAACATTTGCTAATGAGGAAATAGAGCCCTCAGTGGAAAAACGAGGCTCAGAAACAGCAGTCAGCTGTATAAAAGCTTTAATCCATCACTCTTGTGGTGTGACAGGGTGCCAGGTCAAAGAGACAGGTGGGATATGTGTTGTTTGGAAATGCCATCCCTCCGGTGACTTGCTGTTTTCTGCTGAACAAAAACCAACTTTTCTTCCCCCCCCAAGACCACTGTTTTGTGAGTATATCAATCAGAAACTTGCATGGTTTTTTGGCACTGTTTTGCCTTTGAAGAAGAGTGGGGAGTAAAGAAAACCCCATCTTGCAGAGTTACAGCAGGGCAGTTTCTGCTCACTTCATCTGAAAATGGAGAGGCAAGCAGTGACCCACTCAAGGAAGCCACAGCTGGTCCAAATCAGCTCCCACCACTGGTACAGCAAGGGGCAGATGCACTGGGCCAGTCCAGCTGTTCCAGGGATCCTAAACCTTGCATTTTTAAGCTGGCAGAGGTGCTGTGCCTCACTGCTGCATTATAAAGCCACTAGTGTGCACCACTGAATAGCAAATCCACCTATTCAAACACCTAGACACTTGGTTTATTCAGAGAAATCCCTGCCTCGAGCAGTGTTTCTCTTTATGAGGATTCCTGACTAGGTGCATTGACTCTCACAGGAAGTGAAACGTTTTTTCCAGATCCGCTTCCATTTCGTCTGTGCAGGGCAGAGGGAATGCAAAGCAACCTTGCAATAATGTGCACACATATTGCTGTATAACACTGGGCCCTTGTTCTCACAAAGGGCCCTGCACATGCTGGGAGGAGTCTGGAGAGCTGGAAATGGATGTAGTTCCTCTCCAGATTGCCAGAGCTGTGCAAAGCTTTGCAATTTTTTTTGTATTTGTATTTTTTATTTTCTGAGTGGGGATAAATTCCGGGGCACTGCTGACAGAGCTGTGTTTGAGGATGGTCCTTCCCCAAAGCCCTCGTTCCTCTGCAAGCACCAGAACACGGGAGCTTGGAAGAGAATCAAGAGGGCAAAGAAAGGAATAAAAAAGAAACATTTTATAGATCAATATCCCTGTCAAAGGCAAATATTTTCTCCTGTTTTGTCTGGCACAGGGAATTTTGGAGGGGATATTTTTAGAACACTCTACATGAATTTTTGATTACCTTAAGAGATTTATTTTCTGCCAAAACAAAGGGATCATATTTCTCTAACCAGAATGTGGCACTTACTCTGAGGACAGCCAAATCTTGCACATAATCATTGAGGTCATATGCAAATAAAAGGCACCATGCTTCGTGCAAATTCCCATTTTAGCTACTCTTACAATATTTCTCATTTATAATAGTGTAACTATTTTACAAAGAGCTCTCTGGGACCAGTCTGTTAAACTGTAACCAGCCTGTTTTCCTTCAGCTCCTGCTGAGGAACTGCCTTCAAGGAACATTTTGAGATGTAAAAATTAAGAAAAAGAAATTAAAATGCTTTTCAGCAGCTTGAACTCATCATTTAACTGCAGCAATATCTGTAATATCGTGTTCATTTGCTGCTGCCATGGTCCAGCAGTGATGGTGCCAATGGGGTGGGAAACACGGGAGGAGGTCCCTGTGCTGGTTCTTCTTGTCCTTCAGTGACCAAACAGGGCCATGTGCTGTGAAAAATGGGGAGCACAGCCTGCTAATCCCTCAGCACAGCCACTGCAGTTCTGTCCTCGCTGTTTCATCACTCCCATTCCCTCCTTCCTCTCCTCTCTCCTGCCCCAGCCTTCACTGAATTCCCCTTTTTTGCCTTTTCTCTGCAGAAAACATTTGTCTGGCATGATGAAAGGCTCATGGGCATTGTCCTGTGTGCTCCTGCCTGAGGAAGCCAAGGAAGGGGCTGCTGCACTATAATATATATATTATAATATATATATATTTCCATATTACTATAATATTTCTCACATGTGACTACTGTAATCAGGGCATGGCATGTAACACCTACAGAATATTCCAAATCCACTGTCTAAAAGGAATTAATATCAGGTCTGGGGATATTCAGGTTATTGTCCCTGCTGACTTTCTGCAGCCATACATTACAGAGCTGCCCACTGTTCCTCTGAGCTGTCTTGTTCTGGCCACTTACTGACAACATGCAAAAGGAAGTATTGCCATGGGGAAAATAAACCCATCTTCCTTGTGTCATTTCAAGCATGTGATTGCCTGTTTTAAACCTCTACCCAAGATATTTATATATATATATATTTATTTTTTTCTGTGCATAATAGGTGAGAGCAGTGGGAAGATTCTGAACACTTGGCCTTGTAGTATGGATGTTCTGTCCCTTCCTTTCTGTGCAAGATCTTGTAAATGTTTTTAGGCCACCTGCCATCTCTGTTTCACCTTTTCCATGCTATTTCCACAATCCCCACTTTGGAATTATCCTCCCACCTGTGCTGCTCTGCTGCCTTGGCTCTTGCCAAATTGCAGACTCTTGTTTAAGACTCACTGTCATCCCAGAGTTGAACCTGGTCCTTTTTCTTTATCTGAATGACAGAGATCAGGAAATTATTTTCCATGTCAGCCTGCACAGGCTGCCAGCTGTTCAGTCATCACTGGCCTCCTGTTTCAGAACTGACAATAAAGAAGTTCTGACTATTCCACTGCAATTGATAAAAATCTTTATTTCATGGGTAACGGTAAGAAAACTGCCAGGTGAAGTCAGACACTTCCAGGAGAGTGATAAGAAGCCCTGTCTGAATGGCTGGAATGACAGACCACATTCTTCATGGGACAGATAAATCCTGCTGTGCCAGGGCCATCTGGAAACTGTCCAAAATCACCAGCCCTGCTGCAAGACCTTCCTCCCTCGTTCCCATCCCTCCTCACACTCACAGCGGTCATGGAGTGTGACAGGAATTGTTCTGTACGGATGTTGTGGTAAACACTTCCGTCATGTTTATGTCAGGCTTGTTTTCCTGACATGATCTGAAAGCAAAGACAGCTGAACCCTCTCCTTGGAGCACACCCTCTATCCCTGATCATGGAATGGAGTGGGATGGGATGGGATGGGATGGGATGGGATGGGATGGGATGGGATGGGATGGGATGGGATGGAATGGAATGGAATGGAATGGGATGGGATGGGATGGGATGGGATGGGATGGGATGGGATGGGATGGAATGGAATGAGATGGAATGGAGTGGGATGGGATGGGATGGAATGGAGTGGGATGGGATGGAATGGAATGGAATGGAATGGAGTGGGATGGGATGGGATGGGATGGGATGGGATGGGATGGGATGGGATGGGATGGGATGGAATGGAGTGGGATGGGATGGGATGGAATGGAGTGGGATGGGATGGAATGGAATGGAATGGAATGGAATGGAATGGAATGGAATGGAATGGAATGGAATGGAATGGAATGGAATGGAATGGAATGGAGTGGGATGGGATGGGATGGGATGGGATGGGATGGGATGGGATGGGATGGGATGGGATGGAATGGAATGAGATGGAATGGAGTGGGATGGGATGGGATGGGATGGAATGGAGTGGGATGGGATGGAATGGAATGGAATGGAATGGAATGGAATGGAATGGAATGGAATGGAATGGAGTGGGATGGGATGGGATGGGATGGGATGGGATGGGATGGGATGGGATGGGATGGGATGGGATGGGATGGGATGGGATGGAGTGGGATGGAATGGAATGGAATGGAATGGAATGGAATGGAATGGAATGGAATGGGATGGAATGGAGTGGAATGACTATTTCTCTTGGAAGGGACCCACAATGACCACCTAGTACAACCTCCTGACCTATTCAGGGCTGACCAAAAGTTTAAGCATATCATTAAGAGCACTGTCCAAATGCCTCCTGAACACTGACAGTTTCGGGGCATGCACTGTCATTTTGTGTCTCACCCAATTCTGTTTTTCTTGCTTCCCAGACAGAGGCAGTGTGCAGATCTGAGAGGATCTCTATCACCTTCCCCAAGTGCAGCCGTTTTGCCCAAGGGACCAGGAATGAGGGACAAAGGTTTCCTGTGTGCAGCAGCAGACAGCCACATCCTGCTGAGGGCAGATTGCAGAGCCCTTCCAGCATGGCAATGAATTCTGAGTGTCAGCTGGATGCAGAGTGCACCTGAATGTGATAGTGGCACACGGTGCTAGCACAGGGACCTGGAGCCTCGTGACACACATGGCCAGTGGGTTTGCAGCCATCACATCCCACACCTGTGCCACTCGCCTACTTTGTGACAAGTATGATAATGAAGGAAATGATAATGAAGGAAAAGGACCCTCTCCCTGTGCAAGGTTCCCTTTCACTCCCTCTCCACATCTGCATGCAGGCACTGCCTGATTTCAGCTTGTAATAGATACCAAATTGTCTACATGAATCTTCACCACAAAGCCACTCTCTAACTTCTGTTTCTCAAGCATCTCTTCCTTTACTGACTGCCATTAGAACTGCTCTTTGCCCAGAAGGAAAGAAACAGGAACTGATTTCACACAAGTCAGACACAAGCACTGGTAAAGAAGCAGAACATTATTTACTAACCCAAGGAGTGCAAACTGTTTATGTTTGAACCTGTGGTTAAGGGAAGTTTAGTACAAAATTACACCCTCAAAGCAGAATGTTTAGGTTTTCCACAGAAAGGCTTTGACTCTCTATGACATTGTATTGTTTTGCAGAATAATTTCTGTGGGATATTTTCCTTTTTTAGCTCTATTTAGTTCTAAAACTCTTTGATGTAACTATTAGGACTCCTAAGTGATTCCTAAGTGACATGTCAAAGTGAAGGTGCAGGTTGTCACTGCTCTACCTCAAATGAGATGGGAATATCACAGTGTGGATTCACCTGTGTCACAGGAAGAGACATGTTGGGACAGCCAGGGTTAAAAAAGTTATTTAGGGTCATTTGGCAGCTTAATGGCAGAACTGAGAAGGGAGCAAAGTCAGTGACTCACTCTCCAAGCTGAATTTCATCCCCGAATTATTTAGGGAGTTTCTTGGTGCTGGGCATGGCTGAGAGATTGAGAGAGCACAGGGAGAGAGGGTGCATGACAGCATCAAAGGGGGAATGGCTCCATGGAGCTCTTTTGGGCCATTGTTTCTCTTTGTGGGCATTCTGAAGGGAATGATTTGTTAAAGGGGACTTGAAGGAGGCAGGGATGTAAACAGAAGATGCTTTAGACACAGGAGAAACAAGGAAAAGGGACATGAGAAAGCAAAGAAGCAGCAACCTGGACCATGAAGAAAGGAGAGGATGATAATGAATTTGGAAGGGAATGGTAGCAGAACAAATACACACAGCAAAGACAGGAAAGAATTAAAAAAGCCATTTGGTAATTGAGGAGTTTCTGTGTTAAAGAGAGTTAAGATCCTGGAGATTAGAGAAAACTACAGCTGTAAACAGTTCTTTGGAGTGTCCTTTGAAGGGACAGCCCTTGCAATCCATGCTCAGAGCCAACCTTCCACCAAGCAAGGAATGGAGCCAAGAGGGTGCTTTGGACTGTGCTGGCAGCTTCAGACTGGCTAGTACCTCTGCATGGCCTGTGTCTGGCCTTCCCAAATGTTTACACTGAGTGCTTCACAGATCTCATCCTCATTCAAGAATATTTGCTGCAGGGTGGCTGGAAAGAAAATGCATCTGCAGATGAGGGCTCTGCACCTTCCTGCTATGAGGAACACTCTCAGGAAAGAAGAGGAGAGAGTGGGAGCCCGTGACAGGATTTTGAATCTGAATGTAGGAATCAAAACTCATCCACAATAGAATTTATGGGAGAATTCGGGATTTACACCCAGAAGCCACAATCACACGCACAGAAAATGATTATTTCCTCCTCCCTCTCCAGGAGGCTGGCACTTGGCTTTCTTCTGTCATTTCCTGGCACCTTCACACCCAGAAGGAAGGCTGGCCCAGGTTTAGCACTAGTGCAGCTTTCTATAGAGCAGCAAGTAACTTAAATTTGAACTTAGAGGAAAAACTGCTTAGGAGTATATTCTAAGGTGTAAAACAGGAAGAGAATGCTTTTTTTGCCCCCAGATGATTTTATAGGCATCAAAATGTTTTCTCAGCCTCTTTCTGGCTGCTACTTAAATAGTGGAAACTTATTCTCTGTGCCTGCCGTTCTCTTTTGTTAGTTGTACTCACAATTTCAGGGACTGGACTTGCAGGGGAAGAAAAGTCTTCCTATCTAATTCCCAAAAATATGCACTATCTGCCAGCATGTAAATAATGACTCAGTTTTAAGAAAAAAATAAAGAGCATTTCCTTACCTGCAAGGGGATGCAAGGCAGGTTAGAGAGAGCTTGCCCTTTCTGCTCTGGGTTTGGGTACCTGGGTGAGCAGAAGGGCAGAGGAACAGGCCTGGCAGCACAGGGCAGCCTCACCCCACTCTGCACCAGCTGGAAATTTAGATGTGAAATGGAGAGAGCAGTGGAACCCGAAGTCTTGGCTAAGGCGTGAGCAACCCCAAACTTTGAATCCATTCTGAGCCATGAGTCCTGTCCTAATCCAAGGAATTTGAGAAAATAAAATGAGGTATTTGGAGGCAATCTTGGAAGATATTTCACAGACGTGTTTTAACCTACAACTCTTCAGTTCCTCCAAGGCAGGATCAGTTGTCCTCATGAGCACTTAAATCATTCCTGCCTCGGCTGTTTATGAGACCCTCCTGTGGTGGAGGTTTCACAGATTCTTGAACAAGGTTTCCTAGCACAAAATTAATCACATCAGAAGTCCAACCTGAAGTTCTCTTAGTGGGGTTGAAACCAATCACTCTTGGTCCTTTCATCAGTGCACATGAGGAGCTGTTTGTCTTTCTCTCATCTGCAGCTGCTTTGTAAGTTCATTTCAGTCCCCTTATGAGTACACTAAATAAACCATATTTCTGCACATCTTGTTTACTCCAGCTCTGACTGTGCTTTGTGTTCTTTTTCTGAACATTCACAACTGGTTCAGTTGATAAAGCCGATTTAGGAAAGAGGAGAAAGGAGATAATACTTTGATATACTCTTAGGATCAAAATGAATTGAATGGAAAAATAAACAGTAAATTAAAGAAGTCAACACCAGCCCCCCTCCCTGCCCACCTTTTCTCCTGCCCAGGCATGCTGTGAACACCCATGCAGCTCCTGCTCCTTTTACTCCAGCAGCTGTGGGGTTTGTCAGCCCTTTTGTGGCAATTACTTTAATTCTCTGAAATCAAAGCACCTGCCAGAGAAGTGGCTTGTTTTACAAATCCAAGGCCTATTGAAACATTTTAAGGAAAACAGTTGTTTCATTCTCTAAAGATACAGATCTTCTCCTGAGTCAGGCAGAGAAGATAAAGGGGGAAAGTTTGACATTTGACTTCACTCTGGAATGCAGGTAAAGGCTTGAAATATAAACTCTGAGATGAACAGGTTTGATTAAGATATCGTTTTAAACTACTGTCCTTTTCCTTATTTATTTGTAACTTTGGAAGGAAGATAAATAGCTTTATCTTTGTCATTGGACAAAAAAAGAAAATAAAAAGCAAGCTGGCAGCTTTCACTGAGAAACTTTTTGATTGACTTTGATGGCTGCCATGAAAGCACCATGGTCTGTTTGATCTTTTGTTGACTAACTGCAGGTTTGGGGAGGTTACAATGCATGTTTACATAATGCAGGCTGGCTGCAAAGCCTCACCTCGGCTGAAAAGACACAGCTGGTTTTAAAACCAAGCTAGGCCAGGACATAAAGAAAAAAAAGTTACATAACACGTTATGAAATTTCAAAGGTAATGCGTGAGCTGTACAGCCAGCATGAAAAAAGGACAAAAAGATCCTGCGCTACCAGAGAGGAGTGCAAATAGACTGGGATTTTGTGGAATCCCTTGTAGTTCAAAGCCAACTGAGTGTTCAGGATAAAGCCAAAAGCTGTTCCCTTTGAGGGATATTTGCTAAAGCTAATTCAAACATCACCACCAAAGTCCTACACTAATCCTCCTCCTCAGGAAAATTTGCTTTTGCAGCTCCTTTCTTATTGCGTGTCCCAGATCCAGGCTGCTCCCACCAGCCAGATTTCCCAGTGGTGATGCTGAGAGTGAAGCCATTTGTGCCACAGGGTGTGACCAGCTCACGCCCAGTGTCTGTCCCCCGGGTCACTCAATCCCAGTGCCCAGGCACCCCGTGCTGTGCTCAGCTGTGAGCAGCAGTGCAGCAACACGTGGATTTACAGCAGGTCACCATTGGGTGCTTGTGCTGTTTCAGGTAAATCCTGGCCTAACTGAGGCACAGGGACCTGCAGGGAGGTCAGAGCTGGACCACAGGAGCCAGACACAAAATCAAGTAAAACTTCTGCCAGAAGGAAGTGGTAAGGACGCAGACAGACCTTCAGCCCTGCCCACAGTACTCTGTGACTAATGCAAAGGGACAAACCCCTTAGTTAGGCTTCTACAGGATTGTTCCTACAATAACTTAGCAGAAATTGGTTGGGTTAGTGTCTCCAAGGGGCTGCTGCTGAGGTCCTGACGTGGTTCAGGGGGGTTGTTTCCATTCATATGTAGTGTGTTTTCCTGCAGAAGGTGCCATCAGGAACATGGGTTGAAGCAGTGACCAGAGGGTGCAGTTTGGGAGCCTCACATCCCTGCAGGAGAACATCTGGGGTGTGCTGGAACATCTGGGGTGTGCTGGAACAGGGGGTTGGATTTTGTCTCCCACAAAAGGAGCCTGAGACTGCTGTGTGAGCTGAGCAGCCTCTGTGAGCTCTGGGGTGAGGGGAGCCATGGGGGATCGCTTCCCAAGTGCACAAAATACTCATATACACAAAATACTGCTCCAAACCAAAATACTCATTTAACATGGCCAGCACTTACTGAAAGGGAGAGGGGCCAGTCCCCTTCTCTTCAAAGCACCCAATGTCCCTTGAAACCACAGTGGTGAGGTTTCTTGCCAAGGACTGTGAGTTGAGGTTTCCCCCCTGGCCTGCAGGGGGTTGGACTTGAATTTCCTTGTGTGTCCCTTCCAATTCAGATATTCTGTGATCTTGATATCAAACTGGTATTATTCTGTTTGAATAGTAATATATTATTCTGTTTGATCTTGGTATCAAACTGGAATTACTGGAGGTGAGTGTTGTTACCTCCATGCATTGGTCCATGGCTGGAAGCTGTGGAAGTCAGTTCATGCTATTCTATTTCACATTAACTTCACTGCATTGTTATTATTCCTTAAACAGCTGGTGCCAGAGGAGAGCACCTAATGGGCCACTGGGTCTTCTTGATGGTTTTGAAATGCTCACATCCTTTTGCTTTTGAAGATACAAACTTTTCCATTGCCTCCAGAAGACTGTGGGATTTGAGCTTCCCTTACTGAAATAACCAAGAGAATACTGACTTTGGCAGTGTTGATTATAAGTCACAACTGTTTATTCCTTGAAATGTTATCGTAACTGGTAAAATCTCGGGTGTCAGTGTCCTCGTGCTTCACTGAATATTTTGTGGCTATAGGCTGCCTGTTGGTCTGTTCTTAAAAATAACAATTAAATTCAACTGTGTTCTTTAGAGGAAAAGTGAAATTTCAGAGACATCATATCATTTATCCATGATTCATCCTGAAAACTTGTTATGCAAGTGGTGACAAACTATGCTGGTAAACAGAGAGGGAGCAATTTTCCAGTTTTGATCTGGGTGATTTTCAAATTAACTGTATGAAGATGGACCCACTGAGTTTAAATGTTGCTCAGTCAATTTTTTGGCATGATAGTTATAATTTTGAGTAGAGACTTGAAGTACTGGTTAAAACAAAGGGAATTACCCTGAAATCCCTGTGAGAGGGCTCAGCAGACAACTTGAAGAGCAAGCACAAAATGAACACTCAGCAAAAACCTCGAGATTTATTTAGTTAAATTAATTGATATAAGTATTTTAAATTAAAAATTAGTAGAAATGCCCAGAAATCTTTAAGTAATGGGGGGACAGGCAAAGGAAATTTTTTAAATACAGAATTCCTAGACTTTACCAGAATTTATTTAATATAAACTCCTCAACAGTGTTGTAACTGTCTGTGAGACATTTCAGAGTGCCTTGGCTCTTCCTTCCCATTGCTCTGCCTGGCTGGATGTGGAAAATACACTGGGAGCAAGGATTTCTCTGACTAAACACATTTGTGTGAATTTGCTCCCATCTCTAACTAGTGAAAATTGAATTCCTTTTCATGGAACAAAGTCTTGTTGCCTCGGGGACAAGGACAGTTTTCAGATTGCATTTCATAATTCAGTCTGCAGCAGACTGGGTTTGACCAAGAGGAGCCTCCTGGGGACCATTTTCATCTTTGCAGCCTGTGGGCTCTTCTCTGGGCAGCAGCTATTCATTCAATTTCTGAAATAAGTGAGGAAGGAGGGGATGGGCCCAGTGTCCCCGTGCTGAAAATGCCCAGCTGATGGACTGTGAGCAGGAGAAGTGATTTCTGCACACTGCTCTCACTGCATTCCCAGAGGGCTGCCTTGCCTGAAATGCAATACAGTCACAGCAATTGTGAAAAAACGTGTCAGAAAACACCATTTAAATTAGGCTCAGTTATGGCTTTGAAAGTAAAACACATCTTGCAGTAATCCCTGCAAACTCTCCTGTTCTTTGCAAAGTGCAGGCTGTGAGAGGGCTCTGATATTCAGGGTTTTTACAGCTGATTTACCCCCAAACCCTCCCTCTGATATCTGGAGATTTTCTGTGCTGAGCATCTGCCTCAATGGGCTGAGCCAAAGCCTGCTGGAATCCATGAGGAGCCTCTGCTGCCTCAGCCAGCTCTGGTAAAGGCCAAAGAGAGACATCATGGGGGTTCCTGAGCATTTCAGGGGTTATTTAGTGCTGGGGGAGCATAAATCACAGAGTTATTAATCTGCAGGGGAATTCAGATGGCAGCCTGCTCTGCTGCTCACACAGCTACCATGCCTTTGCTGCTGCAATGATTCATGACAGGTCAAGGGAGCACATGCAGTGGAAACACACTTCATTGTGTTTTATCACTTGTCAAGTCTTGTAAACTCAGGGGTTGAGGATTTTTTTTATTTTATTTTGGGGTATTCTCATTTTATTCTGGCTGATAGCTATGCGGAGAACTAGAGTGTATCTTAGTGTAAAAAAATAGTGCTGGATGCTCTTCTCATCTTAAAATTTAGTGTATTTTTCATTTGGAGGCTGTTTCTGCTTACCTCTCTGAGCCCTGGTGTCTGTGGGAATTGTGCTTGAGGAAGGAATGCAGCACAAGCCTTTCAAAGTGCCAGTGGCCAAACTGCTGTGGAATGGGAAGGGGACAGTCAGCCTTGCCAAAGAATGTGTTTAACTAAAAGAAGGGCCAGGTTTAGCCTCCAGCAGCAGAAATCCTCCATCCATGGGGTGTTTCCACACCACTCCTGCCGTGCTGCTGTCACCTCACAAATCTGGAGCCCTTTAGGAACTCAAGCAATGCAGCAAAAAGCCACAATCATTTTCTTTAAAACGTTGCTTTTTTCCAGACAGCTTACTGTCAATCTCCAGTCCATATGGAAAAATTCAGGCATAAGGGTTTTGGTTTTTTTTTTTTTAATTTATTTGTTTTCACCTGCCTCACATCATCTATTCTTCCCCACTTTTATGAAGAACATGTTTTGGATGTTTCTGAAATGGGGGAAAGAAGAAAGCCAGACCCAGTGGGCTGTTAGCAGCCTTGTGGCTGCCAGGCTCAGCCAGAGGATTGTCAGCTCCCTCTCGTGGGTAGTGCAGCCCTGAGCAGAACTGGCTGGGGTTTAGGGCAGCTGCAGTCCCACATCAGGACTAATTCACTGTGCAGTGGCTCAATTCTGTGTGTGACAGCGCCCACAGGGCAGGGAGATACCTGTGAGCACAAGGTTTGCACATGCTGTGCACAGTTATAGCCACAACCATATCCTGCTGGGCCAGGCAAGCAAAACTCAGCTCTCAGCTGAAAAATCAGTTTCTTCCACCCTTCTGGCTTTGGGCACATCATCACAGCTTGCTTTCAGAGCTCATCTCAGCGATGGGGAGTGGAGCAGCACTGCCCTGGCAGCTGCAGCCTTCATCACAATATCTGTCAATATCTTAATTCCTACAGCATCTCAGAACCAAGGAACACTTTCTGTGTTGAGAAACGTGGAGACAAGCAGAGAGTTAAAGGATAAGGAGGATGGAGCCTTAAATGCCCTATGACCACGCATTAGAAAAAAGAAAGTTGTTACAGCTCACAATATTAACTCATATACTCCCAAAAGTTATAACACCTGAAATATTGATAGACCTAAAATAGAGCTTTGTCAAAGGAACTTTTACCAGAGATGATCTGATTTTTCTTCCTCTTCGAGTGAGGTGGTAAATTTGGGGGTAAGCATCAAAAAAGAGATGGGGAGAGGGCAGAGACCCTCTTAAACAAATGCTCTGAACTTCTAATGACATGAGGGGAAATTAGGAGGCACAACAGGGTGTCTGGGTTGCAAAAGATTTTTCAGAAGCTTTGAAGAAGTGGAAAATGCTCTTTTGGAAATCCCAGTAAAACATAAAGGGGTTTCAAGGTCTATAGCCCTTCATTGTTATAATGTGGGTTTATGCCCAAAGCCTGTGCTTGTGCTTAGTGCCAGCTCTTCAGCCAGACAAGGAATGTGCTGCAGATGCTAATGGCATATTTCTACTGAAGCAAAACTTAGATATAACGTTTCCCTGACAGGTGATCAAAACATCTCAGTGACTTTCAAACCCGTTTCCTACTGTCAGAAGGAGCAGCCTTATCTAGAGTGGGAGCTATTAACGCAATGTTATTGCACTGCCATTCACAGAGCCCCAGGGAGGAGGAAGGGGTTTTTGGTTTTTTTTTCCCCTTAAATTGCAATCCATCAGGTGTGAATGAAGATCTTTATCGGCTGAAAGATAACAGCTGATGTCTTCCCTCCTGCTCTCAGACAGGGAAAGTAATCTCTTACATAATGGAACAGGGGAGCTGCAGTAGCTCCGGTGAGAATAAAGAGAGAAGGGAGTGGATCGTGTTTCAGGTGTAGGCGTTGAGCTATTATGTTTCACGGAATAATGATGTCCCACCCTGTAAGACAGAGCAGAAAGAGGTTTTTATTCTGCCCTCGGGGGCACGGCGGGGCTGTAATGACAGTCCCATTGTGTGGGGGGCACAGGGGATGGTGCAGCAGCCACAGTCTGTTATCCTGCTTCAGCTTATCTGCGAGAAAGGGAAAAGTTAACACTCTGATAGTCAGGATGAGCCTCTTTGAACGTGGGATTGTTTTGTCTGGGAGAAGCAGCCCCAGTTAACTAAAATGACAGTAATTAGGGAGCCACAGGAATGGGGTGGGCCGGGCATGCATTGCTTCAGTCAAGGCTGATCCAATTTGAACCACCAGCTCCTGTTGAGGTTATGGAGGTGTCTTGAGTTCCTTGAGTGAATGCAGGCCGGGCATGCACTGATCTTTGAACCACCACCAGCTCCTGTTGAGGTTATGGAGGCGTCTTGAGTTCCTTGAGTGAATGCAGGCCGGGCATTCACTGATCTTTGAATCACCACCAGCTCCTGCTGAGGTTATGGAGGTGTCTGGAGTTCCTTGAGTGAGTGCAGGCTGGGCAGGCACTGATCTTTGAACCACCACCAGCTCCTGTCATGGTTATGGAGGTGTTTTGAGTTCCTTGAGTGAGTGCAGGCCGGGCATTCACTGATCTTTGAGGCACCACCAGCTCCTGTCGTGGTTATGGAGGTGTCTCGAGCTCCTTGAGTGAGTGCAGGCCGGGCATTCACTGATCTTTGAGGCACCACCAGCTCCTGTCGTGGTTATGGAGGTGTCTCGAGCTCCTTGAGTGAGTGCAGGCCGGGCATGCACTGATCTTTGAGCCACCAGCTCCTGTCATGGTTATGGATATGTCTTGAGCTCCTTGCGTGAGTGCAGGCTGGGCAGGCACTGATCTTTGAACCACCACCAGCTCCTGCTGAGGTTATGGAGGTGTTTTGAGTTCCTTGAGTGAGTGCAGGCTGGGCATGCGCTGATCTTTGAGCCACCAGCTCCTGTCATGGTTATGGATATGTCTTGAGCTCCTTGCGTGAGTGCAGGCTGGGCAGGCACTGATCTTTGAACCACCACCAGCTCCTGTTGAGGTTATGGAGGTGTCTTGAGCTCCTTGCGTGAGTGCAGGCCGGGCATTCACTGATCTTTGAGGCACCACCAGCTCCTGTCATGGTTATGGGAGGTGTTTTGAGTTCCTTGAGTGAGTGTAGGCCAGGCATGCACTGATCTTTGAGCCACCAGCTCCTGCTGAGGTTATGGAGGTGTCTTGAGCTCCCTGAGTGAGTGCAGGCCAGGCATGCACTGGAGGAGCTGCTCTGAGGGCTCTGGCACCGTTTGGCTCCCCATGTCCCAGCCCAGGACACAGCCCACAGCCCTGCTGCTGAACTCATTGTCCGCTTAGCAGCCATGGGGAAGCAGAAGGAACAAATTTGGAGCATAAACTCAGCACCAGCGGCCCTGCTTTGATCACAGCATGCAGAGATGAATGTGGGGAGGATTTGGAGTAGCTCAGGAGTCCTAGGAATGCCATGACAGCAGGCTGTGGGACTGGGAGCTTGCAGTCCTGCTCTTCTGCTTCTTAATTATGCTTTGCTGTCTTTCCTGAGGTGTTGCTCCATAGCCAAGAAGACCAATCAGCAGCAAAGCAGTGGATGCATGCAGCTGGTGTCACAAAAATCTCACATGGTTCAGACTGGTGAAGGAGGGAAGTGCGAGTAACCCAGTATTAGAACTGACTGTAGTATTTTGAGTATATTTTTGTGCCTTTCCTCTCTGAATTTTGCCAGAAGCCAGAAATGCAACAAATCACTGCTGAAGCACCACTTGTGTGTTCACACTCCAAGATCAAGTTGTATCTGTGCAACTACTAAAAATCTTTTTTGTAGATATTTCTTGCTGTACCTCTAGCGAATTCTTTCATTGAATAGATATCAAAGAGGAGGTTGTGGTTTTCCTCACAAAGGGAGTGATACAAGAATGAAAAATTGTTCTGCTCTTCCCCACACGATGAAAGGCTGAAGTCAGTTTAGTGCATTACTTCAAAATAGAAAGCTTTCTTTTTGTTTTCTGAAACACTTGACAATTACCTGTTGCTGTAATTTACCTGTAAAAGTACCTTTCCCTGTAACTTGAGAGCCTTGTTCCCCTACCTTGTTCATTTACTGAAATGAGGTGCAGTTAAATACTCTTCTGAACTGCAACACAAAAACACATTTCTCTGAAACAGAGAGTGAACAAGTTCAAGGTCATCAAGTGGGTGGGAACACCAATACCCTGCTTTGCAGGCTTTGCCTTTCATCCATCTCTAACAAAGACCTCAGAACGACTGATTTGAGTGCTAAATATGACCTGAAGTAGTCGTGGGAGAAATTCACATCCATAGAGTGATTTCCTCCGTGGGGTAGGGAATGTCACATTCTCCATGCAACTTTCTGTCTGAGCTACTTTTTTCAGAGCAGGTTTAGATTAGCTGTTACTTTCCTATGAGGGTGATGAGGCCCTGGCCCAGGTTGCCAGAGCAGCTGTGGCTGCCCCATCCCTGGAAGTTCTCAAGGTTGGACAGGGTTCTGAGCAGTGGAAGATGTCCCTGTCCATTGCAGGAGGTTGGACCTAGAAGATCTTTAAGGTCCCTTCCAAACCAAACCATTCTGTGATTCTGTTGTACTTCAGGGTGTCCTTTTCCACCAGAGCATCCTCAGATTATCCAGTGAAAATGGGCTGCATCCAGCATGGCCCCTGCAAGATGGGTGCTCTCAGACAATCACCTGGTGGTGCCTTCAGCATTTTTGCACAAAAGCAAATGAGCCAAGATGGGAGTGTTGCTGACTGCAAGTGCCATGAGGTTCACTGACCTCTATTTTTTGTGCCTGCTGTGTTGCTCTGACATGTATTATAGTCTATAGTGTAAAAAAAAATCTATTTATGTTTTAAAATCCATCAGCTTGACACTTTGGCAGATGCTTTTGGAGGCTGCCTTTTACACTGTGCTTCTTAAAACCTGTCAGATGCTTCAGTTTCAACCTTCCCACCCTGCTTTCTATCCCCCATTTGCTATCATTAACTTTGTAGTTGAATTGCCAGACATATAAATCCTATTTTCCATTAAGGTTGCCACATTACCAAATAAGTGCAAGTTTTAAGGAGGGACATGAATTTAATTTCTGAATACCAGTGAGACAGATGTTTCTCTTATGAGGAATTAGCACTCAGGGCTTCCTTTCTCTTAAAACAAATAGTGGTGTTGCTGGCATTCTTCTGTAATTAGTAAGTATCTGCTTGCTCTGTACATTCTTTCTGCTGAAAGTTTTACACATTAAGGGCTCTGTCATTTTTGCATTTTGGAGCACTGTTTAATAGAGGAGTTGGCTTGCCAATAACTGCTTGTAATTTCTTAAATAAATAAATTAAAATAATTTCTTAAGTAAATTCTGTGCTGCTCTAAATGGGGCAAAAAACGCTTGTGAATCCAAAGCATTAGATGATCTAAGGTCTGTGTGGCTGGAGGAGCCTGCAGAGCTTTTCAGCTGGCAGATGTGGCCATCTGCTCCAGGGCAGCTGGATCACTTGCCTGCTCCTTTGTACGGATGGCACCTCTGCCTGGGGCATTGATTCACTCTCAGACACCTGCACTGCACACCTAAATTAGGCACAGCAGCTGAAATCTCCCGTTCTGGCATTATTTGTTTCAGTGAAAGGCTTTTGTGGTGCAGGGGGTGCTGAGAGCACTCCGGAGCAGAGCAGGAGCAGGGGATGTCCTGGAGAGCAGCTGGGCACTGCAGGAGCGTCTCAAGTGACACAAATGCTGAAATTTGGCAGTGGAAGGGAGCGCCAGGTGTCTGCTGTCAGTGGGAGAAATTGCACTCTGGAGATGCCTCTCTCTGCTGGCCAGGGTTTAGAAGGCCAGCTTAGATTGGACTTCCAGCTTTTAGGCTGGTGAAATGAATCACACTTCATGAAAAATTGGAGTACTAATGGATCAAGTGTGTAATTTATATTTGTGCTGTAGAGACACTTAGCAGCCCAGCCAAGACAGCTTCGTTTTACAGAGGCTCCCACAAATAAAAAATGAGTGTTTTCTTCATCTAAACAAAGACTCTAATACATTTTTATATGCATTAGCACATTCAAGAAAAGCCATTTTAGTCTTCATGCTGGAGATTCAGAGTTGAAAGAGGGGTGTGAAGTGATTTGCCTAGAGTGACATAGAAAACTTTGGACAGAACTGAAAACTTCACCTGGATTTTCTGTCCTTGATTCTATGTCTTCATCTCAAAAATATGTTTTCCTCAATGAACACAGTTCTTATAGCAAAATCTGCATATAAATCTTCTGTGAGTAAATAAATGCATGTTCTCTACAAATGATATTCAACCACCCATGTTAGGCTTCTAAGAATGGGTGGGTAACAAAAGAGAAATTTCCTTTAATGATATTATGTGCAATACGGAAAATGCAAAATTGTGCAGAAGATATATTTATTTGAGCCTGGATTTCAACTGAATGATTTAGATTGAGTGAAGAGGAGTTTGACTATGTACAGTGTAATGGAAATTCATGATAGACAGATTGTTACTAACCTCAAAGAACATGCCCTGGAAATCTTTTGTGGTGTTTCTGGCAGGATGCTGTACACAGGCTGACCCAAGGTTTTTGAACATTATGTGCAAAGGTGACCTTGAAAGTGTGCTAGGTTAATATTTATTTATTGCAGTAGATAGTCAGGCCCTGTACCTTGAGGTGCTGATGAATTTCATGGTGCCATTCATTTGAATTCATGCGAATTTCTTGTGATATCTGAGACATCAGAAAACCCATCCCTTTAATCCTACAAGCTCTACTCTGCTACAGTCTGAGTAAGAAAGTTTCAGGCTTGTGATATCGTGGAGTTTTCTATCAAAGGGCACAGACTTCCTATATCATCTCAATGGATTTTTCAGTACTTTGCCCACCAGGTTGTATTTTTGTACAGAAACACATTGGGGAAAGATCTGCAATTACAGAAACTACCTGGCTAAGACTTGAAGTCTTTTCCAAGTTTGAAATTGACTGTAATAGACTTACCCCTAATTATTTGTGAATTCTGATGTTTAAACCTGAGGTTTGCAAAAGTCAGAAGACCATTGATTTTGCTCAGGCTGGCGTTGGTTTGTTTGTTTGTTTGTTTGTTTGTTTTTAGTCCCAGGACTCTCAATAATTTCCCCAATACTATTTATGGTTCTGTCAATGATGTGATTGATATCTATGTTATATGTGCATGTGTGGGCAGCCCAAGCTACCCAGACCTGTATTCTTGTTGAGTTGCTTGTTATCACCCCCTTTGTCTCTCTTCCCTTGGTTGCTTTCCTGCTTTCTGCATTCTACTGCTATAATTTTAAAAACTATGGAGAGTTGCCTCATTTCACTAAACAACCAAGCACAGCACAAAAACTTTGCTCTGAGAAGAGATAATGTTCTCTAGCACATAAAAACCCCTAATGTGCCCTATTCTTAAAATACTGGCATGTATTGCTAAAGGAATCTTTCAATATATCCTGGCGTGCAGTGGATGCTTAACACTCATTTCCTCTCAAGAATCTAAGTATCAAACCCAGATGATGAAAGTTTAATCCTTTGGCCCAGGGTTGCACATTGCTTCTTTCAACACAACAAAATGCCTTGCTTGGGCTTCAGTGCAGGGTCTTGGGTTAGAAAAGGTGCAGTTTTGGCAAATAAGGTTCCATTTCCAAGCTACACATCCAGCAGGCCAAGGCATTGCTTAGCAAAAGAACTAGAGTGCCTTAAAGCCATCTGCACAGTTTCTCAAACCTTCACTTCCCTGATGGATAACAGATGGAGGAGGAAATTTATAAGTAAAAGATTAGAGCAACTCTGTTTATAAACAGGAGTACTAATCACTCTGCCTTTGCCCTGGAGACCAGATTTAATCCTGAGGTTTAACTTAATGCAACTGTCTTGTTTCTGCTGCCAACTGAGAACCTTCAAACACTGCCATGATAAGGGATGCTTTGGGATGATACAAAGCTAAACACTGCTTGGTAATTGATGACCCAGCATTTAATCAGTGATTACTCTCAACAAAACACGCTGAAGTAGTGGGCTGGGTAATTTGTGCCTTGAACATTTGTCATCTTCCCCTGTTTAAATCCACTTGCTCAGCAGCTCTCCATTGCATTTGTGCTAGGTCAGTAGCACCTGCACTTTGTACCCTCACCTGGTGGTTGTGGTAATAATAACATGCTGCCATTTTGCTTTTTAGTTGGTTTATTGAAGAAACAAAGGTTCAGGAATCCTCCAGGACTGTGTGAGAATGTGGGCATTTAAGTAATTTCAAGGTCATTGGTGTAGAACCAAAAGGAGTAGAAACAGAGTTCTCTGCCATGAAAATAGCTGTCCCACAGGAGATGTGACAGAGGGACAGGCTGCAATGTGAGCTTGTTCTTTTACATTTTACACAGCAGGGTTTACACATTTTGAGAAAAAACTCACCACCAAGTGTCAGCAAGACTGAGAATCCTGTTTGACTATGGAAAATCCAACTGCAAGGCATAAAATAATGGAAAGCAGATACCAATAGTTGTGTTGCTCATGGAATGTGTTCTTTGAATAAGATTTGGAAGAAATTCAGCACCCACTGAAATGAAAAGTGAGTGAATGAAAACCTTCAAAACCTGAAAGGGCTACAGGAGAGCCAGAGAGGGGCTTTTGACAAGGGCAAGGGGGAATGGCTTTAAACTGATAGAGTGTAGATGTAGATTAGATATTAGGAAGAAATTCTTCACTGTGAGGCCCTGGAACAGAAGCTGTGGATGCTCCAGCCCTGGAAATGTTCAGGGCCAGGTTGGAGGAGGCTTTGAGCAATCTGGTCTGGTGGGTGGCATCCCTGCCCATGGCAGAAGGGTTGGAAATGGTTGATCTTTGAAGTCCCTTCCAAGCCAAACCATTCTGTGATTCTATGAGTAAGTCACAGGGCTGTAGATTTGCAGCATAAGTTATTGGGTAGCAGATTTTCCACTCTCTGTTTTCTATTTTTATACCCCAATTTCTGTGCTGTGTTCTGCAGTGTTGGTTAAAAGAACACAGACAGTGCAATTAAACCTGTGATGAGTATTGATTTTTCAATTTGCTGCCTGAAGTGGAAATTAAAAAGGAAAATTGTCCCAGTCTGACCTGAAATGAAAACATATTAATTTTTCTCATGGAAAAGAAACCAACCACTGTGCCTACTGCACCCCTGCTAAAACAAAGTACCTCCAGCCTAAACAGAAGAATTCCATTCAGAGTGGAATTTTTTTAGTCTGCAATTTCATGTTTGAGTAGTTGGTGACACATAAATTTAAGAAACCTGAACCTTTCTATGCTCCCTAGACTTTAGTATTCTTGCTCAATTGATCAAAAGAAAAGGAATTAGTGCAATCTCTGGTTATTCTGTGAATGAATAATAACATGCTGCCATTTTGCTTTTTTGTTGGTTTATTGAAGAAACAAAGGTTCAGGGATCATCCAGGACTGTGTGAGAATGTGGGCATTTAAGTCTTTTCAAGGTCATTTGTGTAGAACCAAAAGGAGTAGAAACAGAGTTCTCTGCCGTGAAAATAGCTGTCCCACAGGGGATGTGACAGAGGGACAGGCTGCAATGTGAGCTTGTTCTTTTACATTTTACACAGCAGGGCTTACACATTTTGAGAAAAAAACTCACCACCAAGTGTCAGCAAGACTGAGAATCCTGTTTGACTATTGAAAATCCAACTCCAAGGCATAAAATAATGGGAAAGCAGATACCAATATTGTGTTGCTCATGGAATGTGTTCTTTAAATAAGATTTGGAACAAAGTAATGGGTTTTGCTTGATTCTTGGAGAGTGGCAACACTTGACTGGTGGAGATGGTTCATTGGTTATGTTATCTCCTGGTGATGATAAACCTTTAAATCCTTACCTGTTTTATTATTTGTTTCTTAAAGGATGGTTTCAGGATAGTCTGGGATCTCTATGAAAGAAAAAAGCGAGGAAAATCAGATTAAATCTCCATGTTACAAAGCCACAGTACAATCTAGGTTGGAGGTCTGCTTGGATTAAAGCAGAAAGTTAATTAGCATACCCTTGATACCTTTCTCTCTAGAAAAATGATGCAATTTCAGCAGTTAATATATTAATAGTAAGTGCATATCTCACTGCTAAGGGTTTCAGATGTCTCTTTATCAGGTAAGCTTTCACATCCAGTGAAGGGACCTTTTTCAGGAGAATGGAAATGTGTATAAATATCTGACTAAAATATTTCCTTTCTAGACTCGAGGAAAAAAAGGAAAAAAAAATCCCACAAAACCCAAGTATGTCTTTGATAATCATGTTTATACAGAGTCTGAACAGTAGTAGTTTTGTAAGAGAGATTTTCTTTTACTGGACTTTTTCTGTCTTGCACATTTTCTCCTTTTATGAAGTGTGTTTCTTTTAGCCATCCTGGTCTCATAAAAGCAGCTTATTTAGAACAGACCTGGCCATCTGGGACTGCTTTGCTATAGGCTAAGCTTAACTTATTAGGTATTGTCATCCAAAGAAAAACAAAGGGGCTACTAATGCATTTTTCATCTGTTCTGTGTATTTTATATTCTCTGAGCAATAGGAAGGAAGGAAGGAAGGAAGGAAGGAAGGAAGGAAGGAAGGAAGGAAGGAAGGAAGGAAGGAAGGAAGGAAGGAAGGAAGGAAGGAAGGAAGGAAGGACGGACATAAAATTGGAATGAGTTGTCTGGAATTTTCTCACTTCAGGATAATCTAAATTCAGTCTGTGGTGCTGCTGAGAGGGAAGAGGAAAGGGGGTAAAACGTAAAGTGTCTGCTGAAAGCTCACCCAAAAATGTGAGCACCAAAAGGGTGAGATACCACATCTGCTGGGGCATGTTTGAATTAAGGAATATTTGCCAACATCTGGAGCAGTAATGGCTGTTTAAAGGAAGCTGTGAAGTCAGTTTCAGGCAGAAAGCAAATTCTCTTCAGTGCTGCAGCATTTGGATGACATGGAAAAGTGATTGCTACTGGAGCTTAAGCAGCACTTTCCTGGGTATTAGTGTGATTCTGGGGGAGCTGGCTGTTTTTTATGAGTGGTTGCTTTCCATCACCTTGTACTCTTTGCAAGATCACTCACAGAGATTTAAAACCCAAATACCCAAGAAAGCACCAATGTGATTTTTCTTTGGGATCCTGAGCATCCCCTACAGGCCCTGCTGGCCAAGCCACAGGCAGAGCTGGGGACCAACCACATCAGTTCATTTTTTCTTCTCTTCTTTGCTGGACAATAGTTGTAGCCATCCTTCTCAATGTGCAAGCAGTATTTAAAACATTCTATCCTGTAGAAACACAGTTATTTCAAAGTAGGAGAAATAAATCAGGAAGTATCAGGTTATTCAAGTGGGCCTTGCCTGTCACTGACCTGTGCTGGCTGGGCCTTCTTAACTCCTTCTTTTCTGGCTGATGTATTTATAGAATTAGGTTTTTTGATGATTTATTACACACAGGTGATCTGCTTATTGCAAGAATTTTTGTCCTCTCCTGAAACAGGCAATAGTTTCTTAGATTAAACCTGTGAGACCTTAGAGCTTTTAATTTTTATATTTTTTGCTAACAAAATGGCCTAAGTGTATATTGTTCAGCAAACCACCCAACTTGTTCAACTCTTTACTTCATAACAGACTTTTGGCCTTTGATGTGCTAAAATCAATTATGATTCACACTAGTGACATGGCAGACATTTTTAAAAGTGTAAAATTTTATGTATTTATAAGGCTATCTGCATTCAGGCACTTTGTAGAAACATGGGTGTGAGAATCCAGGCTGAAATATATTTTCCCCTGAATCTTATCAGGATCTCAGACATAAAATTCCTTCATTTCTACTGGGACTTCTCGCTGCTCTCCCACATTCCCTGGAATCATTTCCCAGCAGTTCAGAAATAAGGTACCATTTCCTGCAAAACTGACCTTGGTAAAAAATATCTTTTGAGAAAAAAATTAATTGCTTATCCCTGATGAGCTCCCTGGTCTGAACATTCATTGCCTTTAGGAAGTGGGAGGATTGTGGAAGGGAAGTATCTGCTGTTGGATGCAGCTGAATGTGCTATGCCTGAAATAAAACACCGAGGGAAGGTTTCTTTCTGCTTTCTCACTGGGGAGGAGAGGTTTTTGAGAAGGCTAAAGACAATACTGAGATTAGGCTGCTGTTGTTTCAGCTCAGTGGCAGACGTTGAAGCTTTGGCTGAGAGCCCATCAACAGGGCCAGATGTTTTAGTCCTGCACTTCCTTTGCAATGGGAAATAATGAAAACTGAGCCTTGCAAACTAAAGGGACTTTGCTGGTTTAATTCATTTGTTGTGTCGTTGTGATTCATATCATTAGAAAATCTCCCTGCCAGGGGTTCAGACCAGCAGAACAGGAGCTCATGAGGGAGCTGCTAATGGGGTTTCACAGGTGCCCTCTCATCTTGTTTTCAGTTCTCCAGTGTCATCTTTAGTAGCTCTCACTGTGAGAAACCTATGGGAATCCATCAATTTTCCAAAGGTAATTGCTTTCTGGGAGTTCATTTGGTGTGGTGTGTGACGCTTCTGTTTTACAGACCAGTCTATAAGAGCTCACAGAGGACTGGAATTCAAAGCACAATGCTCAGGGAAGCTCTGAGCTCAGAGCTGTGCCCTGGGGGTGATGAGGAGCATCACTGTGCTATCTGGGTGATTTGGGTCACTCATCACAGATTTTAGCTACCAGAGCATCCTCTGTGCACAGTGCACAGAAAGATGAAAGATGCCTCCAGGTGTGACTTAGACATTTTTTGTAGGGAAATCCTCTTTTGGAAGTGTCTGTCTCTGTGTTGGCTGTGTAAGGAGTGAGGGCAGCTCAGAGCACAACCACAGAGTGGGATGAGCTCAGGGCCAACCCTGCTCAACAAAACACAAGCATTCATCTCCCCCTGTTCTGCACCTGAATACAAATAGCTTTCTTCCTCTTGCAGACTGTGCTTTCACACACTGGATTTCTTCATTAAGTGACTTCAAGAATGAGAAGTTGTGCAGTGGGTTTAAGCACATTTCTTTTCAAACACAACCAAACCAAGGAGCTACCCAAGATGGTTGGAAACAGAGTTGGCAGTGCAAAAATCCCCATATTTCTCCCTCAGAGCAATGTTTGTAATTTGTCATGACTTCCTGAGCTTTGTTGAGGCTACAACTAGAAAGAGCCATCACAAGCACCTGGTTGGATCCCTCTGCTCTCAGTTTTGCCCAGAGTTTTTGTTTCTGTTCTGAATCATTTCCTGCTGGGAGCATCAGCAATGCAGCTTCCAGAACCTTGGTCCCGCCAGCCAGGGCCTGTCTGTGATCACCAGTGCTGATGCTCTCCACAAACCCATAAATTCAGCACAAAAACCTAGTGCACCCTGGAGCAATAGCAGCAAAAGCAACAGAGATGGGGCCATTGTGAATCACTGAAAGGTCACATAAAAGAAATAGATGACAGAAACTTTGTACCTTGCAGGAGGCAAGTAAATTTCCTTTAAAAAGTCAACATTGGACACAAGATGAAATTATATATATTGCTTTATCTCTGCAAAGGATTACTTGTATTTTTCTTGTTTGATGTTTTAATGACCCATATGTAGTTTCACCTCTATTTCACTGTGTAGTAAAACCATCTTAACAACAATACATTCCTTAGAAAGCCAGACTTCTGCAGGGTGTATTCTCACAACAGAATAAAAAATTACAGCATTTCACTCCTATTAAACATAGTTAGAAATACATATCTGTTTCATGAAGTCAAGCAATATGCTAAAAATATGCCTCAGAATATCCAAATTGCTAAAATCTTGAATTAGAGGCAATAAAATGTAACAGATCTGAAAGAGGGACAAGGCTGTAAATGAAAACCAGAGAAGAAGGCCTGCAGTAGGAGTATATGAGCACCCCCAAAGCCAAACTCTGGCAAATGTTAACCAGTTCAGTCTAACAGGCTGTCTCTTGTGATGCTGAGCTCGGTAGCTGAGATGAGTTATTGGAGGGTGTGCTCTGGTTAGGGTCTGTTTTGTGGCAGATATGAAGAATGGGATTTCCAGCAGTCCTTTAGCTCCCTTCCCTGAAAACCTTCAGCTGGCTTCAGCAGCTGCAGCGTTCCGTGGAGACTGGAGCTGTTGCTGTGTGCACATATTTGGTCACAATGGATATTTTTAAGGACAATCAGTTATTGAGCTTTGGAGCTCCCCTATTCTACATATAACAGGGGGACAGGTTCACATTAACTACTGAAAATAGTCCTCAGGGTAAAAGGAAGGTAGGATGTAAATTCTTCCATTAGCTCTGTGTGTGATGATTATATCACTCATTTTATTTGCCTGCTTTCCAGAACACTTATTTCTGCTTGGAATTTGCTTTTGGGACACTCGGATTCTCTGTGGCATCCCATGAGGTCCAGTGACAAGTAACACATTGGAAGAGAGCTTTTCTCCTGGGTGTGAACACAGGGGCCCATAGACAGAAGCAATTTGGTTGTGTGAAGGTAATATTGTGTCCTACAGTTTAGGCATGATCATAATAAAAATATAATAATAATAATAATAATAATAATAATAATAATAATAATAAACAGCAGCATAGAGTTTGATAAATCAGCATTGCCAATTTCCCAGGATATTTTGGGGAAGGGGAGTGGAGAACAGAGATTGATCAGCCTTGTAGTTATGTATTTTAAGGGGAAAAGAATCCATATTTGCTTCTCCTCTGTCCTTTGTCATGACAGAGCCATCATATTAGACTGAGTAACTTCTACACACATCCAAGTGCCTTGTTTCCATGAAGATTGCAACGTCTGGGGGACTCTTCAGGAGTTGGGAACCCACCATTTACTTTTGCAAATCTTTTCCTCAGGCTCACCCACTCTGTTCAATAATAGTGACATATTTCTTGTTGGGAGTCTGTATCTAACTTTCAGTCATTCTGTGCTACGTTAAAAAGTCTTTTGATATCTGATATATACTGTCTTTGAAGAAAAAGTGTAGTCTTTTTGACACTGAAATCACACCCCCCCCCTTGATATTTTTGAGGACTTCAGAAGAGTGGGAGCCAGACATTTCTCTGCAAGGCACATTTTCACAGCTCTCCAACAATCAAGACGTGTGCTCTGAATTTTCGTGAGTGTGGTATTGAAAACATGCGCCCAAGATTTGGTATTACATTTTGTACAATAATTGTGTTTCTGTGCATGCATATGTAGAAAAATAGGAAGCTAAGATACAATATGTGTGAAGGACATGAAGATAAACATCTTTGTGCCTATTGTACATTAGCTCTTTAATCTTAAAAGATTTTTTCCCCTACCTAAATTTTGTAGCACTAGATAAAAAGGCATCAGGCACTGTTCATTTTTAAAGAAATAAGGAAAACAATACTTTTGTGACATTCTTTTCCCACAAAAGTTTTGATGTTTTATGGCTTGCATCTTTCCACGCTTTTTTGCCCCAAGCAATTTGCTCAAACGATGTTTTGGCAGCTTGTGGTATAATCAATGTTTTATTCAGATGGCTGACAAACAGCTGGGGGAAAATGGGCCACTGTGAAATGTTTTACATGGTAATGTTTTCCTGGAGAGCTGGGCACCTGCCTGCTGGAGTCCTCTGTGATTCCCAGGAGAAGGCCACAGAAACAGGAGTCAGACTGCTGATTCAGCAACATTTCAATAACAGAAGTAAAATCCTCACATTTTCGCGTTGCATTTCAAAGAAATAAAGAAGGCCATAAAACTGTCCTCATGGCAGTGAGCTAACCTCATGTGTGGGAACATTACTCTGTTTCTTACACACAATTCGGGTTAGAATGTTACTGAAAATTGCAAAGCCATTTACATCCTGTCTGGCAAAAAAAAAAAAAAAAAAAAAAGGCAAAAAAAAGAGCTGCATTTTTCTACTTAATGTAATCCAAAACATTCCAAACCACAGACAAATATAATGGCAACACTAACAAGCATTTACTCACAGTGTCACTGAGACATCATTGATGATTTAACTGCATCTAGAAGTGATTAAATGTGCTGCTTCTAGTAATTTCTCAGGGTATGGTGGCTCTAGAATATTGCACACAGGGGCATTTCAGCATGTGTAAAATCTTATCCCTACTAAGGGCATGTCAAGGTGAAAGTAATTTTTTCTATACAGAGCTTTGGCAAGCAGGAGCAGCAAGAGTGAGGGGGAGATGTGACTTTACCTCCATTAAATGCTTTAATTAGACAGACCCTGGAATGCTGTGTCTATACTACCCATGTTTTAGTAGAGATATTAGGAGATGGGAGAGAGGTCAAGGGGAAAAAATAGAAAAGGTTTTATTGCAGTGATATGTTTTTCACAGCCAAAGAAAATAATTTGCAATGAGAGATTTATGAAGCAAGTTCTTAGGTTATCAGAAGTAGTCTGAACACAAAGGTCAAGAGATGAAGTAATTTCAGTCTCTATGTTTTTTCACACAGAAAAGAACTGAGCCCAATCATACTTCCACTCCTATGGACAGAGACATGGCCCAGTTGAAGCCAGACATGTTTTTACAGAAGGACAATTAACCTTTGTGAAAGTTTCCCATGCAGAATGACTGCTTTCTCCACCTCCTGCCATTCCTGGGAAGTGACTGAAGCCAGGGCCTGCTGGAAGACCTGCAGTGAGCAAAGATGGACCCACCAGTGGGACAGGGGAGCGAGTGTCCGTGTCACATGGACACACTGATGCAACAATGTGCTGCTTTAAAGCCCACAGATGAAAAATGAGCTGAAAACTTTCTGCCTCTGCAGAGATCCAACACTTTCAAGTCATGAGGGTGTCTCCAATGTGGTGGTCAAACCCAGCACAGGTCTAGGTCCTTTCCCTTTTGGGAGGAACCCCACGTGTCTCTCATCACTGCAATGGAATCCAACGTTTTAATATGGAGACCAAATGAATCTCAAGAGAACTTTTCTGAATACAAAACTTACACATGTATCCCACTCCTTCATGCATTTATGGATTAAATTCAACATGGGGCGAAGGTGCTACATTTCATTTGTCACCTCTTTACTGATCAAGAGCAGCCCCCACACCCAAGGAATATGACTTAATTCTTGACCTAAGGACTTCAGCAGTGGCTGAGGCAATGGAAGAGAGAAATCCATAATGACCTGTTTGTTCAGTAGAAGAACAGTAGTTTCTTTCTGTCTGCAACAGAAACAGAAAATCTTTGTAAGTATACACGTATACAAGGCTGCTGCTTCCAACCAAACACCTTGAGTGCCAATATTTAGAGATGGGACACAGGGCTGCCTTTTATTAGTCTGTTAAAACACCAATGCAGCTCCTAAATAAGACTGTTATTTTGGCTTTGAGAACTAACCAGAGAAATTGACTGCGCAATGAATACAATACTCATCCAATTTCTACATGTGAATAGGGAGTAACTATAGCTCAGAAGGAAAACATCCATGTAAGTGTCTGAACTTTGCAAGTGCCTATTTTATTTAAATATTTATAGTGCTTTGAAAAGCGTTGGACCAGTGTCACACAAGCAGTTTTCCATGTGTCTGCCTGGGAAATTTCTAGACTTCACAATGTCAAGCAAACAAAGATCGCTGAAAACTAGATCCTTATTCACTTTCCCCTCTACTGGGAAAAATATTAAATAATCTGAAGCAGACTTTTAAATGACAAATGAGATCTTCTCAAGGGAACTGTACTAGCTCCTTTTCCATGTTCCATTCTGAGATCAACAGAAGCTTCTTGGCTCTAGAAGAACATATTGCTTGTACCACAAGCACACCAGCAAGACACCAAAATGTGCAGATGCTAAGTTGGATTTTCAAATTAAAAGGTAAGACAAGCTGTTTGGAGAGGAGTGTTAACTTTGTATTTCATGGGTGAGAGCTGAGGCAGTGAGAATGGTTTATCCCAGGTTTTGGCAAAAGGCTGTGGCCAGTCTGGGGTGCAAACACAAACCAGAGCTGGCAGCGTGAGCCTCGTGGGCTTCTCGCCTTGTCTCCCTGCAGCTCCACCTGTGAATGTGTGAAAGTGCTGTTCAGGTTTGTTGGGTAAGGTCTGTCATTCTCCTCCCCTCCTCTCATCCCTCCCCACCCCTGGAGGTGGGCAGCTCACCCAGGGTGAGGGATTAAGGGGGACCCCATCCAGTGCCTTCTCTTGAGGTCATATTTAGCATTTTCTGGGTCCCAAATCACGGGGTGTCCATGGTGCAGTGCTGTACACTGTGGAGCTCCAGGGCAGGAGAAGGTTTGCATGGATCCACACAGAGTTAGCACTGACTGTGCCTTGCCTGGCTGTGCTGGCATGACACTGAGAAAGGGTTGGAAAAGTTATGTTAGCACTGTGGAGAGAGGTCCTGCAGCAGGGATAGCGTGGAGGTGCTGCCCTGTGATCCAGACTCAGTATTTGCTCTGACGTGGTGTGCAGGAGAGAAAACACTCAGTTAAATTGCCTTAAAGCCTCACAAGTCCTTAAAAGGACTCATTTTAATTTGAAATACTTTGTGGAATTAGGACCTGAGCTTTTGATGTTGGCATTCAAACACTGTGCACATCGGTGTTATTCATGCGCAGTGATCCTGAGTTTGGGGTGGGAAGTTGCACAAATATATTCTTATTACAAATTTGATATGCACTGCAGCCCACAGCAAAAAATACACAGCTTGAGAGACTCTTTGAAAATGTGGGCACGTGTGTATAACTTGGCTGAAAGATCACGAAGGTGTTGGTACAATAACTACTATAAATATTTGAAAGGTGTCAACATCAAGGTCTTGATTTTACACACAGATGTCAGGACAATGTTTCCATTGATTAGCTGCTCTGTAATAGAAGCCTGTGTATGGAAAAAGTATGCTAAAAAGAGTCTCATACAAATCATGCCAGGATTTCACTTCCCCTGCTTGTGTTGTATCAGTCTGAGCTTACTAAACCCAGTAGAAGTGTACAGAAATTTTTATTGCAAGTTAAAATCAGGAGCTTGCTGTAAAAAAAAGAAAAGAAAATAAAAATTTCTGGATTGACAGAGGCTCAGAACATGATCATTATTTGGGGCCATTATTTCCTGGATAACACTCACTTCTGATTAACAAGTCAGCAAGCAGCTTTAACTCACCCAACATTATTCAGGGTGTTAATAGGCCTTGTATGTGGATCCTGGAGTCTGTTCTGCCTGCAGAGCTACTTGCATTGTGTAGGTGTGCTCAGACCTCTTAGGAACACTTAGGAATTCCAAATCTTGGTCATTGCTCATGATTTTGAGCTTCATTTGATGCTGTTTGTCACACCCATAGGAACAAAAAACCACCTGTGACATTTATGGCCAAGGCAGGAGCACAGATCAGATCTGAGATGGGTTCTTGTGTTGCAGCTCAATAAAGTAGTTGACACGAACTGCCTCATTTGGTGGTGGAAAAGGTCCTGTTAGTCCCATAAACTTTGTGAAGTTCTCTGTTTGAAGTGAGCCAAGTGCCATATCTAATGCTGTCCCTAATGGAAACAGGTCTTCAGCTGTGCTGTTAATTATTTTTACCCTGTGATGCTCACACACATCCTCACCATCAATAAAAAGCATTTTTAATGGAAAACGCTTTCCACATGCCCGTAATTAGTCTTCCCTTTGTTATAAAGGGATTGGTTGGAGAAATCTGGAAGAAAAAAATTAGGTTGAAAAAGATGCAAAAATTAGTACATTTCATGAAGGATGGCAAATTATTTGCCTATCAGAAAAAAAATCATTAAAATATTACAAAATAATTAAAACTTTCCATTTGTACATTTGGAAATTGATCCCATTTCCTTCTACTTTGAACCATCTTCAGATTTCTAATTTTTTTTACTTTGTGTACCGGTAGCCTTTAAAAGTTGAAATTAAATGAAATCTTCTAAAAAATATTTTGGTCAAAAAGAAAGGTAATTTTTGAGATAATTTTTTGCTCGTGTAAAATCTTGCAATATTTGAGGGTTTGCTCTGATTTGGACAGAAGCATGTCTGGAATTTCCAAACTGCTTCACAAAGTGGAAGTTTGGCACTTCTGTTTCCATTCTGCTTTATTACAAAATTACTTAGTAAAGCCCAGAGAGAGGAACCAATGCATTTTTCAGTTCAGTTTCCACTTGAATTGAGCCATGACTGAAGCTGTTCCAGGACAAATTGAAGAGAACTTCATAATAATGGTTTTAGTTAAGGAAAAAAATAAAAAAGAATTAGAGATTCAAACTTTTCATAAGTCCTCTCCCTAAAAGCCAAAAACCCCCTTACTAGTAATTTTAGTGCTATCAGTCAACAAGGATCTCCATCTAGTGTTATGAAACTGTAGATGAGGTTGAACTAAATTCAGTCAGACAGTTTAATCTATTCAGCACTGAAATTATGTCCTTAAAATAAAATATTAAAAAACAAATTATTTTGGGTTGGAGTTTTTTGCCTTTGTTTTATTTTATCTAACAGTAGTTAATACACCCACAGATTTGTACCCAACAGAAATAGCATCCCAGTTTTACGCATGCAAGGGAAATATTCCATAAAGGCATTTAATTAAGTTGCAAATAGTCCAAGGGTTGTTAATATTTACCCTGTAGAAGATGGGCTTCCTTTGTTTGCAGACCTTGATGTGAAAATTATTCTGACCTCACTGGGAATAACGGGGGTGATATTTGGTTAATGGTGTTGGCACAGGGACATAACAGAGGTGCTGGCAGGGTGACGTGCTGAGGGTGACAGGGTCTCACTTGTCCTGGAGAGCATCAGGCTCTGTGTGAGGCATGAGGAGCCCAGGGACAGCCACAGGCTGCAAACCTGCTTGGATCACAGTAGCAGGCTTGAATTTAATGGATTCTTTTGAGGAATGTTATTTGTCTGTTAGCAAGAGCATTCTCAGCTGGCCTCCAGGTGAGACCATGCTGTGCCACAGCAGAGAAAACCCCAGGTGGGGTTTTCTCTGTATTTTGAGGTGCAGAAGACAAACTGAATTTGGCATTTTTATGTGAGCTGTGTGTTCTGTCAGGTTGTTTTATTACTCTTGGAAGTGCCTCACCTTCCCGTAAAAAACAGAACTCCCTGGGCTCTGCGCACGTGTTGGAGGAGATCAGGAGTATCACCATTAGGCACTTCTGCAGCCTCTGTGCCCAGCAAGGGGTTCCTCCCAAAGCTGTGAGCTCCCACAGCAAGGGGACCAAGCTCCTGGTGCCACCATGCCCTGGGGGACTGTCCTGCCCCACTCCTGGGGCTGTGGCTTCAGTGGGGCCCAAGGCAGTGTTGGAGTGCTGCAAATGATGTGTGCACTCAGACGTGTGGGGAGATGGTGCCTGTTGGGAATTTAGCTGCTAGAAAATGGAAAAGTACAAAACCATGGCTAATTCCAAGTCTTGCACTTGCACAGATAACAGTGTCCTTGGGCCTAGCTGTGGTATAATAACAAACAGTGAAAGAGGCATGAGAAAAGAGAGTGTAACCCCTAAGGAATGAAGATGAGTTAATGCTATAGTTTAACCAATAGATTGCTTGGCTTACAGAATATTCATAAGCTTATTATTTGCTGTATAAGTGTTTGATACTTTGTTCAATAAACTGGACCAGAAAGACCTGAGGGACCGGGACCGGACCGGACCTGAAGGGCCTGTGATGAACCAACTGGTGTCCTGGTCCCCTTCCTTCGACAGGTGCCAACCTCTTGTGTTTGGTCCAAAAGAAGCTGAAGAACTTTTCTTGTCATCAGGGCAATGAGAATACCCTTCCAGTCAGGGTGAAATTGGTAAAACAGTCTGCAAAGGAGGCACAAGGGATAATGGAAGATACTGTGTATGGCTTGGACCCGTGTCCAGAGATGAATGGATAAATTCCCTCTGATTTTGTGCAAGATGAGGGTAACCAGGTGGATAACCAGGATAACCAGATGAGGATAACCATGTCTCTGATGTGGCTGGCTGAAAGGATAGAAATCTCTGGTGGTAAAGCTGAGGTGATGCTACATCTAACCATGGCTGAGTACAAACCCAAATGTGGAACTAGCATTTGCTTTCTTGTATTTTTGGTTAGTTTTTTATGTTTTTTTCAAAGCAGTTGAACTCAGTAATTCCAATTTTTCTGAATCTTCAAGATTGCTTTCTAAATCCCTGCAAACTGCAGCAAGTACCTGAAAATGGTGCCAGTTACCATATAATATATGTAGCATTTGCTCCATCAGAATCTGCTCAGAGCTTAGCCATTTAGGTAACCCAGATCTTAGAAACACTTTCAGAGAAGAATATTAGCCTCTTTCCAAGATTAATGTGCACTTAAAATGCTGTTTTCAGGTGGTATTTTGCTCTGGGGCTGACCTCCACAGTTAAATGTGGTGTATTCTCTAAATAAGCATAAAGACTGGACAAACTTGTTCCGAGGAGTGATAAATCCTGGCAATAAATACCATTTCTGAGGAGAAACCGAGACCTTGCTGTTCTCCAAAGGAACAGAAATAGCAAGTCACTGGAAAATGAAGAAAATACATGGGCTGCCTTGGGAGAGGGGGGAAGGTGGCCCCTTAAATCCCTTCCTACTCTTTACTTCTGTGACTCATCCAGACCTGCCTGTAATGGGCTGCTGCATCGCCACATTGTTAGTTTAACTTCTTTGTATCCTGAACAGCCAGTGGGTCAGTAAAAGAAGCTCTTTGTGCCTTCAGCGGGAGAGAATGGCACGAGGGTTGTTCTTGGAACAGGCCCAGGGAAAGTGTGGGGTGAGGAGGGAGAAGGGAGTAAAAAACTCCCCAGTAAAGGGAAAAGAAGGAAAAGAGAAAAAAAAGGTGTCTGTTTCACAAACCCTGACCTTCGGCAGAACTGCCATTTCCTGAGACTGCACAAAGCGTCCTGTTCTCAGGGCTGGCACGGAGGGATGGAGCCAGACCCTGGCAGTGCCCCAGGCCCAGGGAAAGGCTGAGGGGTCAGTGAGTACCTGAGATGTGTGGAGAGATGGTGCCAACCTCTTGTGTTCAGTCCAAAAGAAGCTGAAGACATTTCCTAGTCATCAGGGAAATAAGAACACCCTTCCAGTCAGGGTAAAATAGGTAAAACAGTCTGCAAATGAGGCACAAGGGATAATGGAAGATACTGAGCATGGCTTGGACCTGTGTCCAGAGAATGTCATGGTCCTGCCACACCACCTGAGCAGCGGTGCTTGGCTTGGCTGGGAGTGGAAGGAGGAGCTGCAGTAACCATTGCCTTTCACGTGGCAGCTGGAAAGGGCAGCAGTTCCAGAGCTGTGCTGTCTTTGACCATGTTGCAAACTGGTATGAACAGCAATAGGACCCGAGGGATGGTGTGAAGCTGTGTCAGGGGAGGTTTGTGTTGGATATCAGAAAAGGTTCTTCACCCAGAGTGGTTGGGCACTGAACAGGCTTCCAGGGCACTGGTCACAGCCTGAGACAGTATAAGTAAGATTTCAACAATACTTTCAGGCACATGGTGGAATTTTTGGAATTTTCCTGTGTAGGGCCAGGAGCTGAACTCAATGATCCTCTTGTCCCTTTCAGCTTGGAATGTTCTAATGGTTCTGGGATTCTTTGGTGCCCCATGGGTGAATCTGCTGCAGAGAGAAAGAAAGAGGTTAAACTGCTTGGAGTATAGAGAAGATCTGGGGCTATTCCAAGAGGAGCAGCCAAGTCAGATGGGGACCATCTTTCTGGTAACAGAGTCCAAGCAGTGAACAGTCAGGGAGGAGCCTTATCAGTTCAGAATAATTTCATTCTCCCTGCCTGGGGGAACAATGCATTTATTTGGTCAGCAGTGATAGTGCTGACACTGGGAAGGAAAGGTAGGAGGGAACGGCTGCATGCCATTCCAACAGCCCTTCTTCAGTGCCAAAAATGGACAATAGTGAGTTTTTATCACCAGCACTTTTCCCAGAAAACTTCAAGGAATGTATTTCATCCTAGATAGAAATGACTATTGAAGTGTTATAGAAATTGAAAGCTTTGTGGCTGAGAGGGAATTGGGGGTTGTAATTATGGAACAAGCATTACTCCCAGAAAGACAATTGAGCCTTTGAACAACAGAAGCTGTTGCACCTTGAGGGCAGCTGGGCCTGTCCTTTCTCCTTCAATCACTGGGTAAAATAATGTGCTTGAATGAGAGAATGAGTGGAAGATCATCAGGAAGATCTCTTCTGTCTTTCTCTGACTGTTTCACAGAGAAGTGATTCTTTTCTACAGAAAAGTAGGAGATTTCTTTGAGGGAGGGGCACAGCCTCGTCTTCCCTTGTGCCTGGAGATTCTGGATAGTGAGATCCTTCCAGAACGTGAGGTGTCTCTGTTCCAGTTCCAGCTCTGACTCAGAAAAAACAAATTCCTCATTGCTTGCAAGGCAAAGCAAACAGAGAATAGTTCAGATGTCTTCCATGTTCCATATTTTTTCTTTTAGTGTGAAACTTGCATTTTTCCATAGCTCAAATTAATGGTGAACATCTGCTTGGCTAAGTTATCTGAAACACTGCAAGAGAGAGGGAACATCTTGAGAGGTGTCATAATGTACATCCATCATGTATGCAGTGTTGCTATGTTGTAGTTTCATAGTTTTTGCCAAGATTTTCACCAAAACCCTGAACTGAATGGATACACCCAAAAAGTGGGATCTTTTCCCAACCTCTGGGTCTTAGACTGCAGTTACCACTTCCTCATTATGCACTAAAATGAGACATGTCTGATTGTCTGCCCAGGTTTCTGGACGAGGGTAATATGGATAACAAGGCAACTCAGTGTGGCAAAATGCTGTGCAGCTCACCCTCCCTGCAGCTGAGACACATCCAAAGTCAGCACAGACAGAGACTTGCAAATCGTCATTGGCACAGATTTGCTAATTGTTATGAGCAGCAAAAAGGGGCTATGTCTGTAAATGCCAGATGGGAATTTGCCTGATCCTTCCTCTATTCCTCTCCTCAATTAGAGAGACTTTTCTCCTCATTAAAAGCCTCAATAAGCTGTTTCTTGAGGGGAAAGGCTCTGTGTGTGTGGATCTTTTTTTTTTTTCATGACTCCAGGGCATCTGGACAAAGGAAGTTTGGTGAAAGCCAAGCTTATTTTGCTATTTGTTTTCTGAGTGTGTTGAGTTGTTAGTGCTGTGTTGGCAGCATGTTTGTTCAGTCAATCAGTCTGGGTGTCTTGGCTTCAGTCTGTCTGAAGAGTTCTGCAGCTTGTAAGTCATGTCTCAAGTGAATGGTTTGGCCAAAGCCATTAGTGGGTTGAGATGTGTCTGGGATAATGACTGAGGAAAGTGTGCAATAGCCTACAGCAGGGTACTCACATGGGATAGGCAAGACCTGGTCTCCAGACCTTATTCTCTTCTTTGGCCATATAACTCTTGCCTGACAGGCTTTATTGCAGCACAGGTTCAACAGGACGGATAGACCATGATCTCTTTTTTCCTATCAGCCAGCCTGTTCTGTGTCTTGATAGCTCCTGCCAAAAGGAAAATAAATGATGGTTTGAGTTAATGAGTTTAGTGAGAAAACGAAATTTCATACAATAAAGCACACATGAGCTGGGTGCTGGCTTTTTCTTAGATATGTTCAGGTGCTCACCTGGAGTTGTGCACATAATTTTGATTGCTAAGTCAGCAGAGATCACCCAAACCTTCAGCTAGCAGGGAGAGGCAGGAGTTCCAACATGTGAGTGTCTTAAACACATTCTAGGTTGCTTCCTGCTCTGCACATCAGTCTTTTGGGGTCCTAAATCCAAAGGCACCAATTATTTTACTTGAAACTGATCAATGAGACCTCACTGTTAATTAATAGGTTTCCAGTATCCAAGTTTGAGTTTTCATACCCCTGGTCTGCCATGCAAGCTCATGTCACAATGCCTGTTCTCAGGTACTCACACAGGTGCTCTGAGCTGTTTTTGTCACTGCAGCCTGTGCTTCCCTTGCCCAAACTCTGCATTTCAGCTGACACTGATGCCAGCTGAACCAGAAAAGAAACATTCAGCTGAGTATCCTGGCTCTTAGTTTGGTCCTTGGCACTCTTCTGCAATTGCACACTAAGAAGAACCAGGGGCTGGGCAGAGCTGATCAGTCCTCAAGCCTGACTGCAGCTCAGTCTGCTCTCACCAGTTTGCCCTGCTGGCTCAACAGCCATATCAGAAATCACATTTAGTGCCTCTTTTATCTCCAAAACACATCATGATCATTAATCATAACATCCCTGTTAAGTACCATTAGGTTCAATGGTCAAAATGTAATAACTTGCAGGCACTCTGTTATCCAAGACAGCAGTTTCCCACTGTTAAGAGCTGAAAATAACCTGGCACATAATGGTAATATGTGTTATATCAGTGTTACCTTATGAGACCGATCCTGAGCAATATCTTAGGACATGCATCAGTTTGGTGTCAGCATCCAGAATTATGTTTCATGTCCAGAGTATTAAAACCAGGTGCTTGAGCATGTGAAAGCTGAATTGGTGAGAAGACAATAATGAAAAAAAAGACATTTTTAAAAACTATACAGGTAGAATAGATATTGCTCTTAATTTAAACAGGAATAACACGCTGATTACATGATTTCATGCAGTCTTACATGTGGAGAGTTGTTGCTCAGGACCAGAGGAAAGCTGTAACACCAGAAGGGTGAATGGAGCTGAGTATCAGCGCTCAGCCTGGTCCTCCTGCGAGGCTGAGGTTTCATCTAAGCCAGCTCAGGCCACCATGTGCAGCAATATTCCTCACTGAGGGAGAGACCAGGGACTCCTCTGAAGCTAAAATAGACTCTTGATGCAATATGTCAAAACCCATCCTGAACAAAACTCCACAAAAGAAGGGGGTTCAACACTTGCTGAACTGCAAAACATTCGCCAGCTGGATTTAGCTCACTTTGGGCTGGCTGCTTTGAAAATCAAAAATCATTTTCTTTGATCCCAGTCTGAGCAATACTGTTGGACCTCTGCTGTACAATGAGCTCGAGGTCAGTAAAACATTTTTCAGTTGTGGTGGAAGCATTTAAGTTGGAATTTGTTAAATCAGGGGCACAATTCCATGGGTAGGAATTGAACTCTACATGTGGCATTTCTCTTCTTATTACACTTTAAAGTATTAAATGGTGCAGGTTTTTACTTCCATTAAAAACAAGTTGCCAGATTTAGCATTTTGTTACTTTGAAGTCCCTCTTTTATTCTTCCCCAAAGGGCTTTAACTTTCAGACATGGTTATCCTTAAAAATATATTTTAAATGTTGGTTTTGAAACCTTACAAAGGATATGGCATTGGAGAAATTCAGGATGGAATGACTTTCCAGGGGCAACAGTCAGGGAACAGCAAAATATCTCCATTTTTCTTCCACCCCCACATTTCCCTTCGGTTTCCAGTATATTTAATTTGCTGTCAGCTCTTTCTAACTCCTGTACAGAGTTTAATGTTGAACTTTTAGATAAGCTTTTCTTAGGATTAGTTTCTACTGAAACTGGTTCCAGAGGATTTTCCCATTCCCAGCAGCAATCTGAGTTGCTGCCCCTTCACAAACAAAACCATGTTAGAGCAATGTCCCTAAAATATTGAAAAGCAAGCCAAACTCTTATAGATCAAAGTGTGATTTGTGATGGATAAGAGCAGCGCAGGCTCACTGTAAGTGCAGAGAAATCAAAGGACATTGCTACACCTGATTTGCCATCTCCAATGCTACTGTCCTCCTCTGCCCCAGCCACACAGTGCCCTTCAGTCTTATTCCAGCTTCTTCTACATGTTAGGAGGACACAGGACCAGGGATGATCCTCACATTGCTTCCATTACCCTCTCTCTTCAGAGAAGCCAGAAACCTTCACTCTGTTTTTCTTATAGATTATCCTGGCTTAGCCCCAACCTTCTTGCTTCTGCTGGAAGTGTCAATATAAATTTTTTACCCCAAAACCCAACTGGAATATGTGTGTTTGTGAGCCAAGGCATTCTACACAGTCTGAAAATCTCAAGTGCCTTCAATGACATGGCCATAAAGCCAGAGAAGGCTGGAAGTGCCACGCACCCCTGGAGTGTTTCACAGTGATCAGCTCTAAGCAGATATTTCCCTTGCAGAGACCTCAGTGCTTGTGCCCACTGGAAGGTGACCTGGTAGAAAACTTAACTGGGAAATTCTTACCATCACCTTCCTTCCCATATCCTTTTCCCCAGCAGCCCTTAAATCTTTGGGGGAAATGGAAAACTTTGGAATTATTTATTCAGTGACAGTAAAACACTGTCTCTTTGCAGTTACCACTATCATTTTCTGTGCAATATTTATGGGAAAAAATCAAATAGTTTCTGATTACACCAAAACAGGAGAAGAAACATTTATAGAATCATAGAATGGTTTGGAGCTGTGGATGCTATAGATAGAGTTAAGTTATATTTCTTTTAAGATTAAATAAAGTTCTGGAGGTACATAATTTTAATTATTTTATACTCCCCCGAGGAACATATAGAGGGAAATCACTCTGCTTGTTGCCAGTTCTCACTTGTGAAATGTCTTTACAGACATAGAGCGTATTATAATATTTTTGTTGTTCCAAAACTGACATTTTCCACTAGTTGAATCTAACCCCCAATTCAGAGAGCAACATCTCTTCTGCTCAGACTTGCCAAATCAAATTCCTTTAGCAAACTCAAAAGAATTGTGTAATCTCCTTCTATATCCAATTTTCCTTCCTCTTGCTAACGTCCTCAGTGAGGCTCTCACAATGAGCCTTTCAGTGTCAGCATTGTTTGACATGCACAGTGTGGCACTTGCAGAACTCTCCCTTTTGCCTTGGCAGTCCTTCAGAGCCTGGGCTGTTCCCTGACTTCGTGTAAAGTTTAAGGCAAAAGTAAATAGGCCACTAAGTGTGTCTCACCTGATGGGCTGATGGTTTTGGGGAGTGGGATTGTCTTTCTCATGGTGTTTTCTCCTGCTTGATCTCTGCTTCTGAGATGTCACAGATCCCAGGGGCCTCACTTAAATTTGAGTCTGACTTTGGCAAGCTCACTCTGATATTGAAGATGGCAAGAAATGCTAAAGGAAGATTCGCATTAAAACTGTGCAGAAATAGTTCAGAAAACAAAATAAGATTATTCAGATTGTGCTTTGTACAAAGGCTCTTTACTGCTTTCATAGGGAAGATGTGATTTTTAACCATAATTTTTCTTACTTGAATATCTACAATGCATCTCTTCTGTTCAAGACAGCTTTTTACACATGCAGGAAGTGGAGAAGTTGCTGAGCTCCTGGTTTGCTCACATCTCTGTCTATTCTGCTGACAAATATTCTGTCCTTGGTGTTTTTTAATTGATACACCACAACTGTGCAAATGCCTGAAATGAGATTTTCATGCTTAAGCAAGGATTTGAGTTACTGAGTGATGTGGAAAATTAGAAGAGTAAGAGAACTGAGTAAGATGGGGGTGTACAAAAGTATGAACAAGAGGAAAAAGGTGAAATGTGGCTTTTTCAGAGGTGAGAGAGCAAACAGAGAGCCTGAGGAAAAGTAACAAACATCAGAATTTTGCACTTGGAAGAGAAGATAAAGAAACCCCATGGGAAGAAGTAAAGGAAGGAGCTAGAGTTAGGGAAAGGTTAATTTTGCCTGAAGATTTGGAGGAGTTGTCCCAGGAGCAGACAGAGCCTTGGCAAGCCCAAGGCTCTTGTACCAAATCAAAAGAGAATGCTCCTATCATGTCCTAGGGACAGGCCACACTTTAGGGACAATATGGTGCCATCCCACAGCAGAGCTGAAGGAGATGTGCTGTCCCTACTCTGAGAATGTCTCCTGCATATGAGCAGATGTGAACAGGATTCTTCAACAAAACTGGTCTTTGCCTGCTGCCCAAGGTGGTCAGGGGACTTACAGAAGTGTTGAATGAGTGTCCCTGACAGGAAAGGTAAATGCAGTTATTGTTATGAAGAATTGCACCAGGGTCCAACTGCAGTTGTCCAGCCTCAAGGAAACAACTTTGAATAAGGTCAGGGTTTGCAGAATGACATGCTGCTCCTTATCATTCAGGATATTATCATCATCAGCCATGGAAATACCAAGCTCTTTTATCTTCTTATAGACTCTGAAGTTGTGATTGTGCTGTTTGGATGGTTATCTAAGGAGCAACAGTCAAGATTTCTTCTGCTCCCTAAGACTTGACAACACCGAATTACTCCTGTAAACTTATAAGATAGTTGTGGAAAAAAAAAAATTCAGCCTTAATTTAACTGTGTCCATTCTAGAGGCTCTGCATGATTAAATATACACTCAGAACAACTGACTTAAAATGAAATTGCTCATGCCAAACCTTTGACCATGTAAGTCTGCCACTGGCTGGAAGCATGGAAATGGCAATGCTGACCTTTTTCTTCCCTGTGTCCTCAGCTACCATAATCTGTCATGCAGGAGGAATTCCATTTGCAGTTGCTGAGTACAGTCCCCATCAGATAGCAAGAACTGGCTAATGAGCTATGTCATAATCTCCTCATTCCCAGACACCATCCCAGAGAGTGTGAGGAAATGCTGCTGATAAATTTTCCTCCTCAAGTGCATTGTTGATGAGCACCTAATGGTACCTTGACACAAGACAGTTGATAAATGACAGTGGGTACTTTCAGATGCTGTTTCCATTTTTCAACATGGTACTTTTGCACTTTTTCAAAGGAGCAACCAGGGACATCCTAACCTTTGAAATGAAAAATATGAATACAGCAAAGCGGTGGATTTAACCTCTGAGCAAGTATGTGTTAATTTCAGTTCCTGAAAGTGTGCTGCATAAAACTGTTCTTGACAGATTTTAATAGGAATTTTGGACATTGTACGTTAATAAATAAGTATTACCTTTGTTATTTTAAGTGAAGTGGTTTTCCTTAGTTGAGAAAGCCTGGCTCTTTCATTTGATTTATATGATGCTATGTTAAAAAAAGGTAGTAATGATACGTGTGTTATTCGTGTACTTGGAAGTCTCAAAGGATTTTAAATATATCTTGACATGTATGCTTATAAATTCTATCTAAGGTAGACATTTTGGCAAACTGGATCTGGAATTAATGTTCCTGAGACTTCCAAACACCATTGATCAAAACTACTTTCAAAATTCTCCAGAATGCCAAACTGATTTCTTTTGAACCTGTTTGTGTGGTCAATGCACCATCTATCAAATTGTCTTCAGCTTGGAGTCATGGTCTGTGGGCCCAGACTGCATTTCATTGCAAATTCTTCACACCACAAAGGCTGGATTCCATCAGTTTGAGACAGAACAGTTGAGTGTGAGTGTCTAATGAAGAAGTGAAACGTGAGTACAGAGCTCGTTGTTCCAAATGTGCATCTGTTTATGAGTTTCTCGGGGGGGGAGTTTTTACACTCAATCCAAAGTGTGAAATGTAAAAGCTTTTGCAAACAGCGTGTTTACATTCACCAGTGAGCCACTTGATCTTTGTGGGGTGGGTTTGGGAGTCTGTTTGGGAGAGGCAGAATCAAACACAGCAGTGGGCTGAGAGCAGGATTTTGGGTTTGCTTCCCCCTCTGTGTATGGGCTTAACTCCTCTGGGATTTTTGGTACAAATCTCCTGCAACTGTTACTGCTTTGGGCACAAATATTAATTTCTCCTTACTATCTCTGTGTGCTGACAGCTCCAAACATGGCCTTCAGGTGAGGGTGTAATTCCAATAAACATTGCTGCATTCTGGTCTACACTGCTGGCCCAAGTGGGGGCCATGAAGGTTATTTACCTCAGGAAAAACAGACAACAACCTAGTATTTCTTTGGCAGAAAGAATTACTCTGGATGCAGCAGTAACAAAGCAGAAATCAGTGGCTTGTGGTTCCAAGTCCTTGCCAGGCCTTTCTCCCTCCCAAAATGTGCCCTTGATATCGCTCCAGGTGGGCTGCAAGGGCTTCCTCACCTGCTGCCTTTTTGATGCTCGCTGCAGCTTTTGGAGACCAAAAGCTGTTACAAGCTCTGGCTGCTCATGTCCATACCATAGCATGTTCCCTCTGTAATTTAGGGATCATAGAGATTTAAATATTTATAACAGGGTTTACTCAGACACAGCCCCGTCCCCCAAGGCCATTCTAGCCTCCAATGATCTGGCCAAATATCATCCAAACTTTCTTCTTGCCTGATTATCTTTTCAATATGTGGAATGGGTCTTTCTGTCTCTGGTGGATCTCCTTTGTTTCTCCAAAATCTGCTCATTTTGGTTCCTGGAGCTAGTTTCTTTCCAGTAAAACTGTTTCAGTTTCTGAAATGATACTCTTGGCTCATGTGGCAGAAACCTGAAATAGTGCTGTGACATTTTTTTGGGTGACCCTACAGCATTAAGAGCCATCTTCCAAACTTTATTCAGCCTGTTCTTCCTCATAACTCTGCCCACACCAAGGAAAATACCTCTTCTAAAAGTTCACTGTTTGCATGTGTGAGAAACCTTCTATAAACTGAAAATTTCTTCTTCAGCAGAAATGAGCATTTTTCAGTTTTGCCATGTAGAAGTCTTGTTCAAGATCCACACTTCTGTGTTTCTTTTCAGGAACCACATATGAGAATTTATGAAGGACCTGAGTTTACCCAGCACTTTGGAAAGTGTTGTGATATATTTTACTGTCTTTTTAGAGTGTTGTTTTGGGTTTTTTCTATTCCAAGGAATGGAATATACTGTTCCCAGTCTTTTTTGGGAGCCTCGATGCACGTATCCAGATGAACTGCTATTGAACCTTACTATTACATGGTCAGCTTGCTGGTACAGAGGCAAGCATGGAAATTCTAGATACACAGAATTTAATAAACCCAATGAAGGACTTAGAATTCTAAGTTTAAAAGGCTCAGGGGCCATCTCCACTATTAGTGTACCTGTGTTTGCCTGTTTCTTTACAGAAGTACACATGCTAGTGCTTACAGTGAGAGGACAGTGTTAATATATGAACAGAAAGGACTGAGAGCAGAATTTCATTTTTTTCTGGGAATAAATTTCTCAAGGAGAACTTGTAACTTTACCAGGCAGTGCCAAAGTCTGTATCACATTTTCTCTATTATTTGTACGTAAAGTCAAAAATCCGTGTAAGCGAAAAACTCCACAGAAAACTTTGTATTGAAAAACATTTGCAGAGCTGAATCTTCTATAGAACCTTTTTTTTTTTCTTTCTGTAAGAGATTTTTCTTTCCCAATGGGTTTCTTAGCAAATATCAGTTTAACCTAACTCACATTTCTTTGCTCTCACTTTCCTATTGATAGCACTCTTGCTTGGCCATCAGAGAGCAGCAATGAAAACACAAGTTCTTCTCCAAGACATTAGAAAGCTTTGTGGTGTTATCTGGATTTTGAAAGAATATCCTAATGCTGAGCCTTAGCCATGCAAACCTGATCCATGGGTCTCACAGATGGGACATGCTCCTTCCCTCAGGGTTAAAAGTTGTCACTTTATTTTACTACAGGTCTTGTTCTGGTGTATTTTCCCCTTGTTTGGGGCATTTCCTATTTTTAAGACCAACACAATACTACAGAGAGAGTGTCCCATGTTCCTAAAAGTGAACAGGAGTCTCTCAGGTGGACTGTCTGTCCTTCAGGCTGTGTTGAACTCTAATGCCTTTTCAAGCCAGCTCCTTCCTGAAATTTTGTTTTCCTCTGTCCAGCTCCCTGGGTAGAAGAGGAGCTTCTGCTGAAGATACATGATGCTTTGTCTGGCCAGACAGAGATATATAATGGTCTTGGCCATGAAACAAAGAAATTTCATAACAATAACTTTTATCTGGTCTGTTGTCTAAATTTGCTGCACTTGCCAGTTTTTCTCTTCTCTCCTTCTCTCTCTCACTTAAGAAAGGGAAAAAAAAATAATAGATCTGAGCAGAACTGACTTTCATTGTTTCCCTGTTAGCTCAGAAGAGCTGTGAGCCAAGTTTGAGTCCCTTTGCTGCAGACATTCCAGGAATGGAGCATCAGGGCTCTTCCAGCCTCTCTGCTTTCTCCTCCCACTAAGGGGCTGTTAACTGGAAAGCAGGAGCACCACAGCAACTTCTTCCATGTCCTGAGGTGTCCTGGGCCTTTTTTCTGATTTAAGAGACATGTTTGAGTTTGGGCAAGCATCCCTATGTCAGTGTTTGTATCTTAGTCTGAATCCAAGCCTGTGTAAACTGAGATTGCACAAGACTCCTTGGACATCCATCCTGTTACTCAGGGTCTTCTCTCGTGCTCCCCGTCCAGCTGTAACCCCTTACCTGTCTTTTACCTCAAACAGCTTCAGATGAATTTACAGGTAAAAACAGTCACTGTGTGCAGCAGCTTTCCAATCAAACAGATTCAGATGAATTTACAGGTAAAAACAGTCACTGTGTGCAGCAGCTTTCCAAGGGGGATGCTCAGGGTGATTCTGTTCAGAGACAAACCCCAACCAGTTTTTTGGGATGTGAGGTTGGCTGAGGTATGTGTGCCTCCAGAAAAGCCTGACCAGAGCTGACACAAGCCTTCTGTCCTGTTTGATCTTCACAAATAGAAACTGCTGTAGGAAAAGCCACCAGTATTGAGAGGACTTTCTGAGTGAAAGTCCTTTAGATAATCTGAGTCCATCTTTCACTTATTTAGAAAGCTGGTTTTTTATTTTTTTTGTTGTTTATTTCCAGGTCCTTGAGCCCATGTGTCAGCTGAAGTGCATTAATAGATTCCAGTGGAAAAAGGTCTCCCAGTTTTAATGAGAAGCTTTGTGATCCATCATCTCTTGTTGCTCAGTGTTATGTCAACTTGAACTCCCTCCACAGCTGAGTGCCAGAATCCAGGGCAGCACAGCAGAGGTGAAAGAATCATCTTAGAGGGTTTTTTTTCCACTCTTCTGCCCTAAACTTCTAATATTGGCTGCAGTTAAAAAAGGAAAAAAATTTACATTAATTATTATTTTGTCTTAGTGCAGTTTTCTGCAGTTTTTTCTTCATGTGCAGATCAAAATTGTATTTATGTTAGCAGGGTTTTTCAATCTGCTCAGACACACTTCATTCTGCCCCCAAAGACATGGTCATATTTCTGCCTTTTCTGAGAAGCCACGGAATTTTGACTCTGATTCTTTATAGAGCTCTCCAGCAATTGTTTAGATCTTGTTTTAATTATTTTCTGGCCATTGTTGTGCTTTGTGAGTACCTCCATTGTTTGTTCCAGTTTGATTGCAGATATCAGCTTATCTTTTCTCTTCTGGGAAACTTGATTCCTCTGGTGATATTTGCCTGCCTCAGAGCCAATATTTCTGGTGCGCTAGATTGTTTTCACTGGAAGGAGAGATTGGTGACCTGCATTTCTTCAATGCAATCATGTGTCCTTGAGGAGAATGTTTGCAGAGACCTGCTGCAATGATGTAGGAGGCATTGTCTTTGTTCACAAAGCCACATTCCTTCTTGAGAAATTCCACCCTTTTTGGTGGTTTTGTATCATAGGTGTTCTTTGTGGTGTTTTCTGCCTGCCACTGGTAGTTTCTGTCACTTTTGTAGGCATATCCAGGTCTGCAATGCCATTAGCAAAATTTTAAAGTGTTAATTCAGTTCCCAGCCAAACCACCAAAGACAGATCTATAAGACATGTAGATTTGTTACACAAACAGTAACTTTTTGCTAAAAAAAACAGCATTTTTTTCCTCTCCCATTTATCTTGAATAAAAAAATGTTGCTACAAACCCATCATCTTCAGAGAGGTTTGGAAATATCCATATACCAAAGGTAGTATGAGACTGAATCTTTCAGCTAAATAATGAGATATTTTGACTCCATCACAAGCCTTTATACAGGCCTATTGCGTGGCTGATAGTACCCAAGGCTTAATATGCCTGATTTTTCCAAAGCAGAGAAACTGAAAAAGCAGTAATTAATTATTCAACAGTCATAAAACTACAGATATTAGTGTCTATGATGTGTATTTGGGTCTTTCACTGTAATTAATCCAAATTGCAAAACTAAATTAATTAATCAGAATGGTAACAGGCACACTTTTTAGGTTATAAGCAAATATAGGCCTTTTTTTTTCATTTTATTTGAAATGGAGGAGACCCTGCTGACTTCAGTGGTGGCCTCTGCTTTCTGAGCCTTCAGGTCTTTCCTCATTGAGCTTGTGGGAAATCTGTTTGTCCATATTTCTCTTCCATCTGGAAGATACATATTTGAGGAAATCAGATTTTGGGGACTGGTCCTTGCATGTGTTCACCCCTTCCATAATGAGCAGGTCTGCTCTGTTCAGGATATGCAGGATAATTATGCAGCTATCAAAGAGGAATTAGTTAAAGCAATTTAGCCAGGCAGCAGGTGAACAACAGTGTCATTAAATGCACAACTGGGGAAGCTTAGAATTTTAAAGTAACACCTTTCTTTTAGTGAGTCTCTGTGAGGTAGGAAAACCAGGGGTGCTCCCTCAATAGTGTTTTCTCATATGCCGGCAAGAATAAAAATAATTAATGTATGGTTTATTTTCTAATGGCAATAGGAGTTATATAAAGCTCTACATCTCTGTGCTGACCTGAGGGCTTGGACAGCTGTCTGCTGATCCTTGGCAGATCCTTGGTTTTGCAGAAAAGCTGTGGTGTGACCCCACCAGGTGGGTGGGGTGTCTGCTGGCAGTGCTCACTGGGGTCAGCATGACCGGGCCCACGGCAGCTGCTGCACATCCCTGCCCAATGGCCCAGACAGGCTCTTTGTCACCACAGCTGGTGGCTTTGTGCTTTTACCTGACAGGGCCTTGTCATGGTGAATCTCTCTAATCTTGACCCTTGTTTTCTGTCCAATCTGAGCAGACATTTTTTGCTCAGATAGAGAAATATGGAGGATGGTGTTTTGTCTCCAGTTCATTGATAGCTCTGGTGCCACCCTAATGCTCTTCTTGAGGCTCTAAACTTCCTCTGTAACCTCTCTCCTGTGAATATTTTAGATATACTTCCACTTATTTTTGTCCCAGATTTTCAGCTTTGTGTCTTTTCCCTTTTCTAGGATGCTCTTTTTCACTGATCTGAAAACCCCTTCTTTGCCTCTACTATTCTTTGTTGCTTCTTCAATCCCACAAGGACTCACTCACTTATCTGTTACTGGGATGTCTCTGAAAAATCATTCTTTCTCCAGAATTATCTTTGAAGCAAACTGGCTCTGAACTATCACTCTCTTTTCCCAAGGGGCCAGGATATATCCCTGGATTTCAGTCCATTTATTTCTCTCTCTTTCAGTGACATTTTTTGTGGTAATGTCTCCCAAAACACAGATAAGTTTTTCTAAACTGCCTTCCCTAATTGTTTTCAGATATAAATTATCCATCTTAAAACTCACAAGTCATTATTAATTGAAGGAACTTTTGGCATGTAAAATATGATGTTTAAATGCTGAGAGGAATCTGGCAGAACATTACTGCCTTACCTTTCCAAATGTTGCAAGATATTCTTGGCTTATAGCATATTATATAACCAAGGCTTTAAACACAGATTATCTTTAGAAAGAGAGTCAGTGGTTATTGTCAAACCACAGTGATGAATTAGCTGAAGCTGATGAGATGCATTTGCAAAAGGAGCAGACCAAGAGTAGTGAGAAGCAGTCAGCCTGTTTGGGGAATAACAATGTTCCTAAAGAGAAGTAAACAATGCATGTGGTCCCTCATTTATTGTTCTCTTGGAATGAATTTTCTGCCTTCAGAGTAAATAAAAACTCTATTTACATTATGACTGGCTGCTTTTCATAGGGCTAACTGAGGACTTCTGCCTGTCAGTACAACAAAGCAATTGGCCCAAACTGGGGTCATGGCAAGATAAAATCAGCTTTCTATTGGAAGTCCTGCCACAGAAACAATTTCTGACTAGTGGAATGAGCGTTGCTCATGTTTTTCTAGGACTCTTACTGGCATCAGAAGACCTGTCCTGTAAGCAAAGTTAGAAGAACAGGCTTTTTATGCCTTGGTTTGCTCATGTATTTTAAATAGATGCTATCTCTGAGCACAAAGATTTTAGACTTCAAAACCATAAAGAATGTGTCTTGGATGAACATTCTCATGCTCTTGTAGGGATTTTGTGCACCTTAATTAGACTTAAAAGCATTGTTTCAAACTTGTTAATACTTTCCCCAGTTTCTTTCTTTACTTATCATTACAGTCTCATGATTTCTGGAAGGAGTAAACTACAACCCTTTCTCCTGGGAATATTTAATAATTCTACATTTTGTGGATACCTAATCTGCAGATTAAATATGATTCCAGACAAAACTCCCATTTTTGCTGGTGAGATTTTGCCCTATTTGTAACTAGCAGCTTGCCAAAGAATGTGGTGGATTCTCAGTTGCTTATAGTCTTTAAATCAGACTGAATGTCTTTCCGAGAAAGATGCCCTGAGTCAACCACAATTTATTGGAAATAATTTAGGAATTGCTGGGCAGCCTCCTCTGGGCTATGCTCTGCAGATGTCAGAGAAGGTGACTGCAAAGTTTCCATATGATCTTAAAATCTACAAATACATGGCTGATCTTTGAAATACCATGGTCTTAAAGAAGTTTTTCTTTTTTTCATCTGGGATGTTTTAAGATCTTTGATGTGCTAATGATCCAAGTTGTCTGGCTAGATGATAAATCTCAGATGAAAGAAGTAGATGGTGAGTTAAGACTTCTTTCTCACCTCTGCCTGGGAGCCATGGCACATCTTAGTAACTTCCTTAATAAACAGTGTGTGTTTTTAAGGGATTGGGCATGATTTTAATTGCAGCTCTATAAGAAACTGTTTTTCTATTTCATGAAAGCTCTCTTGATTTTTCAAAATGTTCTCCTCTCCACATGGCTAAATGGTACCCACCTCACATTCCCTCCCAACATAAAGCTGAAGGTTTAAGGTTCTGGGATTATAATGCCACGTCCTTGTTCAGAGTCAACAGAGCAGGAGATTTATCTTTTGTCTCCTGAGGTGTTCTGAAGGAGCTGGGCTGGAGACTATGGAGTCTTCCCTGGAAAAATCCATCTTCTTCTTGTTTTGAGTAGTAGTTGAATCCTGTACCATGAAATTTTCCCTGGAGAAACTGTCCAGTGCTTTCTGGTGAAAATGTCACATCTGACAATTTGATATTTCTTGTCAGACACCTTTCCTTCCAAATATTAATATCTATATTGTTAGAAAATTCATGCTAAATTTACTAACAGTGATCACAAATAAAGCTATGCTGGAATATAGAGATCACTGAAAGCCATGGTGCCTCAGGAATCTCAAAAGCTTTGCTGACCACCAGATCATAGCAACTCTGAAGGCCAAGATGAAAACACTACCAAATAGAATACAAATTGTGTCTTCTCCTTTAAGTGTTCAGCAGTTTTTTAATGAGTATATTTATGTAATTCGAAATAAGGATTTTCTGTCAATGCTAGTGTATACAGAAGAGGGGGAAAAAAGGAAAAAGAACAAACCTTTTTCTCCTCAAAATCAGATTTATTAAGTGTAAACAAATTTCGTTCCCAGTCTGTATGAAGCTGGCAGTGCTAAATTTTACCTTTGCAGAAAGTATTTAATATAGTGTGTGTAAATATTATGCTAAAGGATTCATGTCCTGTTTTAAACAGTGGCAAAAAAATTTCCTTTCAGCCTTTGGTTTTCCACTAATTTATTTCATATTAAATCAGAGCAGGCTAAAAAACTGCTGATCAGATCTTTACTGAGCTTTATTGTAATGTAGTTTAAGTGGATGCAGACGGCTGGTTTTTCTTTTTCTTTATTTCTTCTTTTTTTTCTCCCCTCCATGTCTGAAATATTATACAGTAGACTGAAGTTCTTGTGGCATTAACATGAGAGTCTCAAAATGGGCTGAAAAATAAATATTATAAAAATATGTCATCCAAATCAAATACTGTGTGAAGAAGGGAAACTGGAGAGGTTACAATTGTGGTTCAAGGTTTAACATGCAAGGTACCTCAAAAGTTAGCTAAATACATTTCAGATGGATGTGAAATGCAGAGGAAATGTGTTAAGTGTCTTCTCTTGGTGAGATCTTGAGCGTGGCTCAAATAACACGCTCAGAGGTCAAGTTCCCACAGGGCAACCTATGGGGTGATGGGAATGGGCTCAGATCCCCCTCTTCCTTAATCAACAGCATCCCCCTGGTGAAAAGGCCTGGCAGTGCCCCATGATCATCCTCATGCTCACCAGCAATCAAAACCCCAAGGGTGCACAGGAGCAATATGTGGAGCCTTTGGGTTTCCTTACACTAGGGCAAAAACTTTGGCTACTGACTGGTCGTGGTGCTTAACTGTGTAATTGTCTTCATTATGCTAAATTGCACTGTGTAGTCCCTTAACAATTATGTGGGTTGGCAACAGTATTAAATGACAAAAATGACATTCATGTAGTCACAGCATTGCCCTGCAGAAGCATAAAAGTCAGAAAAGGCAGGAGTCTGCACAGGTTTCCCTTGAGGAGCCACCCTCACCAGTGCCCACTCTGGCAACTGCAGGAGACTTTAGCACAGGGGTGATCATAATATCACTGATTTTGTAAAAAGTCTTTGCTTACGGGACAGCTCTAGCAAAATGCTGACTTTGAAATGTTCACTAAACAGTGAATATTTGGGCAAATAATTCTCACCCTGTGGTTCACCTCAAAGAGCTGATGGTGGCTATCAGAATTTGACTAAAGGTTTGGAGTATAACTGTGAAATCTTACCATGACCATGACAGATATTCAATCCAATATTTCAGGACAATTTCCATGACCAGATTACTTTCAGGGTGAAGTTCTGGTCATCCATTGGTCCACATTCCTTTGTGAGGGACACAGACTCCTGAAACAAATCTCAACTATGAAAACTGAGGAAGAACTTGTTCAGTAATTCTGGGGACTAAAATCTCGTTATTTTTGGCAAGTGTCTAGTTTGTGACTCTGCTAAGACCTTCCTGTTCACTGGTGTTGCAGTCCAGTTTCCTGCCTCTCCTACCCAAGGCAGCAGAGCTGTCTGTGGCAGCCTCCCCGCACAGGTGGGCTCTTGCTCTCAGGAAAGGTGCAATTCCCAAAACATCAACCTGCTACAATACCTCCAATGTGGTAGAGGTTGCTTCCCCTTTGCACTTTTTGCATTATCTATTTTAATATAAATACAACAATCACATTTAATAGTGTAAAAAATAGAATTTTACTGTTTCTACAGACATAGTAGTAGTTGTAGTAGTAGTAATAATAATAATAATAATAATAATAATAATATCACATTTGGGCAGCAAGCTGTGAACTGCAAATGTGGATCTTCTGTCATCCACAACTTTCCCTAGGACTTACCAGAGATCTGCATGGCACAACCTTCATGGAGCTTACAGGACCAAGTGCTATCTTTTGTTTGAAGTAAATAACTCTTTGAAGTAAACAAACCAAACAAACAAGCAAAGAAAACCTGCACATGGAGTATTTAAAAATTTGACAAGCTTCAGTGTGAAATAATATTAGGAATTAATAGAAAGGAGCTTGTTCTGGTAGAATTTTTAGGTTCATGTTCTTTAAGGGGTTATGCAGGATCCTCTGCAGCTAGAAAGCTTATTGAGTGTCTATTTTTAAAAAGATGCTTTTAAGTTCTGTGTATGAAATAGCATGGCCACATCAATGAATCCCATCTTAAATATTAGTGAAGCATTTATGCTTGTTGTCCTAAAGTGCTGCTAAAATCCAGAGCAAGGCCCTTCTTGATTGACTACATCTGCCACTGAACCCATGTGTAAAAGCCAGGAGAAATTTATATTATCTCTAGAAGTAATAACAACTGGTGGAGAAATATTTTTTCACATAACCATCTGTGGAAAAACCCATGCATTCCTCTTTTTGTACTCTGGGCTAACCTATAAATTAATTCCTTAGGTATTTATAAGGATAGCTCAGTGTGTGTGGGATTTGGTCATAAACCCTCCTGAGTTCTAGTTTGGGTTTCCTCTGGTGAGGTGAGCAGGCATGTCCCAACTAAGCCCTGCTCAGGCTGAAGAATCTGACACTAAGGTTTAAGCGTTCCTAGAAAATTTTGGATTCCCTTACAAATTGTATTTACATTTTTTAATAGTGTGAGTGTAGCCAAGATGGGCTTTATCTGGAAGAGGTCTCCCATTTATCAACTGAATGCTTACTCTTTGAGTAATGAAGATGGCAAACCCTAGAAAAGCAAAGAAAATCTGTTTGAAAGGAGGAAAGAGTGGTATTTTCTTAAGCTGGCATGCCTTCTTGCATTTGAAGTCATATCTTATAAAATATATGGCCAAAGTTCAACATGATGTGGTTTGAGCTTGGCTCCCTTTGGTAAATAGGAGTATGTATTCAGTGGATGAACTTTACTTTAATTTCAAATTCAGACCCAAATTCCCTCCAGACTCTGGGGAATTGTTGTCCTCCCAGGGTTAGGACCAATAAAAGGAAAAAGGGGAGAGCTGTATGCAAAGCTCCAGGATCTGAGATTTTGGCTTAAGGACTTCTCTATCATGGACAAATCATTCCATGTACAATCTCCAGAGCCACGATCTACAAAGACTTACAAAAAATGTATTGCAAAAAGCAATGCTCTGGTTTTATCTAGGAGTTAGCATTCTAAAAATAACCCCAGTCTGTTCTCCTGGGCTCACACTCAGTAGTGCTTCAAAATGCACTAAAATAAAACTTTGCAGTTAAAGAAATGTTTTCTCAGCCAGAATTATCTATAAGAAACTTGAGGAATTTTCTTGTGAATAAAATATTGCACTGCAAATATTTGCTCTGCTTTGACTTGGCACTGCTCCTGCGCTGAATCTCTTCACAACCTGGGGGAAAAGACACATTATCATTTTGAGCTGTGTCTCAGTATTCCTGATCTAGTTTCTTCACAGAATATGTGAAGCAATTATCTATAAAATTGCATGTGATATTTTGATAGAAGTGTAACAGTGTGTCAGCTCTATTTCCTTTCAAAGTACCTTTGATGTGGACATAGAGCTTAGTAAGTGCAGCTCATTTAAAGTCAGAAACCTTTCTCTGGTCCCAGCATTATTCAGCTTCCATATTTAATGTGTCCACCCTGGCAATTGCTGCTGTCCAAAATGAAATTATAATTAAAAAGTGAAGTTACTTGTTGAGAAAATGATTTACATCAAAGAACACCTTCCTGCAGTGCATTGTAGCTATGGCTGGGGGGGGAGCGTGGTTGGGGAGCCTTGCCAGGGTCCCAAGCCCAGCATCTCCATGCCTCATCTCACCTGCAGTTTTACCTGTTTGTATTCCTTGTTTTGGGTATCTCCTGCAGGCTGTGGTTCCCTC